>NW_027507785.1:165279573-165764573 GCF_037356315.1 Lithobates pipiens
CGGTCTATTCATGTCTCAATGGGAGGATAACATGGTGGTGTTTTCCAACCCACCAGTCGAATTGGTCATATACAAACGATATATAGATGACATTATAGTTCTCTGGAAAGGCAGCAAGAGCAGTCTCGATGAATTTCAAGAGAAACTCAATAAGAATAACTTGAATATAGTGCTCACATGGGACTCCAGTGAAACACAGGTCATCTTCCTGGACTTAGGGATCTCACAAGAAGCGGGGAAACTTCATACAAAAACTTTTTTCAAGAATGTAGACAGGAACAGTTATCTCCCGGTGACCAGCTGCCATCATCAGAACTGGATTTACAATATTCCAAACGGTCAGTTCATGAGACTGCGGAGGAACTGCAGTAAGCAGGAGGAATTCTGAGAACAAGCCAGACTGATGGGTCAAAGATTCCAGGACAAAGGCTACGAAAAGTCTTTTATTGAGGATAAAATATTGGAAGTAGAAGACATGAATCGTCAAGATTTGGTAAAAGATAAGACCAGACAAGAAGTAACAAGCAAACGTTTTAATGAAGGAGCCATTATTTTGGACTATAATGTCCAATATAAAAGCGTAGAAAAAATCATTAAAAAACACTGGCACATTTTATTAAATGACAAAGACCTACAAAATGTTTTACCCAAGATACCAAAATTCATATATAGACGTGCTCCCACTTTGAGGAATAGACTAGTTAAGAGCATCCCAGATCCACCTAAAAAGAATTATACTTTCTTTTTGGGTAAGGGTTTTTACCCTTGCAAGCGCTGTTTCGCTTGCACAAGAACCAGTAAGCCGGAGAAGATCTTCCAGTTCACAGCCACTAGCACAGGCAATACTTATGAGGTTGAGGACTTTATTTGCTGTAACATACAAGGAGCTGTGTATGTGCTTGAATGTAGTTGCGGCCTACAATATGTAGGCCGCACAAAAAGACCATTGAGGGTTAGAATAAAGGAACACGTGCAGAACATCATTAAGGGTTTTGACAAGCACAGTGTTTCAAAACATTTTGCGATACACCATAAAAAGGACCCCCGTGATCTTAAATTTTGGGGGATTGTACCTTATGTCAAGCACTGGAGAGGTGGGCATAAGGTGAGAACATTGAGTCAGATCGAATCCAAGTGGATATTTTCTCTGGATACATTTTACTCCAAAGGGTTAAATATAGAATTCGATCTGAACTGCTTTATCAGTGATTTTTTTTAAAATGTCCTCCCCAATTAGATAATTTCCCCTTCTACCCCCCCCCCCCCCCTCCAGAGATCTTGAATAAGATAAGATAATATTTTAATTGCCTCTCTTCCTTGGAATATGTATATATTTTTATTGTAATGCAAACGTCACTTCCGAGATCCATGATAGATCCTAAGTACAAGAAACAATAAGAAATTAAAATGATAAGAAAAATAAAAAAAATTTAAATTTTAATTTTTTCCCCTTTTTTATAAACAATTTTTATATATATTCTTTTATATATATATATATACAAAAAAAATGTTATATTCTATCTGATTGTAATTTGAATAATTTTACTATACAAGTAGTGTAATTAACATTTATTATAACAAAAATTTTTTGGTCAATTTCCTTCTATAGAATTAATTTTCTTTCCCCTCTTCCAGTCTGTGGTCAGACTACACACGTTATGGAGACTAATATACTAATACGGTTGGTAGATAACCAAATAAATGGCCGCCTCAAGTATACATCATTTAGCTGCATAACCTCCAATAAAATGGCCGCCGCCATAGTAGGAGACACTTTTATTTCACCCCCCGAGATAATAGATATGGTTAACATATTTGTCTTAATATAGTGTGGTATGGCATACTCATCACATCATAATATGCCACAGCCGCCCATCGCTGTTGGTGGTATAGCGAATATATAACCAGTGATTATGTTTAATGCCTGGTGTGTTTTTTGAATATGTATATCCTGCTGACACTCCAGGAAGGGGCGTCAGTATTCGATTGTGGGGCGGTTCGTCCCCGCCCAGTCCTCCTTTATATTGCACTTCCTGCCCTATGCTCCTCTATCCCAGTTGAAGTCACTGGAAGTGATGTAACGCGTAGGATACGGAGACCGGAAGTGACGCTCGCACCAGAGTGGTCGATCTGAACTGTTTTGCTGCTAATGCTGCCTATTTACCCCATTTCATTTGTGAGTCATTTTAACCTTTTAATAAAGTAGTGATTTTTAAAAATATACTACACTATGGTTGCTCTTATACTTATTCTCTGAGCTATATTGGAACATCTTGCTGGAGTATACTGTGACGGAGATCCGAAAGTGACCCCCTGAGGCCCCCCCTTCCACCCCCTTTCCTGGGACTCCCGGTATATCCAAGAGGAGGCTGCATATACGCTATATTTTATATAGCGGGAAGGTAATTACCCAGTGTGCACACTTACCCTGTTTCCCCTAAAATAAGACCTAGTGTGATTGTCGTTGATAGCTGCAATATAAGCCCTACCACCCAAATAAGCCCTACCCTGTTTCCTCAAAAATAAGCCCTACCCTGAAAAGAAGACCTACAAGGACTTTAACTAGGGCTTATTTGGGGGGTAGGGCTTTTATTGCAGCTATCACCGACAATCACACAAGGTCTTATTTTAGGGCAAACAGGGTATGCGTGGAATCACTTATGTGGAGGAAGGAACCTCTGAGATATTTCCCAGCACAGAATCACTTTAGATGTTTATGTGACATCATCACGGGACTGTGTTCACGTCATTAACAGCTGGATATAGTCCAATTTTTTGCACTCAGCACTTTCTGTTTATGGAGTTTTGTTCTATAGTTCGATTATTATATGTTTTTTATTAATATTTTGTGTTACACTAAGCACTTTGTTTGCATTTTTTTTTTGCACTTTATTTTTGCTTGCTTGCATTTTTTGCACTGTAGTTTTACATTTTTTGCACTTTATTATTGTCACTAGTTTGCGCTTACGTAGCCAGTAACTGTTTATATTTCAGTCACTTTGGTTTTGCTATGATGCACTCAGCACTTTCTGTCATAGAAGTCTGATTTATAGTTAGACCACTGTATGTGGTTTTGCACTTAGCACTATTTTTATATCATAGAGATATAAGTTGCACTTGGGATTGTGACAGTTATTATTGTGTACACACTGTTGCAGGCACTATTGATAGAAGAATTTCTACATTAGGATAAGAGTTCTCCCTTACTACTTTACCATACTAGTTACCATACCATCTGACATATCTCCATCTGAATAATTAGCTCTATAACATTTTTGTGTAAGGTCCCATTTTTTTGGAAGCGCAGCACCACCATTTTTTCTTTTAGTCTATATACATGAGCTGGTGTCTCATGAAAGTGCTTGCGGCATCCACTAAATAAGAGCATTCCTCACAAATCCCATTTAAGCGCAGGAGTCCATTGAATATATCCTTGCTGTAGTTACCTGCCTAGGGGAGCTGTGTCCATTTTCAACCAAGCTTGTCTCTGCTAACATATATATCTCTGGATACCCCCTGGTGGCCCCCCTTTTCCTAGTTTACTTGTTTTCCCCCTCATTGTATTGGATTCTGCCATACTCGGCTTTTCCTCTGCAATAGGAGTTTAAGGTTTTTCCACTGGGGTCTCTGCCCTGAACGACTGCCGATGAGAAAAGTTTACACTATTAAGGGGTCTCCAAGAGTCACTGATGCTTTTTACAATCTTCTTCACTATAGCAGGTAATAGAAAACCCCAATGTCTTCAGTAATTGGCTTTTCCTCTTAATGCGATTTTTAGCTATGGTTAGTCATTGTCCACTTGGTATGCAATAAGGCCTATTAGTTGGCCACTCTAATGAATTGAGATTGATTCACCAGATTCCCAGGCGGGTAAGTACTAGTTTGCAGAGGGTTGAAAATATTTAGCTTTTCACTGGGCCTGGCTTAACACAGCCACATATATAGGGGAAAAAAAACATTTGCTCTATTAAAGAGTCTCTAAGAGCCACTGGTGCTTTAACCATCTACCCCGCTATAGCAGATAATACGAATCCTCAATGTCTACCAGTATTTGACTTCTCCCCTTAATGCGATCTCCATCAATGGTTGGTCATACATGATAGCAGTTCACCTTACTCCGCCAAGCTTCTTTTTACATCAGATAGACATTTATATATCCGCTACCATCAATCTACTTGGTCTATAACCGGTTAGCTGGCAACTGGTAGTAGAAAAAAAAAAAAGAGATGCTTGTTCACAGTCAGCAATACCTTTGCATAAAAAAACAAAAAACAAAACAACGGGGGGGGGGGGGGGGGGTGTTACCACAAAGTCACAGTTTGTATCAGCTGCTGGAATCCCCTATAATTGCGAAAAGTACTCCTAGGCTATTGCTGGATCAAATTTTCATTCGATGCCCATAAAGAATTTCTGTTACAATTTCTACTTGCTTAGAGACATTTTACCTCTATTGGCCTGAGATTAATTCAGCGGGTTTCTCAAGTGGATGAATATTTATTTTACATAGAAATGAAGATATTTAGCTTTTCACTAAGCTTAACACAGCCGCATCTCTTGAAAACTCTATTACACAGGTCCTTCTCCCTACAGATGAGAACACTTAACTTGCGACAAACAGCAGACACTGAGTGCTAGATAGGATGTAATAGCAGAGATATCAAATGCAGCAGTTTCCATGAAGGAAATTAAATCATTCAGTGACTGTTCTATTTTTTGATCATGAGAGGTGATCACATTTATCAGGGTACTCCCCAGCTCCCAGAAACTTCCAGCAAGTGGTGTCTCTTGTCTGGGATTGGGGGAAACATCTGCAATGCTTGTTAAAAAAGACTCGGAGTTATTCATTGACACTTGATAACAGTCATTCGCACAGCCCTGTAAGTTTTTATTAAAGTTCCATAAATAAGCACAGACACCATAGGCAGCAGCAGAAAAAAAAGTAGAGCAGTAGCTTGCCAGAAGGAAGGAAAAAAAAAAGAAAGCACAGTATCAGTAACAGTTTTCTCATATAGTTTTAAATACACACTGTATTATCTGTATGTTGATATGTTTAAGATGTCAGTTTTACATTACCGCACCGCAGCCGAGCTCCACAAATAGGAAAAAGGGAGAAAGCAGCAGTCCAACTTCTATATCCCTTTCCAGGCCATATCCTCCGGTTTTCACTTGGAGTATTGCAAAAAATATTGCTCTGGCGCTTTTCGCCTCTCCATCACTCCCCTCCATGTATGGCACAACATGCAGCCACAGCAACAGACTGCAATAAAGGTAGGGGGAGGGAGCGCTGTGTCAGTTTAGCGAGCCCGCTGAACAGCCGGTCACTGTGAAGGGATGCAAACAGCGTCAACAGCTTCCTCTGCTTCCAGCCACTCACTCCCCCTCACACCTGGGGTTTTCAGCTGCACCTTGGGTGGATGATCAGACGGAGGCAGGGCTCCGGCGTGGCGTGTGTCAGCTACATGTCAGAGCTCCCCCCCTTCCATGTCCATGGTCTGATCATCAGATTGTCTCTCTTGACACCTCACAATTCATATAGGCCTAACTCTCACTCCTTTTTATTGGCGTATTAATGACTCTTTATTAACAGACCCTTCAATTATTCAACAAATATCTACACACATTGATGAATATTTTTGGCACAACAATACTGAAGATATACTTCCCACTACATTGTGGTCTGCACATAAGGCGGCTTAAGAGGTCACCTAATTAATATAGCAGCTGCTAAAAAGAAATTGAAACTTTCAGAAATTAAAACTCTTACAAGTGACCTCGACCGTCTTTACAACAAATTATATCAATCTCCCCCCCAAGACCTCATTCAACAAATTCAACTCAAAAGACAGGCCTTAGACCCACTTCTATCTGCTGACTCAGAAAGATCACTTAGATTCTCAAGAGCTAAATTCATGCTGAATAACATCTCTCCCTCTACAATGTTTGTAAAAAAATTTAATCAGACTTATAAACCACCTCGTGTGTATAAACTACGCGATCAGGGGGCAATATGGTCACCCACAGGAGGTCTTAGAAATCTTTTCTGACTTCTACAAAAATCTTCTCTCTGGGTCCCATTCTGATACTAAACCTGCTTCACTTAAATAGTTAGATGGACTACAACTTCCAACCCTTTCTAGCCAACAAATAGCCTCCCTTAACGAACCCTGTACAGAACTGGAAATAAGTAAAATAATGAAATCTCTTAAAACCTCCATGGCCCCTGACCCAGATGGCTACTCTACTCTACTCTACCTCTACCACCTACTGCAAAAAAATTGCCTCATATTAGCACCCAGACTATCCAAATTATACAACTACATTCTACAAGGCAACCAATTCCCTGACAAGATACTTTTAGCCAATATGTCTTTATTACCAAAACCAAACAAAGATCACACTCTCTCACTAAATTGTCACGCTATTTCAGTCCTCAACAATGATCTAAAGATATTTGGCAGAATATTTTCTGACAGGCCTGCTAATGTGATCACATCCTTAGTTCACATAGATCTAACCAGGTTCATCCAGGGTAGACACATTATAGATAACTTTAGGCTGGTCACTAATGTCATACGCTTCCATCCAGTTTGTCTACTCAGTGTAGACATACACAAAGCCTTTGACAGTGTTAGCTGGTTCTACTTTAACTATCTGCTCCCTAAATTTGGCATTTCTAATAAATTCATACATGGATTCAACGCCCCTTATCACACCCACCAAACAAGAATCAAAATACCAAGCAGTAATGCTGATTTCTTTCCCTTAAAAAGAGGCATCAGACAGGTGAAGTTGAGCTACAGAAGGTCAAAGGACCAGTTAACATTGAAGATGACCCAGGCCACATGGCAATGATGCATGGACGAATGCTGCTTCTAGAGGCCAATACAGCAGGACTGACAGAAATATATTAAAAGAACTACCTCTTTACAATATCTAATTGGACAGAAGGGTAGTGGGGTGTGGTTATGAGTGGGTCTGAATGCAGTGTAAAAGTGCACACAGAAGGGAAATCAATCTCTCTCTTGGCTCTCTCTTGCTTCTCTGAGCTTCATGGCTCTCTCTGTTACCATTTTTAACCCAGCTGACGAGACAATATCTAGAGGACAGCCTTGCGATAAGTATGTTTGATGTTCTTTTGTAATATACTCTGTAATATTTTCCTTTAGTGTTTTTATATTATTTATTTCCCAAGAAAATAGGAAAATGCTAAGACATTGTTTTACTAAGCAGGGTGTTTGTTTTCATATCTAGCCTTATATCATTGTGCTATCAATAGTAGCATTATCAGAGTTTTAATGGACTAGCTAACTATAGGAATAGACAAGTTAATACATATATCGAATATATTAGAGGGAATCCGTACCCACCCTCGGATAATATTTATTTTAGCATTAATTTCATACATATAAGCTCTTTAATAAAATTATGGTGGTCATACCAAATATAATTTCTTGGTAGACTATGCACCATTAAAATGACAATTCTTCAGAAACGACTTCCTTATTTTAGTGCTCTCCCAATTATTATCCCTAAAACCAGAATAGCATCCCTACAGAAAGAAATAAACAAATTCATATGGGCAGGCAAAAAAACCAAGGTGCAGTTATTCTCTTATGTACAGACCACAACCTCAGGGTGGATTTGGCCTTCCCAACATCTGGCTATACTTCTCGGTGGCCAGATTCAATCAACTAACTCAATGGTTTGCCTCTGATACTAATGTCCCATGGATCTCCTTCAAATCTTTCTCAATTCTCCCTTTTTAACTACAAGGCTTACTTTGGTCAGGCACAATCCCTCCTCGTGTAATCCTCACCCACAACACAATAGTAGCCCATTCAGACCAACTATGGCTCTGCCATAAAGACACCTTTAAACTGTCCTCTGCACTCCCACCATTTTCCCCCTTCTAGGGTGACCCTAGATTTACACCTGCCTATAAGGACAGAAGCCCATTTGCTATATGGATAAAACATAACCTCATAACATTAAGATCCTTCACCATTAATATGAAATTCATCTCTTTTGAAGCTATCCAAGCTAAATTTAATTTTCCTCCCTTAGAAATCTATCGATACTACTGAAAATTCCTATGCAGATCACTATTCATTAACCCTCCTTCCTCCTAACTCTCAATTTGAACACATCTGCATTTCATTCCCGAGCGACAAAGGCTTGATCTCTCACTTGTATAGACATCTCAATTATTTTTTTTCTTCCTGAAAAATCAAAACCAATATTGCAATGGGAAGAGGAATTGGAGTGCTCCTATAATATTGTGGTCTAGAGTACCATGATTGAAAACCTTTGCAAAAGTAACCGATCAATCTCAATCAGGGAAACTCCAACAAAATTACTTACCAGATAGTATATGGCCCCTTCCAAAATACACTCCTTCTACCCTACAAACGCTCCAAATTGTTTTAGAGGTTGCACAGAACCACGCTCCTTTCTAAATTTATTTTGGATCTGCAAATTTCTGCAACCAATATGACAAGTAACCAAATGCAGAATAACACAAGCCACAGGCAAACCAATCACTCTCACTCCACATGTATGCCTTCTTGTGCCTCTATACTGAATATTCCCACTCCACACTGCAAGTGCACTTGGAAGTGCAGTCGCTCTAAATCTAAGAAAGAGGGGAAGCTTTGCTGATTTTATCATCCAATCATGTGCAAGCTAAAATGCTGTTTTTTTTTCCTTGCTTGTCCCCCCCCCCCCCCCCCCCCCCTCGGATCTACAGTGACTTTACTTCCAAGTGCACTTGCAGTGCAAAGTGGATTTGCCTTTCATAAATAACCCCCAATATGTTCTCTATAATATGAACACAACTTCTATAAACAGACAGACTTCGCTTGCAGAGATAAGAGGAAAAGTTCCAATGTTAGAGATACAGAGCCCACAGGCGAAAATGGTAAAATTTTGAAGGGTAAAACCTCCTTTGTCATATAGAGTAAAATTTATGTGACACCAATAGACTGTTGATATTGAATTGAAATAGTACAATTACCAGTGAATTAGTCATGTGCGGGATTGACTTCAGGGTAACTATGGTGACACTGTCCATGTGGTATAGTTCAGTGGCCTGCAGAAACTAAAAGACACAGTCAATACTGAATTTAACAGTTCAGTCACCAGTAAA
Organism: Lithobates pipiens; assembly: GCF_037356315.1. Lineage (NCBI taxonomy): Eukaryota > Metazoa > Chordata > Amphibia > Anura > Ranidae > Lithobates > Lithobates pipiens. The sequence continues at coordinate 165,288,719 of NW_027507785.1, forward strand.
TTGCTAGTGTACAAAAAGGAGTGCAGCGTAAACATGGCTACATTGACTGAATGATATCATTTAGAAGTACCGCTGACACTGTTTAAATTCAACATGAACTGTGACTATTAGTTTGTTATTGGACAAACTCACATTTTCTTCTCTTTTCATCGAGCTTGCTTATCCATATACATGTGCCATGTTTATTTGTGGCGTATCTAACAAAGTGGGATTCAGCTTCAAAAATATTATTGGATTCACCTGTTCCTTTAGGGTTAATATCTGATGAACTGGGGAATACCCCACTAAATTACAAGCAAGGTCTGTCTGCTTACAGAATTTTCTGGTACAGCCATCATTTAGTGGATATAGCATACAGCATACTGCAGATTTTTTTCCCCCTAAACAGTATTTATGGCCAATAACCAGCTATTGACATAAAACAGAATTTCTGTCAATTTTGTATTTGCAAAAAAAGCATGTTACATCATTCAGTTGCATTCCCTGAATATTAATAAAACAGGAGACAAAACAAATACACAATTGTATAAATAAGTACAGAAATCTTAATTATAAAACACAAGAACACACACGTTTTTATCATGCAAGTCAGTAAAACATATGTGCAAAAGCTATGTTTTTTATGAAGTGTTACTCCACTTTTCATGGGGAAGAAATCATTCCAGGTCAGTAATAAATTGCAAGTATTTAAAGCGATAATAAACCCAAAACCAAAAATGTAATATATTGCAGCTTACCAATCGTTAGCAGTGGTTGCTGCATTAGTTTTCTTTTTTTTCTTTTTTTTCCCAGTGATCTGGCTAATAACATACCTCCTATAGTAGTGCTCCCTGAGCCCACCAGTTGTGACAATAGCAAAATAATATTTGCTATTGTCTTCCTGATTCTCCTCCTGGCCAATCAGGAAGCCGGTGCTGAAACCCAATTGGCCAGGGAGTCTTAGGATTCCCAATCAATCAGTTTTTAGGACCTACTTCCTGTTCAGCCAGGAGGAGAAGCAACGCCCCCGCAGTGAGGAGTAACTAAAGAGAGGAGCAGCAGCCCTACTCCTGATCCTTGTCCTCCGCTTCCTAAGGTAAGGAGGCCTCCAATCGCCACCTTCCCATCCATCTCCTGTGGGGGGGGGGGTTGATCAAACACAAGTACACTCATGTACAATTTCACCATGCAAGTCCTACCTGCTGCTGGCTAAAAATTACGTTCCTTTCACTTTCCACTTGCTTCACTCCCTTCCTATCTCTTAGGTGCTACATCTAAGGGTCCACCCCCCCACCCCCCCCCCCCCAGATCTGATATGTAACTGTAAGTTTTCAGCTAGGCCCCACACAGCATTCTCTGTAGCTATCACCTCAAGGGTGGGAACCTGTATGCTGCCATGAAAGTGCAGCAGGAAAGGAAAAGGAGAGGTAAGTATACAATTTTCCATTTTCCTGGTGCATCATGGCAGCATACACTGAGAAATAACTCGCCATTCAGTAATGTGCAAGGAAAAAAAATCGAATTCATTAACCGGAACCAGCATGATCAGCTTGGATAATGGATCTCTATTGTCATAAGCTGTGCTGGATCCATAGAGTAGTGCGAAATTAATGTATTTCCGGATGTCCACGTTACTGCTTTACAAATTTTTCGGGAGAAACGCTGCAGTATGCTGCCCAGGAGGCTGCCCCTGCACTCATGTAATGTGCCCTCAAGCCTTCCAGAGTTGGATGTTGTAGAATTTAGTAGGTTTTCTTTATGGTCTTGATAAGCCAAGATGATCAGGTGCGATAAGATGCCACTTTTTCCCTTCTAACCCTGTGAGGGATTACTTGAAGTTTATCTGCTTTTCTTAATGATTCAGTGGTTGTCAGATATGCCTTTATATTCAAACCAATGTCTAGTGGATGCAGTGTTCTTTGATCGTTAAGAAAAGATAGCAGAATAATCTCCTGATTGAAGTGGAAAGTGGTAGCTACCTTCAGGATAAATCGGTCTGATTGCCTCAGAATTACTCTGTCCAGATAGAAGATAAAATTAGGTTCTTTAACAACAAGTGCTTGTATTTCCGATACCCTCTTTGAGAGGGTATCAAATTAGAGGAGGCAAAGGGCTGCAGGTTCCCGACCTCCTAGTGCGGAAACCGCCAGTCCAGCAAGGGCAAGGAGACAGAAAAGCGCTTTTAAAAATGCCACCAGATCGGCGGAAGTGACGTCATCGCCGCACATGCTCAGACATGACATGTGACCCCCTCGTCACCATCTTGGAAACTGGCAATGAGAGTATCCACTGATGTCACCTCCGGCCACCATCTTGGAGTTGGTCACAAGCAGGAGAGAGGCAAAAGGGCTCTGAAAAGAGACAGGCAAAAGGGGAAAAAAAAAGAAAAGAACAGGCGACTGCTGCAAGAATTAGGCTTCATTAAAAAAACTTTGCAATGCTAACCGATACCCCCCAAGACCACCAGAGAGGGGTTCCCTCCAAAGAGCTTGTTTAGAGGTTGTACAAGAAAGGGACTTCCACCCAGGAGAGGCTGAACCTGGGGCAAATGCGGTAAGGGGTGCTCATGCGAACCATCCAGTCCCAAGCAGGTGAGGACAAAAAGGAGAATGCTGTGGTGGGGCCTAGCTGAAAACTTATAGTTAAATAGTCCTATCAGGTTGTGGGGGTGTAGCCACAACCCAATGTGTGCTGCCATGATACGCCAGGAAATTAAATTTCTGTGAAAATTCTGAAAACCCCTTTGTTTCCATAGGTAAAAGGAAGCTTAATTTGAATTATTGGCAGTTAATTTGAAAAATATCGTATTGTGGTTTGAACAGATTTAATATGTTAATTAACAGTAGTTGACAACATGAATTGTGTAAGAAATACAATATACAAAAATAACATTTTATGTTTTCAGTTAATTCTTCATATGGACAAAGTGTACTGAGCTGCAATAGACCTAAACAAGTGTACAACTATTACATGAGTAAAACTATATGACTGAAGTCTTCAAATATAGTTTGTCAAAAATAATGGAATGTAGCAATCAACAAAATAATGTAATGCGTACAGATATCAGTCAAGAACACAACATATTCATTTTTCTCTACAGTATATATCTACAAATATATAGAAAATAATAAAATCAGCAATTGATTTCTCTGTGGGAAGTTCTCCAAATGCACACACATTCAAGTCAATTACAGGAATGACCTGCAGATACAGTCCTAATCCAGGTCTGAACCAAATTATGCTTGTTTGGCAAACAGCCAAACTAAATTGGTATTCAGCTGTGTCAAACCTCCATCAGCAGCCAGAAGTGATACATTTAGCAGCAATATTACACCAGGTCCTGATCTGAGTATGCAGCCTAGGTGGCCATGAAGGTGGCAGTGAGCTTGTCCCCCTATCCTCCTGAACTATACCAAGCCACATGCCCTCAACATGTTGAGGGGTATCCATGCTGATGAGCACAAGAGCCCCTTCTCTGCAACCCTGGCCTGGTGGTTCCGGGGGTCTGCAGTTGGGGGGCTTATTGAAATCTAAAAGCACTTTTTAGCAATAAAGGCCACCCATGTAAAGGGCAGGGGAGAGGAGAGGCAGAGTACAGGGGAGACATTAGGTGTGTAATATCTCCATAAAGCCTATCTTTATGTCCCCATAAAGAGAACCTGAAATCTGATCAGTGCTATCACATAGGGGGCTTGTTAGCCCCTATGATAGCAATGTAGTTTAAAGTAAAAATAAATAAATAAAAAAGTGTTAAAATGTTAAATATAATTAAATAAAAAAATAGCAAAAATAAATAAATAAAAGCACCCCCATCACCCCAAAAAAACACACCTATAATTGAAAATGCATGCATAGAGCCCACAAGTGTATGTAAATGATTGCGCCACATATGTGATGTATCACAGCACAAGCCAGCGCAAGATCAATAATTATAGGTCACTAATTTATGGTTAACGCTAAAGTGATGAGCTGTAAAAGCATTTAAACTGTCACCTATTGATAATTTTAAGTACTGTAATTTTTTGCCATTTCTCAGGTGCACGAAGTTGTAAAGCTTGATATATTTGGTATCTATTTTCTTGAGACTACCTCATATTTTATTTTGTAAAAGAAAATTGGGGATTACATTGTGTTTGTTTGCACTAAAATTAATTTAGGTGTATTTTTTCCTGGGGAAATTGTTAAACAGTTTTGCAAATATTGTGCAACATAAAAAATAGTAACTGCCAATGTTTTAGTCTACAAGGCCTCTGAGTTCAGAAAATGTTCCAGGGGTTGTAATTAATTTTATAGCCAATCATGGTGATTTTAACATGTGTGTGTGAAAAATGAAAACAAATTGCTTTAGAGGGGAATTGGTCAGCAATACTAAACTCGCTGATCCCTGCCAAACTGAATTAAAAAATGTTTGTTTTTTTGACAATCTTTTGCCTATTAGCTTAGAAAATGGCTGTTACTATAGTTTATTATTCAGCTCCTATTGGTAACAATTGGGTTCCAATTTGCCTTCTTATCTTCAGTCATGTTCGCCGAACCTGCCTCAATCCAAACCCAGGTATTTTTGGCTCTTTCCTAGTCAACAGTCCCAGACACAAGTCTCAGACACAATTACAATTTATTCTGAGACTGAAAATTGGAAAGCTTTGCAACCACAGTCTATTAGCTTAGAAAAAGGTGGTTACTATATTTTATTATTCAGCACCTATTGGTATCAATTGGGTTCCAATTTGCCACCCAATCTTCAGTAATGTTCACGGAACCTGCCTCAAACCAAACCCAGGTACTTTTGTCTCTTTCCTAGTCAACACAAGACTCAGACAAAAGTCTCAGACACAATTACAATTTATTCTCATACTTAAAATTGGAAAGAGGGTCAGCTTTGCAACCACAGCATTTTACACTCCGGTGTAAACTGTAAAAAGCAAAGTAAGGGGAAAATTGCATTTATGACAAAAAATAATAATTTAATGACAGTACTTTACAAAAAATGATAATTCTTCTGTGAGAATGTATTTACTGCTACTACTAGCACATTTGGGAATGTATATATTTGGTTTAAAAAAAATATTTAATCTATTGTCTTCAACATTATCCCCCTTCATCAAGAGGCTTGATAAAACTGAAAAAGAAAGATACACTTTTAGTTACACTAATAATCAGTAGTTGTCAGTGGGGTAGAAGGGATGCTTGGGGGGCAGTTGCTAGACTCTGGCACTCAGAGAACATGCCTCAAGACTCCTTTGCAGCAGTTGTTGAAAACAGTCACAATTTTTCCTGTTAAAAAATGGCATTCTCTACAGAACTTTGGCTCTGATATTTTTATCATATTTTATCCTCATACCTCCACTTCTTGGACTATTACATGCATATAACACTCAAAATGTTTAGAGTTATTTTAGGCAGATTATCGCTTTTAAAAATCTATCAGTTTTTAAATAAACAACAGGGTTTCTATGCTTGCTTGTACTTTAATGCACAATATCCTTTTTGAACAGCATGCCATGCAGTTTATCAACTCGTGAACTAATTTATTTTTATTTTTTTAAATATACATTTGATTTAGATTTTTAGTTATAGCATCATATTTATCATATTAGTGCTATGAATAATTAAACAAATTTGTTTTATAATAGTAGACCTACATCTGATTTTAAATATCAGTGAAAGACAATTTCAACTCGTTTCAACTACAAGCTTATTTTCGTATGACTCAATTAGGAATATGGAACATAAGAAATTGTGGAAGCTGGGAATCTGCAAATTACTTCTGGTGTCCTTTTACATGCCCAGATTACCTGTCAGCAAACATCCAGGACATTAGCTTGGGTCTAACCGTATGTTAGGGGAAGAAAATCAAAAAGAGGAAAAACAGCAAAGGAGAGAAGAAAAAGAAAAGAGGAGATGGGGACAACCACATCATCTCTCCAGCACACACGCATGCGCACACACATACACACACACACACTTTACAATGTAGACTTTTACAAAACCCACAATATTTTAGGCTACCCCAGGTCTTTTAGGACTCTAGCAGCACCCCTGGCTGCCAACTGCCCCTAATTTCCAGGAATAGAGTCAGAGTTTAAGTATAAGATCCGTCTTGTGCCTGCCAATAATCACTGTCAGACATTAATGCTTTATTTGTTTTTTGAAGCACAACATTTTATTGATATGAAAAATATCTGTTTTTCCAAATTAATACACATATCCCTATATTGTATATAGTTCCCTTGTGTCATGCAAACCTGTACTGTGCATGCCCCACATACTTCAACTCAGCAGTGCATTTATATAAAATTCAGGCAAGAATGCACTAGTACTTGCCTTGTCTGCTTACCTAGACACATTCATTTCAGTTGGTGGCCTCTGAGTCTTCTCCACAGCCAGTTTGGTGAAGATCCCAATCAATACCATCAGTGCAGCCACGCCACAAATAATATACACAATCATATTGGTCTTGTCCTTGCTGGGGTCTTCACTCGACTCATCTCCTTGGGCAGGTGGTTTACCAGGGTTTGCCCAATTTGGGGTGTCATAGTTTGAACACATGCTTTGGTCCAACCTCCCGTGCTTGAACTGACAGCAGAAGCGGTATCCGCATGTACCACAGCAGTACAAATAACTGCTGGCGTTGCAATTGAATGGTGGGTCCCACTGACCCATCACATCATAGTATCCTCTGCATCGGTCAGCTTCTGCTGGTAACTCTGTTGGCATTGATGGTTTATATGTACCTTGGATTGTCTCTTCAGCCAAACCTGCCTTTGTGTTTAGGGTTCTTGCAGTGACCCAAAAAGAATCCCATAATACAAGCCAATATAAACCAAGTCGCATATATGCCTCCATGGAAAGCTTTTTCCAAAACAAAAAAAAATGGTTGCACAATTTTTTTAGATAAAGTTTGAAAGCATATACATTTAAAATAAACAAAAATTCCCTCCAACCAGAGTTTCCCGACAGCCCCTAAAGTTCTACTTATTAGAAAAGAAGATTTTTGTTAAAAAACAAACATTACCCAGGTGGGTCAGTAGGAAACATTAATGCTGCGTTAAGTAATCAATTACCCCTTTTCCATAGGAAGTTGATTTGTCCTTTATGTGTTAGTATTGATTTTTCAAGCTTTGTCACATCCAAACGCTGTTATTGGGTAACAATCCAAGTTTTATTTTCTTCACTTCTTGTACATCCTATGATTATCTGTTTGATCCTTTTTCATTTATCAAATTTCCTTGCTTCTTTTATCCAACAGCATCCTCTCTCACTGAAGTATCACAAATATGTCCTGCTAACAAGCTAATGGGTGGAGGGAGAGTGTGGGGAGTGAGCTTTCTCTATAGGCAGGAACACTGCACAGTCTGAGTGAACAGAGCTCCCTGGGGCTTGACTGCCCCCTTGTTCTGATGTGATCTGTTTGACTGCAGCCACAACGTGTCATTATTAGATAAAGTGAAAATGTGGAACGCCAAGGACAAGGCTGGTACATTTTAAAGTGTAAAGCATGGCTAGTCTACAATCTTGTTTCAGTGATGTAACAATTTGCTGACAACTTAGGGCTTAAGTAGTTTACACTAACAAGCATTTGACATGACTGGTATATTGCTGATTTACCGGCTGCCTTGACCACACTTGACTCCCACCTTACCCAGCTTATATGAATAAGACAGGACCACTGTAGAATGGATTTAAATGGCCATAGCAGCCTTTTATTAACAAAAACACCATTAACAATACATCTTTTTATCACATTCCATGAAGATAAACCTTTACTCCACTAATGTACACTAACTGACTCTCTTAGTGCAGGTATTTGGAGGAGAACATGGTCTACCGCAGGGGTGGCCAACTAGTGGCCCGGGGGCCACATGTGGCCTGCGGAGCCCTTGATGTGGCCCGCCACCTTCTGCTCTGGAATGGCGGGTTAGCAAGCCCAGATCGCAGGTTGCCAAACCGTCATACCACAGCATTGGTGTTGTGAATGAAGCTGGTGGTAAAGGAAGAAAACGGCTGCAGAGCCCATGAGCTGATGCTTCCTGTACAGTGTCGGCTTTTGCCACAGGCAGAGTCTATGGCAAAGTTCAGTTAACCCACAGGATAGACACAGGTGCACTACCCTGCATCCGCGGTGTGGGCAATCAGTGTGAAAGCAATTTAGGCCCTTTTCACACGATAGACCCTACCCAATCAGACCCTCAATTCACCTTTACAGAGTGGCAGATGTAAACAGACTTTCGTCCGGGTGGATCTTAGGGCCTATTGAGTAGTCGTGACCTGTCATTCACCCGCTCCGCTCATTGTGGCCTGCGACTGGTTACCAAGTTGCTTAAGTGGCCCTCGCTCTTAAAAAGGTTGGGCACCTCTGGTCTACCAAATCAGCTGTATAAAGCACCAGTTCCATACCACGGCCACCAGCCGCAAATATACTGACTCTGGGACAGTTACCACATTACCACCTGATACAGCCTCAATAACTAAGTTTTGCTTTTTCACTGCTGGTGATTGCTGGGTTGCATTGTTAGGCCGCGTACACACGGGCGGACTGTTCGCCCAACTTAGTCCGCTGAACAGTGTTTCAGCGGACAATCCGCTCGTGTGTGGGCTTCAGCGGACTGTTTCAGCGGACAGTCTGACGAACAAAGTCTTACGGAATTTCCGTAAGACAGTCCGTCCAAACTTGGTTTCAGCGCACAGTCCGCTCGTGTGTAGGCTAGTTCGACAGACTAAGTTTAGCGCATGCTCAGAAAGGATTTACACGGCGAAGGTTGCATTGCAGTGTATTGGACGTCGAATTTCTCGTCCCGTCGTACGTGCCGTTCACGTCATCGCGCACGCTTTCAGCGGACTGTCTGCTCATCGTGTGTGGTCAAGTCCGTTCATGCAAATTTTGAACGGACTGTTTGTCGGATTGTCTGACGAACTAAGTTGGGCGAACAGTCCGCCCGTGTGTACGCGGCCTTAGGTTCTTTTTTGTGGCTTTTCTTTGTAGCTTTTTAACACCTTTTCTGACACTTTTTAAACAGTTTTTTTTTCTTTGCTTCCTTCAGCCTACTAATTGAGGGGAGTGGTTAATTGGTCACAGGTGCCTGAGGCCTATATAACCTTGTGTAGAATGCATTTTGAGCCTGCTCATCTTTGAGTCTGATGGAACTCTGTCCAAGTGGAACTGGTCTAAGTGGTGAGTTTAAACCAGAGTTAGTGGAACTGGTCTAGTGGTGAGTTAAAATCAGAGTTGAAAACAGGAGGTTAGAACAGGGGTCAAAAAGATCTGAATAAATTAATGGGGTGGGTAACTATATGGAAAATGAGGTTCAATGTAGAAAAATTTAAAATAATGCATTTGGGTGGCAAAAATATGAATGCAATCTATACACTGGGGGGAGAACCTCTGGGGGAATCTAAGATGGAAATGGACCTGGGGGTCCTAGTAGATGATAGGCTCAGTAATGGCTTGCAATGCTAAGCTGCTACTAACAAAGCAAACAGAATATTGGCATGTATTAAAAAGGGGATCAACTCCACAGATAAAACAATAATTCTCCCGCTCTACAAAACTCTGGTCCGGCCGCATCTAGAGTATGCTGTCCAGTTCTGGGCATCAGTCCTCAGGAAGGATGTACTGGAAATGGAGAGAGTACAAAGAAGGGCAACAAAATGAATAAAGGGTCCGGAGGATATTAGTTATAAGGAAAGGTTGCGAGCACTGAACATATTCTCTCTGGAGAAGAGACGCTTGAGAGGGTATATGATTTCAATATACAGATACCATACTAGTGACCCCACAATAGGGATAAAACTTTTTTGCAAAAGGTGGTTTAACAAGACTCGCGGCCACTCATTAAAATTAGAAGAAAAGAGGTTTAATCTTAAACTACGTAGAGGGTTCTTTACTGTAAGAGCGGCAAGGATGCAGAATTCCATTCCATAGGTGATGGTCTCAGCGGGGGGCATTGATAGTTTCAAGAAACTATTAGATAAGCACCTGAACGACCACAACATACAGGGATATACAATGCAATACTGACATATAATCACACACATAGGTTGGACTTAATGGACTTGTATCTTTTTTCAACCTCAGCCACTATGTAACTATATTCGGGAAGGTACCCATACCAATGATGGGCCTCTTCTATCATTCTCCACAGACAATTTTGACCATGCTCACCTTAAAAACCTGAGACCCCTGCCACAGACGCCTAAGTGCAAAACCTCACACTTGAGTGGCCTGCCGCAGACAAAACGCCCTCTAGACACTGTCCAGCAGACTCAAGAACCACATCAATCAATGTCGACGGTTTTAAGGTGATCTCCACCCCCTGGCAAATAGATCCAGTTGTCACCCTCCCACTCTAAATAGTGCACTGCAAGGCCACCGTTTCTAACAAAAAAAATTGCCACCTCTTTGTTCAGCTTAATTCTAGCCTTATAAGCTTGTCCACAGAGCGGGCCAGATGATCAAGCAGATCTACCCACAATGTCAGACCACACTAAAATAGTGTCTGGGAAAAAGGATCACAAACACAGAAATCCAACTTTATATCCCGAATCAACTCCTGTGTAGCCCGGAGCCTGAGATCATTACCCCCAGCATGCAGTAACAAGATGTCTGGGGGTCTATCCAACCTGGCATACCGTTGTACTTCCGGCAGCACCCCGGGACCACTGCATGCCCGGGACTCCGATCCACCTCACACTGGCCACGCTATGTGGGAAGCCCAATTGCCTGCCTTCCAGTCTGACTGCAGCCCTTTTTGCACCCCATTAAAAGGTAAAAGTGGCCGAGTATCCACACCAAACATTCTCTGTCTGAAAAACATAAAATTTCAAGTATAAGAAATAACATTTAATGAAAAAAGCAGAAACAGATAGAGACAAAGAACTCGCCCAAGACCACAACATACAAGAACACATGGATACAATGACAACTAGCAAGTTATAGGAGATGAGGATGAACATATAAACTGAAACGCCACGATTCCCAGCGACCAATCCACTGCAGGATCTGGTCACTCAGACCCATCTGGCTGCCGCTGTAGCAGCCCCTATTCATATGCCAATGGTGTAAAACCAGCAGACAGTAGGCATTTTCTAAAAACTGAAATAAACTGAAACCGGGACAACGCCAACCATGTGCCAAAAAGGCCCTGCCGTTATGACTCTTAACCAAGCGAGCACGGTGGTGACCGGGCAGGAAGAGGGATTAGGAACCCGTCTGAGCACCACACTAGACCCATGTCCCAACTGATCGGTCTTTGATTTACGAATTAACAAAGACACCTTCTCCCCCTGAACCAAGACATCCGAAACACCCAAACCAACCCCGACACGGGTAGAAGGACTAACCAGTTCCCCCACCCGGAGAGCCCCGAAAAAAGCCAAAATGAAAGCACTCCTAAAGAGGACCATTTCAAAAGAAGTTAAGCAAACTTTAGGCAAATGCTCCAAAAGTATTCCAAGCGTAGTGAAAGAAATAGGATGGCAGGAATCAGGCACTAGTTTACCCTTCCTGTAACCCACAAAGCCGTTTTAACCAAAAAAGACTTTGTGACATCCGCCAAACCTGAGAGCCGAAACAGAAATGTCAAACCTGCCATCTTTCAATTCAGCGAGGAGACAGAGTCTTCCTCCTAAAAGTTCTTACCAATGAAGTACAGTAAGACATGCAAACAATCTTCCTCCTGAAAGCAACCAAACAGTGAACTCACCAATCCATGCCATTCACTTCAGACTTGTTCATAAGCTGTCCAAGTGGAAGAACAAACTGACTGTCTATTCAAACCGGCTATGGTGGCAAGGCGAAGTCCCACAAGTGATCAGGGTGTGGAATTCCGAGCTGTTCCACCTCGTGTGCCAACTGGCGGAATTTTTCCCACTGCAGGAGAGAAAGGCAAGAAAGTGCATCTGCCACTGTGTTATTCACCACAGGCAAATGAACAGCATATATAAAAGCATTTAAACACAGACATTGTAAAACCAAACGCCTAAGCAAACGCACAACTGACGGAGAAGAAGCAACAACGGTGTTAATGGCCTGTACTACCAACAAGTTATCACAATGAAATCGCACATGCTTGTTCCAGAATTCCTGGCCCCAAATTTCAACAGCCAACATTATTGGGAACAATTCCAATAGGACCAGGTTGCGAATGAAGTCCGAATTACTGCAGGACACCAACCACCACCCTGTGCTCCACCGCTCCCCAAAAAAGGCTGCATACCCAATCTTTATTTGTATCACCATGTCATTTCTCAAAAAAAAAAAGGATTTCTGAAAAGGATTTACAGCCTTTATCACAAACTCAATTGTTGTAATGTTAATGTTGTATTAAAAACTAGCTTTAGGACTGAGGAGCTCCGAGCGCCCATGGAGCTATCCGCCGGGATCCTCTGCATCCCTGGCAGATTTTGCCTCATAGCTCGCCTGGCCGAGACCGGGCTGTGATTCCGCACATTCCGGGCCCTAAATCTATCGGCGCTGAGGCTCCTGGCCGCCCGGATCCGCCGCTCGAGACCCCGCCGGCCGCCGCCATCTTGGACCTGCCGGGCCGCCGAAGGATATCGCCGCTGTACCGGAGAGAGAGTTAAGGGGATACCATCAGACCCCCATCGTCCTCTCCCCCTTCCCTAAGGATCCTTCTGAGGCGTTTTCGGGCCCCCGCGGACCCCGGGGGGCCCGCGACTGGCTCCGGCCTAGTGCGGCCTACTCAGGCCTGAGAATCCCCGGAGTTTCCTGAAGCTGCGGCCCGGATTTTTGCTCCGGGACCGCTCCGGTCTGCAACAGCGGCGGCACTCTGCCTTCCTGCGCTGGCCTGGCTGCTCCCCCACATCCCCCCTCATGGAAGACTTGCTTTGCATGCTATCTCCCTGTGGCTATACCTCCATGCTGAACTGCTCCCTTTAACTGGCTTCACTGGCTCGCTGTCCCCAGCATCCTGCCTCCAGTACCCCCTGTGGTCTCTTGTTCCCCCTACTTGCGGTCCTGTCCTGGCTTTCACCGCATACTTGTTTATTCTACTGCAACAGGGGATTGACGAATTTCCTTTGCTCCTACCTAGATGAACTTTACATCCGCTCTGATCGCAAGCCAGTGTACCTCTCAGATTTGCTACTGTGGATGCTGCCTCACATTGTCGCATGCCTCTATAATCACGTCTCATCATATGCAAGTCCCTTCTAATTAACTGACCTGTTTTTTCTTCTGTGAGGGCCTGGCCAGCCGTATGGAGCGGTGAGTCGGGCCGCACTCGGCTCCTAGCTCCCCCGGCCTCACGGGATTTATTTTTTTGATTGTAAACCGGACCATTCCCAGCTCCATGGGGAAAGACAAGCCCAAGGCGCACAGGGGCGGCGGTAGCCGTCACCCAGGCGGAGATTTAGATGACTACTTCGGCCACGGAAGGTTGTCTTCACAGCACCGTCCAGCACCTAAAGAGCCGCCGGCTCCTCCGTCACCAGCACACTCTGAACCAACCCTGCAGCCTCCAGCACGTTCCCACAGTTCACTCTCACACCCCGAGGACATTGCCCTCTCCCCCAGGCTTACCAGAAGCCGCTCGAATGCCTCATTGGGATCGGGGGATGGGTGGGACATGGAATCACAAATCAGATCCCTGCACGGCTACCTGCGGTCCCTTCCCACTAAAGATGACTTTGAACGCTGTGTGCATCGGATTGAGGAAACTTATCGGAAGGAGATTTCAGACCTGAGAAAAGATGTGGGGGTACGCTTTGATGATGTGGACAACACGGTTGATGGCCTGCGAGACGCTGTACAGTCACACGACCAGATCCTAAATGCCCACACTGTCCTGCTTCAACAACTCTCATATCAGCAGGATGACCTTGAAAACCGCAGCCGCCGCAACAACATACGCATACGGGGGATCCCTGAATCGGTTGAACCCAAGAATCTACCTGCTGCGGTTACGGCCATCTTCAACCAGCTACTCCAACAACCCAAAGATGACCCGATTGAATTGGACTGGGTGCACCGTACATCGGGTCCCCGCACCCCTGACCCCTCCTTTGTCCGTGACACTCTTTGCCGTATCCATTTTTACAGAGTAAAGGAGGACATCATGAGGGCCGCCAGCACACAACAGTCGATCCTATTCAACGACATGCCTGTCATGCTCCTTTCTGATCTCTCCCGCCAAACCTTGGCGATGCGGAAATCCCAGAGGCCTCTCACGCAGCTCCTTCAAGCAAGACAAATTAAATACTAGTGGTGCTTTCCGTTCCACCTTCGAGTGCATCACGTGGGTAAAACCGCCATATTCCGCACATTGGGGGACCTGCCTACATTCCTTAGTACACTTGAACTGCCTCAAGTTGCGCTGCCCGATTGGCCGTTTGCTCCGACCACACCTGGTCTTCCCTACACTCCGCAATGGCAGAAGCAAGGTCGTAGGCGCACCCCTCGATCTCCGTTGCCTCAGGATCCTAACGGCTGATTCGTGCCTGCGGGCCCATCTGGACCAGTTTCTCTTTTTTCACTTCTGGGGCCCTCCCCTAGGAAGTGCCTGGACCCTAGCGGGTTGAATGACTTTAATGCTGGTTAACCCTTTTGTTTACAGGTTTTTTGTACCCCTCTGGGCTGCCCTTACCATACTCTCTAGTTGTCAATATGTCCCCTCTAGTTGTTTCTATTTCATGCCGGTTTGCAATTGCATTTATGGATGACCGCTAAAATATTTTATGTTAATATGTTATTTGGTTCACTTTACAGGTCACAACTATCTCCGGTTTACCCGTGGGGCCGGGGTGCGGGGAGCTGCCCGGCTTGGTGATTCAGCTCCTCGTTCCCCCCCCCCCCTTTTTATTTTTATTTTTGTTTTTTGTTTCCCTTTTCACGGGTTCTTTATCTGTTAGTTTTTCCCTTTTTATTTTGTGCTGTGCGCCCCGCAGTGTTCCTATGATCGCTGTGGGGTGCACCGATATGTGCCTATCTGATAGGCTTTTTTCCTGTATGCTGCTTCCCTTTTGGAGCCAGCCAGTGGCTTTTTGGGTTTTTGTTCTACTAAATGTTGTTTTACACCAGACCTCACGGGCCTGTTTCCCACAACTGATGTTTACAGCTGTTGTCTTATGTATACCCCTGTTGATTCTATTGGGAACGGGTATCCCTGCCTTTATTTCTCACTGCTCCCTATACGAGGTTGTTCTACTGTTTTTTCTCCCTTTTTCTGCCTTCTTTCCTACCTCTGTCTTTCCTCTGCTTCTGCCCTCCCACCCTCTGCTCCTCCCCCTGCCCCCCTGGCCTGACCTTTTCTCCCGCTCCCACATCCCCCAAGGTTTGCCCATAGTACCACCTTTCATATTGATTCTCAGCTCCTCCCTACGGCCCCCCCATGGCTAGTGACGGTTCCATAACCTTTGCTTCCTTTAACTGTAGGGGTTTCAACACGCCTGAGAAGTGGAGCCAGACACTCTACCATTTTCACAAGAAGCGTGCGCAAATCCTGCTGCTTCAAGAGATGCATTTTCGCGCGGGAGCTATTCCAGCCCTGCGCAATAGATATTACTCACAATGGTTTCATAGTGTTAATCCTCAGTCCAAGTCTAAGGGGGTGTCTGTCGCCTTTCATAAATCTTTCAACCCGGAGGTCCTAGACTCTCTAATAGATAACTCTGGTTGCTATGTTTTCCTGAAATTGAAGCTAAATGATTTTCTTTTCACAGTGGCTAACATCTATGTGCCGAACGTGGGCCAGGCTCGGTTCCTCTCCTCGTACCTCACCAGACGATTATTGGAGGTGATCTAAACGTTGCCCTCTCCCCGTCCGCAGACACATCCTCGGGTAAGTCTTCTATTCCCCATTCCACCTTAGCACGCATTAAATCACTTCTACATTCTTCCCATCTGGTGGATGCCTGGCGAATCCAGCATCCAACGGAAAGGGATTACAGCTACTTTTCCGTTGCACACGACTCAAATAGTAGACTGGACCACTTCCTCATATCACAATCCCTGCTTGACACGCCTCTCCACACTTCGATCGGTAATATTTTATGGTTTGACCATGCCCCCGTCTACCTGACTCTGGCTCGCCCCCCTGCTATCTGTCGGGGAGCGAGCTGGAGACTTAACGACACTCTGCTACGGGACACCGTGTGTGTGGCGGATGTCTCTCAGGCCATTCGGGACTTTGTAGGTGACCATTCCACTGACACTACCTCTCCTATGAACCAGTGGGACACTCTCAAATGTGTGCTCCGAGGTACCCTTATACAACATGGTTCTCGCCTTAAAAAGGCCCGAGCCCATGACATACGCAGACTCCTTACTATCATTGCGGACCTCGAACCCCTCCACAAAAAGGACTTGGACCCGGCTGTTTTTGTTCAGCTTTCCAATGCCCGCAGAGACCTACTCCTACTCCTAGACGCGCACTCCCTGATCGCCAGGGATAAAGCGCGGAGCCACTTCTACTCTTTGGCAAACAAATGTGGTAAGCACCTGGCTAGGGTCATTCATCCGAGACCCCCGCGACATTCTATTCCCTTCCTTGTCCGACCAGACCAAACGAAAACATTTAACACCTCTGGGATATCTACATCCTTCAGGCAATACTACTCCCAGCTCTATAACCTCTCGCATGCAACCCCCCCAGTTGGGTCTCCTCCATCTTCTGACCCCACGCAGGCTTACATCCTAGAGACCGCCTTACCCACTGTTGACGCTGTGGACGCAGCGACCTTAGACGAGCCCCTGACTACCTTTGATTTTTTACAGGCTATTAAAGTCCTTAAAGTGGGGAAATGCCCGGGCCCTGACGGCTTTACACCCCGGTTCTACAAAACTTTTGCCCCCCAGCTTGCTCCCCTTCTGATGAAAGCCTTTAACTCGGTGGACAGTTCTAACCTCCCGTCAAAGGAATCTTTGTCTGCTAACATTTCTATTATCCCTAAACCGGGCAAAGATCCGTCCCAATGCAGCAGCTACCGGCCCATCTCCCTGCTCAACATAGAGCCTAAGATTATTCATAATGATCAGGTGGGGTTTGTCCCTGGCAGGGAGGCAAGGGACAACACCACCAAGACGATACATCTTATATCCCTGATCCAACGTAAAGGTCTAAGAGCTTGCCTCTTATCATTCGACGCCGAAAAGGCCTTCGATAGGGTCAGCTGGAGGTTTCTACAGCTCTCTCTGGAACAACTTGGCCTCGGAGCTTCCTTCATATCAAAAGTAATGTCCCTATACTCCCGACCTTCAGCTGCGGTCCTGGTCAACGGTACAACGTCGGCTCCCTTTGATATTGCCAACGGTACTCAGCAGGGCTGCCCCCTGTCCCCCCTCCTCTTTGTCATCATCATTGAGCATTTGGCTTGTGCCATACGACAAAACCCCTCCATTCTTGGTATTCAAACTTCGTCTGCCCATCACAAACTTTCCTTGTATGCTGATGACCTCCTAGTGTATATTCAGAATCCACACATTTCCATACCATCCCTACTTAGTGAATTTCAACGCTTTGGTATTTACAGTAACTTTAAGCTCAACATCTCTAAGACGGAAGCCCTTAACATATCCCTTGCCCCCTCCACGCTGTCCCTTCTGCAATCCAACTTTTCATTTAAATGGCAGGCTAAGGGGATCTCGTACCTGGGGATTGTTATCCCCTCCAACCTAGCTAATTTGTTTTCTCTGAATTATATCCCTTTGCTTAACCGTATACGGAAGGACCTCGAGGAGTGGGGGGGATCTCCCTTGCCCTGGTTCGGACGGATTAATATCCTGAAGATGGACACTCTACCCAAGTTCCTATATTTATCTCAAACAATACCCATCCACATCCCCAAATCATTTTTTATCTCCCTACGCTCGCTGGCAATCAGATTCTTGTGGAACCGGGGCCTCCCCAGGGTTAAATTCAAACTACTAACGATCCCGAAGACTCTGGGAGGCACAGGCCTCCCTGACTTTGAGACTTACCATAAGGCCGCTCATTTGACTCGCATCATTGAGTGGTTCTCTCGCCCTTCCTGCAAGGCCTCGGTGTCTGTTGAACAGGACCTTTCTCCTGTAGATCTCCGAGCCCTTCCATGGGGTTATAACCTGGCCTACTCTCGTATGACCTCCTTGTCCCCTCTGACTTTGGCTTCCCTGACGATGTGGTACAAGACGGGACTAAACTCCACTCTCTCCTCGGACCCGGGCCCCTTGACGTCCCTCTTTGACCATCCTGCTTTGCCACAAAGTGCAGGGGCAACCTCCCTAGGACCTTTTAAGCGCACAGATTGGCCGCAGGCCCGTACCTTTGTGCACCCCTCTCAGGGGACCCTGGTCTCCGTGACAGACTCTGGAGATTGGCTCACGGCCCTACATGTGTCCGCATTTGCCAAACGACTACACTCCTCCTCTCAGATACATCGCAAGCTTACCAATTTCGAGGAACTGTGTTCGCTTCCAGAAACTCCCAAACACTTACTGTCCTCCTTATATAACCTGCTACAGACTTTAGCACATGCTCAACTCCCACATTACACCAGGCTGTGGTCTGCGGATTTGGGTGAGGACATCTCTGTCCCGGAATGGAATACCTCTTTTCATTTCACACATAAGTCAACTATCTCCTGCTACTCCCAAGAAAAGAACTACAAGCTATTGTCCAGGTGGTACAGGGACCCTGCTACTTTACACAGGATTTTCCCGTCTACCCCGGCCACCTGCTGGCGCTGTGAAGCTTCAGTCGGGACTTACATGCATGTCTGGTGGGACTGTGAGAGGATCCGCCCCTTCTGGACGCAGGTTTTTGAATGCTATAATCTCTTGGCTGATACCCCGGTTCCTATCTCTCCAAAAATTGCATTACTCTCTATTCTGCCAGGGTCTATTAAATCGCAGAAACAAAGGTTGCTCCATTTTTTTATGTCCTCCGCTAGGCAACTGATACCTGCCTATTGGAAGACGACGACCACCCCCCCATTGTCACGGTGGGTATCGATTATGAATGACACCATGAGAATGGAGGAGATGTTGGCACTGGACAATGACACTTACGCCAAATTTGTTTCTCAGTGGTCGATCTGGCTCCGCTTCTCTTCTTCTGACACTTTAATAAACCAAATCTTCAACGCATAAGGCCGCTGTGGGCTCTCCCTTACCCTACCCCCCCTATCCAATTCCTTCCCCCTCCCCCCCTTCCTCCCCCTTTTCCTTCCTCTCCTCTTGCTATTTAGCTTTCCCCTATACTGCCTTGCTCCTCTTTACTTTGCTCTTTTCTCTTCTCTCTTCCTTTCTATCTTTTCTTTTTTTATGCTCTTATCTAAAAACTGCGTCATGTAGTAACCCATGGGTGCTTCTCCCTATTGTGACCTTAGGGACCGGAGCACAGGCCGTCTTTTCTACCCTCCAAGCTTCCTGTCAGGGACCGGCTGTGGCCGATTGTCGTTAGCCGATTTCCTGTAATTGTACCTCTGTTACTGTTCCTGTCTGTATATGCCTCATGATGGTTACTGTTTATTGTTTTTACTTGACATGTCTTAATAAAAATATTTTCAACACTAAAAACTAGCTTTAGTGTCTGTATACCTTCATCAGTGGATGAGCCTAAGCAAATCCCACCAAAAATGAAAGTTCTGTTTCAAGAGATGCATGAATTTGACTTGAATCCTTCTGAGAAACCAGTGCGTCAATCTAAAAGGCTATGAAATTTCTGATATACAAAATGCTAGGAAGCTACATTTAAATTTTCTGAGAATGTTAGAAAATGATGGTGCCTGCATACTGAGGTGGAAAGGTGAGTTAAAAATTTAATAAAACAATGAGGCCTGGTTTTTCCGATGCACGGTGATACCCAGTACCCGCTGTTTAAGATTTGGGGGATAACAGAACTTCTGCTTTCTCAAGTGGCTCAGAGATGTTAGTTGAATTTTGCAATGGCAGCACAATGGAAGAAGTTTTCAAATTCTTGATGACCAGCTTGATGACCACAATCTCTGCTGGCAGGGTGAACAAATCCTATATAAGGACACTTCCTGCTCCTGCACAATACATGGCCATGTCCACCAACAGCTCCTGGCATCTTCAGGAAGACAGTAGTGACAGTAGTGAGTTACTGTGGGGGATGTAATGTTTGTGAGGGGCAAGGGAGCTGTATATTTAATCCATTATTTGTACATGTGAAGGGAGAGAGCCTGCACTGCATGTATGAGGGAAGGAGGCACAAGCGGGGTGCATTGTATGCATGTGTGAGCAGTGAGGACTGCAATATTTTGACAGGGGCATGGTTCTTCATTTCATGTGAGTGGGAGTAGGAATGGGCATCCAGGTGCATTGTATGTGAGTTTACAAAGGGGAGCAGGTCTGCATTGTATGTGGTAGGGGCTGCAATGTGCATGAGTGTATATTGTATATAGGTTAATGATATTGAATAAAGGCAGTTTCTATAGGTACTGATATCAGGCAATATAAAAAAAAAATGGGTAGTGACGCTGCTAAATGGTATGAGATTTAATACATTAGTCCATCAATAAGTCCTTGAAGTGGATACTCAGTATATGTGGAGGGGAAGACCTGTATAGATTACTTTAGCAGCCCAAAACAACCTTAGCAGTTTGAAGAGAAACACAGGCACCTCTAGGTTAGAACTGTAAACATTTTAATGAGATACAGGTGCATTATCCACTTACATGGAGGTTAAGGAAGTAAGGCACAAGTTCATCCACACTGGCAGAGCGGCGTTCGGAATAGATGATTTTTTTGCCTGTGGGGGAGGAATCCTAACCAGCAGGATCTCTGGGACCACAGCGATGAAACCGACGATTGGATCGGGCTGATGGTGAGGGCTGGAATGCGGCACTGGGTGTGATGGAGTCACTAGTGGGTTGCACCTGTATCTCATTAAAATGTTTGCAGTTCTAGCCTTGAGGTCCCTGTGTTTCTCTTCTCATTTGCATATCTGGAGTCTGCTTTCAACTCCCCCCTCAAAGGCTGCCAAGGTTGTTTTGGACTGCTAAAGTAATCTACAGTGCCTTGCAAATGTATTCACACCCTCCCCCCAACTTTTTACCTATTTTGTTAAATTACAGCCTTTAGTTCAATGTTTTTTTTAATCAGAATTATATGTGATGGATCAGAACACAATAGTGTAAGTTGGTGAAGTAAAATTAGAAAAATATACACATAAAACAATTTTCCAGAAATAAAAAACTGATAATTGGCATGTGCGCATGTATTTACCCCTTTGTTATGAAGCCCATAAAAAAGCTCTGGTGCAACCAATTACCTTCAAAAGTCACATAATTAGTGAAATAATGTCCACCTGTGTGCAATCTAAGTGTTACATGATCTACATGATCTGTCATTACATATACACACCTTTTTGAAAGTCCTCAGACATGGGCGTCCGCAGAACTTTTTTCGGGGGGGGGGGCATAATTTTAGGGTCACCCATGCACCGCCCCTTTTTGACAATGTCACTATCACATTATCATGCTTAGAGACTGCAGACATAGTACAATCCCTAGCATAAGTAATGGATAATGGCCAACAGGCCCTCTTACCAGACCCAGCCAAAATACAGCAGTGATCCCTGACTGTTCCAATACTGGAATGTTTCCTCTATAGACGCGTTGTCCCTGAGTTGACCCTTCTCCCAAGGAACTTATTGTGAAATATTCATTTTCCCCAGCCAGTGGGGTTTCTGTCCTTCACCTATTATTTGCTCTAGGCACACCCAAATGACACAGATACCCTATTTTACAAGATCTTTCACTAAGATGGCAACTGATGGTCACCATAGGTTGCAATATCCGATCAGACTGTTTACTCCTCTGAGACACTGGCCGGGCTCATGAGGGGATAATTCCCCAAACAGAATCCACACCATCTGTATGAAGGCACAGTGCCACCTAATGGATGGAGGAAAATCCGTACCTGCCTTCAAGGGTATGTGTGAAAAACCTGTTTGTGCCACAGTAATTAAAAAGACCATATAATCAGATTAAGCTTTTTTATTAAGACAGAAGAAACACATTTTTTTTTATTGGTTGCTTTTTCCTTTATTTTTAAGCTCTGCTAAATAAACTGGAATCTGACAGTTTTGGAAGCATTGGATCCTTATATTATTCACCTTCTTCTGCAGCTTTAGCACTGCATACAAACGGATTCCACTTTCATCTTCTGCATCGTCAGTGTGCAGCTTTGCAGGGAGCAGTGGACAATTTCACAGGTATGATTCAGCTCCCAAGTCTCTCTGCCTGCATACAGCTCTTGAGAGACTCTCTACAAATTTGGACACTGATAATGATAAAGCAGAGGACTGTTTATAGTGTATTTTGTGAGTACTTTGTGGCATGTGAGTATTCTGTGGCATATGTGTGCAGTTTATACAGCATGTAGGCTTATGTGCTATTAACTATGCCTCTTTAAGCCCTTCCGACTGTTAGTGTAGTGTGGCCACAGCTTCTGTTCATCATGGCACGCTGCGCGCGACGGATCTGGCTAATACAACATAGTTGTAGTACTTAGAGGTGCCCCAGGTTCTTCATAATACTAGTAGTGCCCTTGAAACTCTGCCTTTTATTTTTCTTCTGACTACAGCAGTGCTGTTCACAAGTGCAAAGAGACAGTCAAAGGCAAAAATGTATATGTATTGGAGCCAACTTCCCTAAACTAAAAGCCTTGCTAGAAGGCATAAATTGGGATAAAATCTTAGGAACAAAGAACGCGGAGGCAAGATGGGTTTGCTTTAAGAGCACATTAAATAAGGGCATTAGCCAATGCATCCCACTGGCTAATACATTTAAATGAGCAAAGAAAAGTCCTGGATGGCTTAACGCCAATGTAAAAATGCATATAAAAGCAAAGGAGAAGGCCTTCAAAAAAATACCAGGTTGAGGGATCATCATAAGCATTCAGACTTTATAAAGAATGCAACAAGAAATGTAAGGGTGCAATAAGGGCGGCTAAGATAGAACATGAAAGACGCATAGCGGAGGAGAAAAAAAAATCCCAAGAAATTCTTTAAGTATGTAAACAGTAAAAAGGGGAGGACAGACCATATTGGCCCCATAAAGAATGAGGAAGGACATCTGGTTACAAACGATGGGGAGATGGTGAAGGCATTGAATTTAATCTTTTCCTCAGCCTTCACAAGGGAATCGAGGAGCTTAAGTAACCAAAACTGTTTATCCTCATGACATCACATGAAGCACCCCCATGGTTAACAGAGGACAGAATTAAAATTAGACTTGGGAAACTTAACATTAATAAATCACCGGGACCAGATGCCTTGCATCCGAGGGTACTTAGGGAACTCAGTCAAGTAATTGTCAGACCATTGTTCCTAATTTTTACTGATAGTCTACTGACTGGAATGGTACCAGGTGATTGGAGAAAGGCCAATGTAGCACAAATATTTAAAAAGGGGCCAAAATACATCCCTGGGAATTACAGACCAGTTAGCCTAACATCAATAGTATGTAAACACTTGGATGGGATGATAAGGGACTATATACAAGATTTTAGTAATGAAAAGATATCATTAGCAGTAATCAGCAGGGATTCATGAAGAATCTTTCTTGCCAAACCAATCTATTAACCTTCTATGAGGAGGTGAGTTGCCATCTAGATAAAGGAAGGCCTGTAGATGTGGTGTATCTGGATTTTGCAAAAGCATTTGACACAGTTCCCCATAAACATTTACTGTACAAAATAAGGTCCATTGGTATGGACCATAGGGTGAGTACATGGATTGAAAACTGGCTACAAAGGTGAGTTCAGAGGGTGGTGATAAATGGGGAGTACTCAGAATGGTCAGGGGTGGGTAGTTGTGTCCCCCAGGGTTCTGTGTTGGGACCAATGATATTTAATTTGTTCAGAAATGACCTGGAGGATGGGGTAAACAGTTTAATCTCTGTATTTGCGGATACTAGGCTAAGCAGGGCAATAACTTCTCTGCAGGAAGTGGAAACCTTGCAAAAAGATCTGAACAAATTAATGGGATGGGCAACTACATGGCAGATGAAGTTCAATGTAGAAAAATTTAAAATAATGCATTTGGGTGGCAAAAATATGAATTCAATCTATACACTGGGGGGAGAACCTCTGGAGGAATCTAAGATGGAAAAGGACCTGGGGTCCTAGTAGATTATAGGCTCAGTAATGGCATGCAATGCCAAGCTGCTGCTAACAAAGCAAACAGAATATTGGCATGCATTAAAAAGGGGATCAACTCCAGAAATAAAACGATAATTCTCCCACTCTACAAGACTCTGGTCCGGCCGTACCTAGAGTATGCTGTCAGTGGCATAACTAGAACCCTCAGGGCCCCGATGCAGGAAACCATGGCGCCCCCCCCCCCCGACCCCCCCCCGACCTCCGGGCAGGGCTCTTTTCTCCAAGCCCGATGGTGGAACACCAGGGCCCTGTCCCAAGTGGGTGGCTGCATATAAAGGAACCGATTTAAAAAACATCAATTACAGCCACTGTGCCCATCAAACACCACCACTGTACCATCTAATGCCACCACTGTACCATCAAATGTCACTACTGTGCCCATCAAACTCTGCCGCTGTGCCCATCAAATGCCACTGCTGTGCCCATCAAATGCTGCCAGTGTACCCATCAAATGCTGCCACTGTGAATCCCCACCGCCCGCTCACTGTCTGCCCGCCACTTACCCTGTCTTGGTGGGGCAGCGGGTAACGGCCATGAGCGGGGTCCTCCATGCAGCTACTGCCATCCTCATCTCCCATCCTCTCCTCCTGATGGGCGTCCAATAGCTGCACCTATCGTTTCAGCCAATCTGGTGATGGGTAAAAGACCCGCACACCTGATTGGTGGAGAGGTGGTTCAGTGTTAGGAAAGTGAATATTCACTTTTCTAACACACCTGGGTAGACTGTGAGCGTCAAGCATGGCGCTCGCAGTTCACCTATTTTGAAGCCTATTAGAGCCCATGGCTCTAATCAGGTGCTGCAACCCCCCCCCCCCCCCCCCCGCCGCTGTAATTCAGGCACCCGGCACCCCAAAAGGGACCAGACACCTAAATATGGGGGTGGCAGCGGTGGCCATGGATAGATTCCTGCTATGCTATGCATGAATCTATCCATTGGTCATAGAGGGGGTGGAACCTGTGCACCCTTTTGGATGCACCGCCACTGATAAACACATGCACACACACATGCATACATACACATACATATATGAACACACACACGCACACATACAGGCATGCTCACACACACAAGCATGCTCACACACACACACACGAGCATGCTCACACACACACACACACAAGCATGCTCACACACACACACATACATTAATGCTCACACACACACACACACACATACATGCATGCTCACACACATACAAGCATGCTCACACACACACAAGCATGCTCACACACACACACACACACACACACACACACACACACACACACACACACACACACACACACACACACATACATTAATGCTCACACACACACATACATGCATGCTCACACACACACATACAAGCATGCTCACGCACACACATACAGGCATGCTCACACACACATACATGCATGCTCACACACACATACATGCATGCTCACACACACGCACACATGCATGCTCACACACACACATACAAGCATGCTCACACACACACACACACATAGAAGCATGCTCTCAAAAAACACACATACAAGCATGCTCACACACACACGCACATACAAGCATACTCACACGCACACACAAGCATGCTCACACACACACACAAGCATGCTTACACGCACACACAAGCATGCTCACACACACACACAAGCATGCTCACACACACACACAAGCATGCTCACACACACGCACATACAAGCATGCTCACACACACAAGCATGCTCACACACACACACGCACACACAAGCATGCTCACACACATACAAGCATGCTCACACACATGCACATACAAGCATGCTCACCCACATGCACAATCAAGCATGCTCACCCACATGCACAATCAAGCATGCTCACACACACATACAAGCATTCTCACACACATGCACATACAAGCATGCTCACACACATGCACATACAAGCATGCTCACACACACACACACACACACATATACATACATACAAGCATGTTCACACACACACACACACACACACACACACACACACACATACAAGCATGTTCACACACATACAAACACAAATACAGTAGATAGTCTTATTTAAAAAAAAAACAGCAGACATTTACCTTTTGCTCTTCCTGCTGGGTACTACACTCTAGGGGGAGACAAAGAGCACACACTGTGCTTTCACTAAGCCTAATGTGAGGAGCTCCCGCACAATGCCGATTTCAGTTTGGCTGATGATCGGGGAGCTCCTCTCAGCCTCCCCTCCTATCGAAGAGTACAGGGGGCCCTCGGGCCCCCTGCAGCAAGGGACCCGGTCGCCATGGCGATCTTGGCGACCCCTATAATTCCGCCACTGTATGCTGTCCAGTTCTGGGCACCGGTCTTCAGGAAGGATGTACTGGAAATGGAGCGAGTACAAAGAAGGGCAACAAAACTAATTTAGGGTCTGGAGGATATTAGTTATGAGGAAAGGTTGCGAGCACTGAACTTATTCTCTTTGGAGAAGAGACGCTTGAGAGGGGAAATGATTTCAATATACAAATACCATACTGGTGACCCCACAATAGGGATAAAACTTTTTTGCAGAAGGGAGTTTAACAAGACTTGTAGCCACCCATTAAAATTAGAAGAAAAGAGGTTTAACCTTAAACTACGTAGAGGGTTCTTTATTGTGAGAGCGGCAAGGATATGGAATTCCCTTCCACAAGCGGTGGTCTCAGCGGGGAGCATTGATAGTTTCAAGAAAGTACTAGATAAGCACCTGAATGACCGCAACATACAGGGATATATAATGTAATACTGACATATAATCACACACATAAGTTGGACTTGATGGACTTGTGTCTTTTTTCAACCTCACCTACTATAACTATGTAACTATGTATGTAGAAAAACTGAAGAGCGGACGTTAACGGCTGCCACTGTAATCTCTTTTGGGAAGTCAGTATTCAAAGCTATATATAAAAAATATCAAAATGTATTTAGACAACATCCAGCTATATCTGTTCAAATGGGAGAATGTTTATGTATTTTTTATACCTATGCATTGGTCTTTATGACATGTTTTTACAATGTTGTCTAAATATATTTTGATATTTTTTATATATACCTTTTAGTACTTTCTTCCCAATTGGGATTAAAGTGGCAGCCGTTAAAGTCTGCTCTTCAATTTGACTTTTTCTACTATCTATGACACTAGTTAAAGAAACAATATGCAACAAAAGGTTTTTTAATAAAATATATCCTTTTTTTATCCCCTATTAACCCTTTGTTAAACCTAATTGGCCCTAATTAACGTATACCTTCCTTTCTCTCCTTTTCTATTACTTTTCAGCTGATTTTTATTATTTCTGTTTTTTTTACCTTTACCTTTTTAATTTGTTTGATTTTTTTTAATTTTAGAAAAAAATATGCAAAATTGAAAAAAAGCATATTTTAAGCCTTTAGATTAAATAAAAACTAGAACAATTTCTACAAGGCAATATTGCCAAAAGTTTACCCCCAGAACAATGTATGCAATACTTTGTTATCTTAGGTAATAACAAAAGTTATCACTGAATAAACAGGCTCATAGTAGAATGTCAAAAAAGATCTGGCCATAAGTGGTATACAGGTTCAAGAGCTTAAAGTGATTCTAAAGGTTATAATAATAAAAAAAAATTCTTTATAATTACCTGCTCTGTGTAAGGGCTTTTCACAGAGCACACCTGATCCCCTTCTTTTTTGGTTCCCCACCGACGGTCCTGGTTCCTCCCCCCTGCTGAGTTTCCCTAATGACAAGCCTCTTGCTATGGGGGTACTGGAGCAGGCTTGTTCCTGAGCCACGCTCCTGCGAATGGACATTGTCCATTCACATGCAGAGAGTAGCTTGACCCTGCCCTCGCTCACTCTTCATTGGCTCACTGGCTGTGATTGACATCAGCAGGAGCCAATGGCTCCCTCTGCCGTGTGAGCCAATGAGGAGAGAGAGACCCTCTGCTGCTGCTGTTCTCATGCACATCGCTGGATCGTGATGGAGCTCAGGTATGTATACAGGCGGGCTGGGGGGGTAGCACCCAAGAAGTTTTCTACCTTTATGCACAGAATGCATTAAGGTAAAAAAAAACTCTGCCTTTAAAACCACTCTGAGGCTGGGTTCACATATATGTGAATTGGATGTGTTTTTAACTGCATCCAATTTGCATAACATGTCAATGTGACCGGCTTTCAATGGAGTCATTTTACACATGTGCGGGGCGGCTGTGGTGCAGTTTTACAAAGGGTTCTGTTCATTTTTGGGTCTGGTTCAGGTGCGAATTCAGGTAAACATTTGAAGCATTGAACAGAAACGCACCGGACTCCAGACTGCAAATCGCAGCCACATATGTGTGAACCCAGCGTAAGTGGTAAATAAGGGTAAATGTATGTCTCCTTGTAAAAGTAAATCAAATTATATAATATATGCAGCCTTCGTGTCCGGGTTAAAATTTAGTAAATACTACACACTGCACAATTTGTATTAATATATTGTTTGCAAAAGGTGGAGAGAACCATTTGATTTTTCTCTTCCAGCACCACTGTATGACCCTGTTGCCAAGTTATAGACCATAGCTCAATCACCCCGGGGTAAAGACCCATCCCTTAGATGTATAATGCTAACGCTGCCTGTCATTTCCTGTTACCAGGCAACCTTAATTATCACTGACCAGCTGTCAGAACACATTTAACAGAAGTGACAGGAAGATCTCATTGACATAGATGAGTGCACATAACACAGCAGTGCAGTGCTTATCACCAGTTATATTTCATGAGGGCAAAAGATAATTTTTAAATATTCCTGATCCATGTCAGTTTCACAAATGCCTATATTCTTTTAACACAGAACAAGGTTTGTTTCATGACTGTTAAGTCATCTAGTTAATTATGAAAGCAACAGCATATGTCATGCATCCTGTTCTAGGCTGTAATGTAGTAGAAGCAAATCACAATACAAGCCTTTACTAAGGCTTCACACCAGCAAGTTGCTCTAAATGCACCGTCACTGGTGTGTGCTGTGCGATACAATGCCGATGTACACAGATGGTGTACACAACACTACCCAAAATGTAATTTCCTACTTGTGTGATTGACTTACTGATTACTGATTTACTGCAGTAAGATACAAATCAGATTTTGGGCATCCCCCACAACAAAAAAATTACATTTTTGATGTAATACTCCCAAAGAGAAATCACATCTAAAGGGATGCAGAACTAGACATTTTGCTCATTGGAACCCTGCAAGGGCAGCAGCTGACTAATAATTCTAAAATCATTCCCATTCACATTTATTTTGCACTTGGCCACAGACAAACAACTATTTATTCAGAATAACAAAAGGTAGGAATCTACAACAAAGTTTGTTAAAATCCTTGCAGTGTACATAGATCACCAAGAGGAGTTACTCTTTAACCCTTTTGCTGCCAGGTCCATACGGAGTACTGGCCTACAGCACTGCTTCCAGCTGGCCACGGACCTAATTGCTCCTTCTGCTATGAGCTCATAGTCACTTCATAGCAAAACTGTTCGGCAGACTCCGCTGAACAAAACAATAACTGAGATTAACGGCTTCTGATCAGAGCTATTCACATAAAAAGACATGTGTGTTTACCAACCCCTTTTCTTTCTTGAATGAAAAAAATTATTAGTAGCGATCCCTCTGTTCATTCATCACTGAGGCATAATAAACAGTGTTTACTATGCGTTAGCTTGTGAATAAATAGGAGTCTCTATACAGACTCCTATTCATTCATCTACAGTGCAGCTCAGGCTGCAGAGAAAGGGACTGTCTTCAGTCCCTTTTCTCTGTCTCAAAAAAGAGACATTAAGGTGTTCTGTGCATCCCCATGCAGGCCACCCCATTGATGTCAATTTGGAAATAGCAGCTGAATGGAAATGTGCAGATGTTTCATGCATTCCTGAGCAAGCAGCCCTATCCATATCAAATGGGATGCATACAAATATGAATGCCTGCACAGGGATGCACAGAACACCGATGCTTTCTCATGCAGGTAAACATAGCCCTCCAGGGGTGTATGCTTTAGTATACCCCTTGTGAATAAGGCCTTAGTAGGAATTTAGCAAGAGTTTTGTAAGTTATGCTGTGTTTGTGTGTACAAATAGGCATTTTAATGTTTTTTAGTGAAAGAATCGTGATTTGATAGACATTTTCACAAATATTGCATGGCCTTAAAAAACAGTAGCACCTTTTTTTTATTCTACTGGCCATGTGCTTTCAGAAAACACATAGTTTGGGGGGTCTTTTACAAACTCTGAAAGCTGTAAGGGAAAAACGAAAACCTGGATTTTTTGAGAAATTTGGCTATTTACAGTTTTGTGTATGTTTGATTTTCACCATTTCACAAATATTACTATATCTAGTGGTATGAATGTGAAATTAACTTTGTTTATTCCTCATTTGAAGAGCATTGGGAAAGCCTAACAGGAAGTGACTTGATCGTATTTTTTCTTGCAAAGGGACTCACCTACCCAGAATGCCCACTCACTTACCCATGAACACTAAGTGGCTGAACTGCATGCTGGATATGTAATAAAAGGCCCTGTGCGGCCATTTTCTGTCTCTTTCTGCTGGGACGTGTGGTCTGCCTGCAGGGATCTGTGTGTGGGCATTCGGAAGAGCAAGGCCTACCTTGTGTGGAGCAGAGCAGCAACTAAATAAAGAGCCTCCCCACTGTGTGCTGGAGAAGCGGTGTGATCCGTCCGGAAGATCCAGAGTATGTGACGGAGCCAGACGGAGGTCCCAGTCATCTTGTGGCGTGGTGCAGCATTGCGGAGCTGACTGGCAGCAGGATGGAGACCGTCTGAGCAGAGGCATCCATCCATCCAGGCCTGGTGTGGTGAGAAGGCTGTTGCCCAGAAGTTAAATACTGCACTTCACACAATTAGACTAACTTTACAGCATTGCTGGGACCTGTAGTCCCACGGAACAGTTCAATAGAGTTACACTTACATAGGCCTCAAGCCTAATTTCATTACCAAGTAACTGCCACTGGAAGTACATTCCCAGGAAATACTTTGCACAATTGAAGTTACTGCTTTATGTTATCCTACACTGCTTCACTGATCAGAAATCCTGTGGATTATAAGTACTGCAGTATAAATGGTTAGCTGAAGACAAGAAGATAAGAGACTATATTCTTAACTGTAAGGCCTTACAGTGTTGCTATTACCTACTAGAGACTGTAGGGGGAATATTGAATAATTATATTGTCTTATCATTCTGTCAAATACTGTGTAGCACATTACAGATCTCACAGGTCTGCACAGTGTGCTGGAAGTGGGAAGGTCCCCAGTGCTGAGGATGTTGCCTGAGCATTAGTCTCACTTGGAGACATGCCTGCAGGAGCGATACAGGTAGCGCTCATGTGATAACCATTCACAACTATTTGCTTTAGTATTATACCAATAATGGTTCTTGTGTTTGATGTTTGAACCTGTTCTAGTAAACTTATCTTTTGGTTTGAGGCTTATTCATTCTCCAAACAGTGTATACCTAGCTGACAACACATGTAAAGTGCAAATAATCTGTGACTCTTCAATTGTCTTTTATCATCGGGTTTCACACCAACACTGTTACACAGCTGTGTCGAACGGGTTGAGCCAAATCGGGTGGAAAAAGCAGAGTGCAGGCCCAATAAATTATCAGCAGCTCCTTTTGGGGTAAGTGCTACATATATAATATAAATAATGTTTTTTATTAACTCAATACAGGTTAAGATTTAATATTTAGTAGGAATTTTGCATAAAAATGGAAAAATTGCAAAAAAATGGTCTGGCCACCTTAGTTTAAAAATTATGCTGTGATTATGTGTGCAAATAAGGATTTTTGTATTTTTTTGTGAAAATAGTGATTTGATAAAACATTTGTGCAAACATTATGTGGCCTTAAAAATCAGTAGAACCTTGGAGGAGTGGCCTAGCTCGGGATGTGATCAGACGTGTTCCTGTGCAGCTCCAGTCTCTCCTTTTACCATCCTGATCGACCATAGGTGAAAAACGGTGAGAAAATGAATTCTTGTCTGCATCAAGGGAGGTGTTTTGGTGGATGAGAAAACAGCTAGGGAAGAAGCAACCTCCAGCCATAATGAGCATCACTTCCCTCTCCTGCCAAGATGGCCACGCAGCACCGTCCATGGGTCTAGCGCATCACCAGCCTCCACTCTAGATCTCTTTGGAGACAGCCAGGATGTCTTCCCGCCACCTTCTCCCGAGATCCCGGACCATCCGGCCGTGTTCCTGCAAGCGACCCTGGGTGTGGATGTCATGGAGGATGGCAAGGGGCCTACACTGTCGGAGGTCCTTGCTATCATTAAGGTAAACCATACAGACCTTATGGGGAAGGTTGACTTAACGATCATGCGGCAGGACATGCAAAAAATACGTGCCAGGGTTACTGAGATTGAACAACTTATTAGTGACCTTGAGGACACCATTAACCCCATCCTGCCCAAACTCAATACCTATGGGGGGAAGATCGCAACCCTGGAGGATAAGGTGGATGACCTTGAGAACTGGCTCCGCAGGAATAACCCGCGTCTGCTTGGTCTTTCAGAGCAGGTGGAGGGATCTGACCTTGTAGCCTTCCTGGAAAGCTGGCTTGAACAAGAATTTGGCCACAATCAACTCTCCCCCTGCTTCATGGTTGAGAGGGCCCACCGAGTCCCTGGGCGTCCCCTCCCTGAAGGTCACCCTTCACGTACGATGATGATTCGCCTCTTTAATTACAGGGATCGGGATTCCATTTTGGGGACAGCCAGGAAGGGAAGTCTCCGGATTACCAATGCTGTGGTGTCCCTGTTTCCTGACTACTCTGTGACAGTCCGCAACTTAAGAGCCAGTTACCAGCGTGTCAAGAAGAAACTCCAGGAGCAGTATATCCAATATTCCATGCTGTTCCCTGCTAACCTCTGGGTTACCCACCAGGGGCGAGTTCAATTCTTCCAATCCCCACAAGATGCCCTATCCTGGTGGGAATCACTACCCCACCCCCCTAAACCACCTGCTTGATGGAGGTCCGCACACTAAGCTGGAAAAGCTAAATTATCTTTCTCTCCCTACCCTTTCCCCTCATCCATTTGTTACCCGGTACCGAAGCTTTGTTAAGCGAAAGTTTGACCACATACATCTCCTGTTGGAGAATACTTGGCCCTCAGTTCCTGAGCAGGCCCAAGCTTCCATGGGGTGAGTTACTTAACCCCCCCCCCAATTTATTTTTTTGTTGAACACTGACTATTTTGTTTTTCTGACTTTTTTTTACTTTCTGTTGCTGGTAATGCGCCCCACGCATAGTACAAGTTTGGGGTATAAGCCCACTCCCCTTTTTTGAAACTGGGCAGGGGTAATGCTACCCTCACTGGGTAATGATTATGCTATTGTACATAGTTTTACTGTTGTGTGTATGCTGTGTATGTGGATGTAGGCTTGTGCAAAACTTTAACCCCTGATGACCTTCTGTAGCTGTGACCAGAGATGGAGAGCCCTATGTGAGCCCCCCTCCCCCTTCTCTCCTGCCCTAGAGGTTTTAATATCTATCCTATGTCCACGGTAAACATTTGCTCGTGGAATGTCCATGGACTGAACTCTAAATTTAAAAGAGCATCTGTGTTCGAGTCCCTGAAGCAACGTAAACCGTATGTCCTGTGTCTCCAGGAAACTCACCTTGTAGGTTCTAAGATTCTGGCCCTCAAAAAACACTCTCCTTATCACTCTACCTATTGTAACTATGCCCGGGGGGTTGCGATCCTAATTCGTAAAGGGTTAACATTCTCTTGCCATCAAGTTATTCTGGACCCTAAGGGGAAGTATGTTATTTTACATGCGACTGTGTATCGAATTCCCCTCCTGTTGGTCACAGTTTATCTCCCCCCTCAGGTCACGGCTGCAGTGTTCTCTGAACTCAATGTGCATTTTGCCTTATTACCTAGCTGTCCCATGCTCATTCTTAGGGATTTTAACTCTGTGTTGCAGCCTGAATTAGATAGGTTGAAACCTCTACAATCTGAGTCTAAATTGTTTAGTGTGTGGTGCAATACCTATGGATATGTGGATTTATGGCGCTCGAAATATCCCACAGGGTGTTCTTCTGCCAGTCCAGGTCTTAGGCCGCGTACACACGGGCGGACTGTTCGCCCAACTTTGTCCGCTGAACAGTGTTTGGGCGGACAGTCCGCTCGTGTGTGGGCTTTCAGCGGACAGTTTCAGCGGACAGTTGGACGGACAAGGTTTTTCGGAATTTCCGAAAAACTGTCCGCTGAAACCTTGTTTTAGCGAACAGTCCGCCCGTGTGTAGGCTTGTTCGTCAAACAAAGTTGCGCGCATGCTCAGAAAGGATTTTCACGCCAAAAGCTATAATGCAGTGTATAGGACGTCATATTTTTCGTCCCGTCGTACGTGCCGTTCACATCATCGCGCACGGTTTCAGCAAACTGTTCGTCCGTCGTGTGTGGCCATGTCCGTCCATGCTAAGTTTGAGCGGACTGTTTGCCGAAACTGTTGGACGGACAAAGTTGGGCGAACAGTCCGCGCGTGTGTACGCGGCCTTATGGTGCCCTCTCCAGAATAGACTATGCCCTGGCCATGGGTGACCTTTTACCCTCTGTCCAGTTCATAGCATATCTGTCCCAGACAGTATCTGATCATTCCATAATACAGGTGGGTTTGACTTTGGGCTACAGACCCTCGTTTCGGGCTTGGAGACTCAGCCCTCTCTGGATCTCCATGCCGGAAATCTTGGCATCCATCCCGACTGACATGGCCAATTACTGCTCCTCCAACTCTGACTGTGCAGCCGGGGGCCCTGACTGGGAGGTGGTAGTGATCAGGGGCTCATATATCTTGCGTATTAAACGGTACAGATCTGTTAGGAGGACCACACAAGATGCTCTCCAAAAAACACTGGATGAGGCACGTGCCTACCATATGGGTAGCCCTTCCTCCGAGACTCCTGGTATGCTGACAGATGCTCATCGGGCGCTGCAGCTTCATATGGTGGATTTGACCAGGAAGCAACATCTGTACCTCTCTGCTCGCATTCATGAGCATAGGGAAAAAACAGTAGGCTTCTTGCGTATCTCACCCACACGGACTTTCAGGACAGTTCGATTGCCAAAATTCAACTGCCAGACGGCTCAACTACCTCTGACGCATTGACTACCAACCAGACCTTTGCAGAATTCTTTAGCTAGCTCTATGAAGATATGACTGTACCTTCAAAGAAACCCATAAAGGCTTGCTCTGAATCACTTGACTTTCCAGCACTCAGTACCAGTGTTGGTCATCTTACTTTAAAAAAGTAATTAGTTAAGTTACAAATTACTTCTCCCAAAAAGTAATTGCGTTAGTAACTCAATTACTACATTGGAAAAGTAATTAGTTACTCAGCAAAGTAACTGACTTTTTTTAAATATTCTATAATGCAATTACGTTCTATAACATCTTTAATATCAAAGATGTTTATATTAACTGATTGAAGAATAAAAACACTATATACAGTATTTTAGAACATTTGGTATTTATTTGAACCCAAATGTTGAGGGGGTTGCAGTGGTGGTACTTGAGGGGTGGCAGCAGTGGTACTTGAGGGGGTGGCAGCGGTGGTACTTGGGGGGTGGCAGTGCTGGTGGTGTACTTGGGGGGTGGCAGTGGTGGTACTTTGGGGGGTGGCAACGGTGGTGTACTTGGGGGGGTGGCAGGCAGCGTGGTACTTGGGGGGGTGGCAGCGGTGGTGGTGCCATCCTCTCCCACCACCACCACCACCTCTGCCTTTTACTGATCCCATCCCCCACCACCACTGATCTGATCCCTACCCTATCCCCCCCATCACCTCTGTTGTAGAAGTGATGGTGGGTGGGTAGGGATGGGATCAGTAAGAAGCAGAGGTGGTGGAGGACTTGGGATGGATCGATTGCACTGCAATTCGAATCATCAGTCACTTGAATGCCTCCAGGGATGCCTTTCCTCATGGGGAGAGAGAGAGACCCTCCCCTTCACTCGATTGGTGTCAGCTGGTCAGCTGACTTCATTTTTCAGTGTCCGCCCTGCCTCCCTACAGGACAGACACTGGGGCGGAACGGCCAAGCAGCGCGGCCATGGCAGGGCCCCCGGTCGGTAAATTTAATTGAGGCAACGCCGCCCAAGTAATGGGAGCTGAGTTTCCATGAGGGGAAGAGTAATCAGTTAGATTACTCCTTACCCTCTAAAGTATTACGTAACTCCGTTTATTTTA
This sequence comes from Lithobates pipiens, assembly GCF_037356315.1. NCBI lineage: Eukaryota > Metazoa > Chordata > Amphibia > Anura > Ranidae > Lithobates > Lithobates pipiens. The sequence continues at coordinate 165,325,032 of NW_027507785.1, forward strand.
ACTCAGTTACTTACATCACTGCTCAGTACCCCCCAGCAGCTCCTCCTAGATAAACCAACCACGCTAGAGGAAGTAACTACAGCCATACGTATAGATAAGGGGAAAACACTCTAAACCAAAAACATCTAATACCAAACATATGTGAGGTGTGTACACCCAATGTGGGAGTTTACACAGCAAAGCTGCTAGCACACAAACAAAGTTTAAACACAAATTCAAACAAAGTGCAGCGCTAAGAAATGGTGAAAAAGAATAATGAAATATAGGTATACAAAAACTGTGTGGAAAAAGTACGACAGTGACTTTAAGTCCACGGTAAGTGTCCACTAATATCTGTCCACTTTAGGGGTGCCCACTGTCTCCCCTCTTGTTTGTATTAGCCATGGAGCCCCTGGCTGTCCTGGCAAGATCATGCCCGGACATCCAGGGATTCCGGCGCAGAGCAGGGGAAGATAAAATCGCCCTGTTCGCGGATGATGTCCTGTTCTTTATTGGGGACATGGATTCAACCCTGAACAGGGTAGTGCAGATGATGGGGGAGTTTGGTCAACAATCTGGTCTTGTAATTAACTGGAGCAAATCAGCTCTCCTGTCACTGACCAGACCTTGGGATCAATGGGCGTCGCCAGCGATTACAGGCCTAGAGATAGTGCCTAGACTGAAGTTTCTGGGCATCTGGATCTCTGGGAAAGTGAATCAGTATGTTAATGAGAACTTAGCACCACTATTAACGAAATTGAAGCAGAAACTCAATAGGTGGTGTGGTCTTCCTCTCTCCGTGGCGGGACGCTGCAATCTAATAAAAATGATTTGGCAGCCACAAATATTATATATCCTACACAATTCCCCAATCTGGATTAACCAGAAATAGTTCCAAAGAATGGATTCTCTTATCCGAGATTTAATCTGGAAAAAGGGGCATGCCCGGATTGGGCTGCAGACGATGCAGCTTCCCGTAGCGGAGGGAGGATTGGCCATACCCCATCTGAGAGCATATTTTTTAGCTGCCCAACTTCAGCATTTAGAGGGGGCAGGGCTCCAAGAGGGAGGATCCCCGAACCATAAATTGATGATGGTTGGGGTACCCCATAAGCTACTAGCTGAAGCCTTGGAGGCTAACTCATTTGTCCATAGATGCCCTACTAATGTATTAATGAGGAAGGTATGGCATAATGCAAAGCAAAGTATGGGATATGTGGGAGTAACTAGCTACACGCCCTTATGGTACAATCGATACCTATGTGAACTAAACAATATAGATAGATCTCTAGAATGGGACAGGCAGGGAATTAATAGGTTGGTGCAACTATATGAAGGGAATGTAATGAAATCCTTTGAAGCCATTAGACAGGAATTTGATGTCTCTAATAAGACGTTTTACAAATATCTACAGCTGAGACATGGTATTCAAGCTCAATACGGGTCATTTGAGATTGAACGGACCGAAATTCCCCTACTCCAGGGTCTCATGGATCGCAGGCAAGTAAAAGGTCAGATCTCCAGATTATACACAAAGATCAGGGGAAGGATCCTGAAGGGAGAGGGCCCGGATAAGAGTAGGAGGGGGTGAATAGGAGAGGTGGGCCCGATAACTCAGGAACAATGGGCTAAGACTCTTGAACAGGGGAGATTGGTCTCTATATCTCCATCGCAGCGAGTGTCACACTTGTTCCTTATATATAGGGCATACTATACCCCCTATAAGTTGTGGAAAATGGGCAGGAAATCTAGTGACAGCTGTCCCAGATGTGGGGCATCGGGGGACCTTTTTCATATGGTATGGAAATGCCCAAAATTGTATGGGTACTGGTTAGAAATAGTACTTAGAATAAATAGGATTTTTAAGACTACCCTGAAACCAGAGGCTAGGATTTGTCTATTGGGGATTTTTGAGGAGGATAGAATCTCTCCCCTAATCAAGCTGTCTGTCCTGAGATGTTTGTACCAGGCCAGACGGCTGATAGCTATAAATTGGCAAGCCAAAAATCCCCCGGTAATCGAACAATGGGTTAACGCAATCAACTCTACTATTTGGTGTGAGAGTGCAATGTTTATAAAACAAAACAACTTAAAAAAATTTAGGGCAATATGGAACCCGTGGCTGATCGGTATGGGTTACCCCCTAGGGGAGTCTACTGAGGGGGCGGCCTAGCATTTGCCTGGTTGACTGGTGGCGACGGATCTCCCTCTCTGGTTTCCCTTTTTTTTTTCTCCTTCCATATCAATTGGTGTCCATTACCTTCCAACCAGCCGACCATTATTGGCAGGGCTGGTTCCAACAGTGTGTGCTCGAAGTGGGGGTGGGGCGGAGGGGATGGAGGATGGACGTGCGGGTCGGGAGCGCCCTCGTCATTGTATTATTTATGTATGAAATGAAGATTTTTGTTTTTGTGAATTGTGGAAATTATTGCTATTTTGTATTGGGAAATTTTTTTTCTAATAAAGATGAATCAGTTAAAAAAAAAAGGAATTTGTCACGATAAAAACTATTGAGCTGCCAAAAAAAAAAATATATATATCTGTCCACTTTAGAGGGTCATATCTTCTAGTGCCAACAAACACAGGAGATCTTGCATCAGACTGCTACAGCATTCAGACAAGAGGATGGGTACTCTTACCATGAATGTTGGACACATCTACCCTACGGCAATGCGTCATACGAGCTTGAGAGGCTATGATAGCCATAGATGATGGACGTCCACCTTGGGATGGATTAAATACACATCCACTATGTTCAGAAATCCACGGTTCCAAGTTGGTAACTCAAAGGTGGATAGAAAACCAGAGTTCAATATTTCAAAGCTTGGTTTGAGGCAGCTCGTCAAAGGCCAAACATAAAAGAGAAAAAAACATGGAGGCGCTCCACATAGTGTAGGTCAATAAGAAAAAACTGGGCATATAGCTCAGAACAACCAAGAGGAAACAGCCTCAAAGAGATGGATTTCCAATTGGTTCAGTGGGAACAGGGACTATTGCGGTATCAGAAAATATTGTGAAACAATCGTTAAAACACAATTACATTTTATTATAATTTAATCCATATAACAGATAATACAAAAACATTGCTGTAGCAGAACCACATTATTAAATCCAATCACAGGACCCAATTGGTTCACGTTCTAAACAATTAAATGTTTTACGGAAATACAGGGATGACGCATAAATCCGACCGGTTTCGCGGTACTAAGAACACCGCTTCCTCAGGGAACGTCACTTTTTAAAAAATCTAGTATGAAAAATATATATGTAAGTATACAATAATATCATACAAAATATCAAGGAGTTTTTTACAAAAAAAGGAAATAACAATAACAGCAGTAGTGAATAAACAATACATCAGCATTACATTAGAAAAAACAGTGTTGGATCATAACTCACCCCTGGAGCTCCCAACCTACAGCACACGAGCGACCTACTTCGAGACACCCTCAAAACAGGGTGCCCCCCCTAAGGGCGGACACGGGGGGCAAGGTGGAGAGACTCTGAGCAGCGCATACAGGGACTGAAAAGATAATGATGCAATGGTCCATTTAAATGGTGTTCAATAAAGAGGGATAAATATATCAGAGACCATGGGCTGGTAAAATAGAGCAGTATAAGGGAATAAGTAAAGAGATGGATAGATAAGATCTCTCATGTTAACAAAAGGCACCCAGTGAGCCATGGTCAATAAAAGCAGTGTGCACCTCAGAGGATTATTGTTGTTTAAGCGGAAGACATACCCCAAATACATTGGACAGTTAGATCAAAAACTTCTAAGGTGTCACCAAATTTTCTATAAGGGATGTCCAGAAATTCAATTACAGATTTTTCCTGGTTCAGAATAAAGGGTAAGCATAGTTAGTCAATGACCAAGCATCTAAACGGACCAGGAAAGGAAATGCATGTAACTGAAGCATATATAGGGTCAGAATGAGGGGACAATACCTGAAGCTCAAAGGTCCTACGCAGTGCTCGTCTCCACACAGGCAGCGCTCTGAAGATTCAAATCTCGAGCGCGCCATTTAAACCCCCAACCCGGAAGTGTTCAGGGCACAGTGGTGTGCTCCTTAATCCTGTCCCCGCATCACGGCGCATGCGCGGATGTACTCGTGCGCACGGCCAACATATTCCCCATGAACGGAAGACCAGGGGGAATGTCTAGGGGCGTGGCTGGGCGGGGATTTGTGTGACACAAAATCCCCGTTCGCCATCGCCTCAACCAAGCAGGGATCAGTCCAGGTCAGGCAGCCTGCGCATTGTATTGCGCTCCCATGTAAAGCTGCAGAGGATGTCTGCAGTGAAATGGGAGGTGTGAAAATCACACCAGGGTGCCACACGTCCGCCCGAGGGGGGGAGAACAAACTCCTCAGGTCTATCCAGCTGCGGGGCACGGAAGAACCAATAGGGGAAAACATAGCAGAGTCATGATCCAAGACTGTAGTACAAAGTTAGTTGCTGTGAATGGACCGGGGAGTGTCACAATGCCGCGGACCCCCGTCACCAAGCGGGGCGGCAACAAAGGCCACCCTCACCCGGTGGCTCAGGCCGGCCGCAGGTGACAGTCGCCAGACCAAGCCAGCTAACATACAAAGAAATGTATATATAAAAGTCCGAAAAGGACCGTCCTCAGAATAGCACCTGAATCATATAGGTTCCGCATTTAAAGGGGAACCAGATTTTTCTTTAAATAAATATGAAAGTTACTAAATAGTGATATGATATCACAGAATCAGTATAACCAAGCGAGTATTAGCGTCTGATGGTAAAAAATTCTTAATACTAGGAACGGCAGGAGGGGGGGAAAAAGAAGGGAAGTAAGCGTAAGAAAAACGTGAAAATGGAACGGAAAAAAGGAGGAAAGAAAAAGGGAAGAGGTAAGGGGAGGGCTAATGTCACTTCCCTCACAGAAACCCTCTTCAGTCCAGTGCCCTCACACCAAATGCAAGGTTCTAGGGCATTACCTGCATTTTTTTAAAAAAGGGGAAAAAATGTACAATGTACATGTACAACATGTAACATCTTCAAAGAAAACATTTATAGGAATGGGCTTCATTTAGGCCAGGAGGGGTGAGAGCATTCAGCCGCTCTATCCATAATGCTTCGCGTCTCAAAATGGCCTGATCCCAATTACCCCCTCTGGGGTCCTGTGGGATAACTTCAAGGACAAAGAATTTTACTAAATCAAATTGAAATTTGTGGTGTATACCCACATGGCGACCTACCGTGGTCATTTTTCCATTAGTCGAATAGTAGAGATGGTCACCCAAGCGCTGGCGTAATTCCCTGATGGTCTTCCCTACATAAAATGCTTGGCAGGTGCAGACCATCAGGTAAACCAGCCCTCGGGTGCCACAATCGGCGTGATGTGAAGGCCGAAACAACTCCCCATTCGGTAATATTGTGACTCCTCCTTCTTGAATCCATGAGCATTTAGAGCATTGGCCACATTTATAAGTGCCTCTGGGTCCCTCCAAGGATCCAGAGGGCATTTGATAGTGACTTTTTGTTAATTTATCACGGAGAGAGGTGGCTTTTTTAAAAACTAATTCTGGGGTAGATTTAACATAGTTTCCTAATATGTGATGTTCAGTCAGTAAGTGCCAATGTTGGGACAAAATATGCCGAAGTTGTTGGTGGTGAGCAGAGTATTTTGTTATTATTTTAGTGGTAGGGGGCTGTTGTATACGGGCAGGGCCATAGAGCAGTGACTGGCGACTACGGGAAGAGGCTTTATTGAAGGCCTTTCTAAGATTAGTGGAGCTGTAGCCTCTAACTAACAAACGGTCCCGCAATAGATTAGCCTGTCTGTGAAAATCCCCGTCCTCAGAGCAGTTCCGCCTCAACCTCAAATATTGGGCAAAGGGGATGCTGCGAACTAGAGGGCGGGGATGTGCACTAGAGGCATATAGAATCGTATTTCCAGCGGTGGGTTTACGGTAAAGGTCTGTGGTAAGAGAGCCCGAGGGATGTTTCAAGATGTTTAAATCTAGAAATGAAATGTTGTTGTTGTCCGCCGTATAGGTGAATTGTAAATTAAATTGGTTTATATTAAGAACCTTGATGAAACTATCAAGGTCCGATCTGGTGCCGGACCACACAATAAATAGGTCATCGATGTAGCGGTACCAGCACAGGACAGAATCCAGAAAAGGTTGCAAAGTATCCTCCCCAAAGATAAACCTTTCCCACGCACCTAGGTAGAGATTAGCATACGAGGGAGCACAGGAGGTGCCCATGGCCACCCCCTGTTTTTGTAGAAATAACTGATCATTAAATAAAAAATAATTCCTCGTAAGGATAAATTTAAGCAATTTCAAAATAAAACAGTTGAGTGGCCAGGAGGCAGAGACCTGCTCCATTAAGAAAGATTCAACCATCCTGACGCCCTGCTCGTGGGGGATGCTCGAGTAAAGAGCCTCGACATCAACTGCCACGAGCAGGGCATCAGGAGGGATCTGGATACCCTCGATATGCCTCAACAGATCCGTTGTATCTTTGATGTAGGACGGTAATCCTACAACGTGAGGCATAAGGAAGGTGTCCACGAAACGGCTAGCATTTTCCGTCAGAGAACCCAGGCCTGATACAATGGGTCGGCCTGGGGGAGTTTGTAGATTCTTATGGGTTTTTGGTAGGGTATAAAAAGTGGGGGTACGTGGGGTCACAATATTGATATATTTTAAAGTTACCTCATCAATGAGGCCCTCATTATGTGCGCCCATTATCAGTTGGCGAAATTCTAGAGTGAAAGATTCAATCAAAGAAAAATCGATAGGGGAGTACCAAGATGTGTTGTGTAGCACCAAGTAACACATTGTTTGGTACTGTAGATGTGTCATGAGAACTAGGTTACCACCCTTATCGGATTGTTTGATGATTAAATCTGGGTGTTTTTGAAGTGTCCTGATTGCCAATTTTTGTCGAGGAGTTAAATTGGACGGCTGATCCGCCCATTTATATTTCTTAAGAGATTTGATAGACTCATGTAAAAAAGCCCAGATGGCAGGGCAAGTCATCAAATCTGGAAATGCGCGAGACTTGGCTTTAAGTGTTTGTTTCTTCTGTTTAGGCCCAGATGGGTCTGATAGCTCGGGTCCCTGACCAAAAGGCAGGGGATTTAGTCAGATTCTTCCTTATCCTCTCTATCATCACAGTCCCTATCTCAATATACTCAGTCTTACGGCCCCACCCTCCCACGTAAGAGATCACTCACTGGAAACGGGCACCCCCATAAAGATCCTAAAAAAGACAGAAAATTGGGGAAATCGGCCAAAGCCTCACAGGCCATACGTACAACAGTTCCTTCTTCTTCCTCTAACAAATCAGATACAGCGGCCTCCACATTACACAGTGTGATTCCAAAACTCTTGCAACCCCAAATCCAGTCCCTTTTTCCCTCCAACCTTTTAACCTCAACCCATCCAGAAGGCACCAGAAAAGGCAGTCTAGACGCCTTTGTACACAAAACCTAAACTCCAAGTACCCTTCCAATAGCAATGAAACACACCTTGATCAGGTATCTTCATTAAACATCATTAATTTGACGCCAATCACATTAACATTAGAGGAGGAATATGTTTTACAACTCGGCCTTGGCTTTTGCCCATCTGAACCCATAGACATTTTTGAAACAATTAAAGATTTATACTTATTCGCTCGCAATCTCACTTACAAATTCATTTATGATCCTGAACGTAAAAAACTAAATCTAGAAAAAGAACTAGCCGAGCGTACCAAAAGTTTCACCATGGAAGAGTTCAGGGCCTTACGTGACCTGATGCTCCTCTATGATGAGGGTGCCTGTGCCACAGATGAGGACACTGTGAATACCTTGGGACTAAATCCCCTGCCTTTTGGTCAGGGACCCGAGCTATCAGACCCATCTGGGCCTAAACAGAAGAAACAAACACTTAAAGCCAAGTCTCGCGCATTTCCAGATTTGATGACTTGCCCTGCCATCTGGGCTTTTTTACATGAGTCTATCAAATCTCTTAAGAAATATAAATGGGCGGATCAGCCGTCCAATTTAACTCCTCGACAAAAATTGGCAATCAGGACACTTCAAAAACACCCAGATTTAATCATCAAACAATCCGATAAGGGTGGTAACCTAGTTCTCATGACACATCTACAGTACCAAACAATGTGTTACTTGGTGCTACACAACACATCTTGGTACTCCCCTATCGATTTTTCTTTGATTGAATCTTTCACTCTAGAATTTCGCCAACTGATAATGGGCGCACATAATGAGGGCCTCATTGATGAGGTAACTTTAAAATATATCAATATTGTGACCCCACGTACCCCCACTTTTTATACCCTACCAAAAACCCATAAGAATCTACAAACTCCCCCAGGCCGACCCATTGTATCAGGCCTGGGTTCTCTGACGGAAAATGCTAGCCGTTTCGTGGACACCTTCCTTATGCCTCACGTTGTAGGATTACCGTCCTACATCAAAGATACAACGGATCTGTTGAGGCATATCGAGGGTATCCAGATCCCTCCTGATGCCCTGCTCGTGGCAGTTGATGTCGAGGCTCTTTACTCGAGCATCCCCCACGAGCAGGGCGTCAGGATGGTTGAATCTTTCTTAATGGAGCAGGTCTCTGCCTCCTGGCCACTCAACTGTTTTATTTTGAAATTGCTTAAATTTATCCTTACGAGGAATTATTTTTTATTTAATGATCAGTTATTTCTACAAAAACAGGGGGTGGCCATGGGCACCTCCTGTGCTCCCTCGTATGCTAATCTCTACCTAGGTGCGTGGGAAAGGTTTATCTTTGGGGAGGATACTTTGCAACCTTTTCTGGATTCTGTCCTGTGCTGGTACCGCTACATCGATGACCTATTTATTGTGTGGTCCGGCACCAGATCGGACCTTGATAGTTTCATCAAGGTTCTTAATATAAACCAATTTAATTTACAATTCACCTATACGGCGGACAACAACAACATTTCATTTCTAGATTTAAACATCTTGAAACATCCCTCGGGCTCTCTTACCACAGACCTTTACCGTAAACCCACCGCTGGAAATACGATTCTATATGCCTCTAGTGCACATCCCTGCCCTCTAGTTCGCAGCATCCCCTTTGCCCAATATTTGAGGTTGAGGCGGAACTGCTCTGAGGACGGGGATTTTCACAGACAGGCTAATCTATTGCGGGACCGTTTGTTAGTTAGAGGCTACAGCTCCACTAATCTTAGAAAGGCCTTCAATAAAGCCTCTTCCCGTAGTCGCCAGTCACTGCTCTATGGCCCTGCCCGTATACAACAGCCCCCTACCACTAAAATAATAACAAAATACTCTGCTCACCACCAACAACTTCGGCATATTTTGTCCCAACATTGGCACTTACTGACTGAACATCACATATTAGGAAACTATGTTAAATCTACCCCAGAATTAGTTTTTAAAAAAGCCACCTCTCTCCGTGATAAATTAACAAAAAGTCACTATCAAATGCCCTCTGGATCCTTGGAGGGACCCAGAGGCACTTATAAATGTGGCCAATGCTCTAAATGCTCATGGATTCAAGAAGGAGGAGTCACAATATTACCGAATGGGGAGTTGTTTCGGCCTTCACATCACGCCGATTGTGGCACCCGAGGGCTGGTTTACCTGATGGTCTGCGCCTGCCAAGCATTTTATGTAGGGAAGACCATCAGGGAATTACGCCAGCGCTTGGGTGACCATCTCTACTATTCGACTAATGGAAAAATGACCACGGTAGGTCGCCATGTGGGTATACACCACAAATTTCAATTTGATTTAGTAAAATTCTTTGTCCTTGAAGTTATCCCACAGGACCCCAGAGGGGGTAATTGGGATCAGGCCATTTTGAGACGCGAAGCATTATGGATAGAGCGGCTGAATGCTCTCACCCCTCCTGGCCTAAATGAAGCCCATTCCTATAAATGTTTTCTTTGAAGATGTTACATGTTGTACATGTACATTGTACATTTTTTCCCCTTTTTTAAAAAAATGCAGGTAATGCCCTAGAACCTTGCATTTGGTGTGAGGGCACTGGACTGAAGAGGGTTTCTGTGAGGGAAGTGACATTAGCCCTCCCCTTACCTCTTCCCTTTTTCTTTCCTCCTTTTTTCCGTTCCATTTTCACGTTTTTCTTACGCTTACTTCCCTTCTTTTTCCCCCCCTCCTGCCGTTCCTAGTATTAAGAATTTTTTACCATCAGACGCTAATACTCGCTTGGTTATACTGATTCTGTGATATCATATCACTATTTAGTAACTTTCATATTTATTTAAAGAAAAATCTGGTTCCCCTTTAAATGCGGAACCTATATGATTCAGGTGCTATTCTGAGGACGGTCCTTTTCGGACTTTTATATATACATTTCTTTGTATGTTAGCTGGCTTGGTCTGGCGACTGTCACCTGCGGCCGGCCTGAGCCACCGGGTGAGGGTGGCCTTTGTTGCCGCCCCGCTTGGTGACGGGGGTCCGCGGCATTGTGACACTCCCCGGTCCATTCACAGCAACTAACTTTGTACTACAGTCTTGGATCATGACTCTGCTATGTTTTCCCCTATTGGTTCTTCCGTGCCCCGCAGCTGGATAGACCTGAGGAGTTTGTTCTCCCCCCCTCGGGCGGACGTGTGGCACCCTGGTGTGATTTTCACACCTCCCATTTCACTGCAGACATCCTCTGCAGCTTTACATGGGAGCGCAATACAATGCGCAGGCTGCCTGACCCGGACTGATCCCTGCTTGGTTGAGGCGATGGCGAACGGGGATTTTGTGTCACACAAATCCCCGCCCAGCCACGCCCCTAGACATTCCCCCTGGTCTTCCGTTCATGGGGAATATGTTGGCCGTGCGCACGAGTACATCCGCGCATGCGCCGTGATGCGGGGACAGGATTAAGGAGCACACCACTGTGCCCTGAACACTTCCGGGTTGGGGGTTTAAATGGCGCGCTCGAGATTTGAATCTTCAGAGCGCTGCCTGTGTGGAGACGAGCACTGCGTAGGACCTTTGAGCTTCAGGTATTGTCCCCTCATTCTGACCCTATATATGCTTCAGTTACATGCATTTCCTTTCCTGGTCCGTTTAGATGCTTGGTCATTGACTAACTATGCTTACCCTTTATTCTGAACCAGGAAAAATCTGTAATTGAATTTCTGGACATCCCTTATAGAAAATTTGGTGACACCTTAGAAGTTTTTGATCTAACTGTCCAATGTATTTGGGGTATGTCTTCCGCTTAAACAACAATAATCCTCTGAGGTGCACACTGCTTTTATTGACCATGGCTCACTGGGTGCCTTTTGTTAACATGAGAGATCTTATCTATCCATCTCTTTACTTATTCCCTTATACTGCTCTATTTTACCAGCCCATGGTCTCTGATATATTTATCCCTCTTTATTGAACACCATTTAAATGGACCATTGCATCATTATCTTTTCAGTCCCTGTATGCGCTGCTCAGAGTCTCTCCACCTTGCCCCCCGTGTCCGCCCTTAGGGGGGGCACCCTGTTTTGAGGGTGTCTCGAAGTAGGTCGCTCGTGTGCTGTAGGTTGGGAGCTCCAGGGGTGAGTTATGATCCAACACTGTTTTTTCTAATGTAATGCTGATGTATTGTTTATTCACTACTGCTGTTATTGTTATTTCCTTTTTTTGTAAAAAACTCCTTGATATTTTGTATGATATTATTGTATACTTACATATATATTTTTCATACTAGATTTTTTAAAAAGTGACGTTCCCTGAGGAAGCGGTGTTCTTAGTACCGCGAAACCGGTCGGATTTATGCGTCATCCCTGTATTTCCGTAAAACATTTAATTGTTTAGAACGTGAACCAATTGGGTCCTGTGATTGGATTTAATAATGTGGTTCTGCTACAGCAATGTTTTTGTATTATCTGTTATATGGATTAAATTATAATAAAATGTAATTGTGTTTTAACGATTGTTTCACAATATTTTCTGATACCGCAATAGTCCCTGTTCCCACTGAACCAATTGGAAATCCATCTCTTTGAGGCTGTTTCCTCTTGGTTGTTCTGAGCTATATGCCCAGTTTTTTCTTATATACGTATTGGGACGATGGTATCCTATTGATTTTGGAGGCTTTTTGACTAACTATCATAGTGTAGGTCAACCAGTGAAGGTTTATTGAAAAAATATTAAAAACAACAAACAATTGGTGATGAAGCATAAAAATCACATGATAAAAGAAAATAAAATAAATATAGGGAGCAAGAAAATGCTGTCCCTACGCGTTTCGACTGCAAAGTCTTCTACTAGGGCATAGCCTGACCCCCCATATTGCCACTATATATAGACTAAACAATATTGTGATATTCGACCATTAAAGGGACCACCCCCATCATGGCTGACCCGGAAATTCCCCAATTCACCAATCCAAAACATACTTAACATTATTTCATTAAATACGTTACCATGCTGAAATATATCATGAACTTAATCACCTTCATAGAAAGCCAAAAGGTATAAATATAAATTTCATCACACATAAAGTTCATATCCCACTGCCGGAACGCAAGTGCGGACAAAATGTCTGCTCCGCTTGCGTTCCACACCTCAGACCGGAAACAGGATATGACAAACAGATCCACTTCTTGCCCCAACCAACTTGTAAAACGGTATATTAAAAAGAATTTCTACACCATAATATATAAGGGGTAAAGGACACCTCATCCCCTATAATATAAATTATAAACCGGCTGTAGTGCAGGGGTACAGTATCCAGTCCGTCCGACCTGCGCTCCAAGCCTCGAATGGAAAGCAGAAGTGATGAAAGAACGTCACCTCCGCTTGAATGTGGAACGCAAGAACGCACTGTCTCTTCTATCCAACCTGCGCTCCAAGCCTCAGATAGGAAGCGGAAGTGACGAAAACATCACTTCCGCTTTGATGTTAAAATGTTTACATTGGCAGCCTAATAATAACCACTGGGCGTATACACTGAACATGGTGGAAGTGTATAACACTTCCACACTTCCGCCAATGACTTCACTCGATCGAGTCCGTCCATATCGCAAAGTTAGACAGCATTTCCCCATATACCATAAAGCCTAATCAGCTACAAAAGTAATGTATTGGCACCCTCTAACATTCACTCATCCTCAAACTTGCGCCCTCTGCCGGACAAGGACAGAATGACATTAGAAATAAAGGGGGCAACCAAAAAATCTCCCCAAAGAAAAAAATGTCCCTGAAGCACCCAACAACCATATTATGTATAGTTACAATACCCTAAACATAATGAATTTAGAGGTAAATTATTCCTTACGAGGAAGGTCAAATCAATCTAAGATGGAAATAAACCCCATACATCTTAATATAGTGATGTAACGCTATCTCATTTACATTTTGCTTAACCCTCCCCGGAGGCCAGGTATAAGCCCATATAGAACCTTCATATATATAAATAATGGGGACATTCCACAAATCCAAAACCAAAGGAAGAGAAAAGGTGTTACTCACGCACGTCTATGAAACAGTTGATATTCCAATCAACGTTCACACACCTCATATATACATATATATATATATATATATATATATATATATATATATATATATGTGGTATTAGAACTTTTTGGTTTAGCGCAGTGTTTTCCCCTTATCTACACATTCTTCATTTTTGACTAATTATTCACTGCAGCTACCTTTACTAGCTCACATGGTTATTTTTGATTATAGGACCAGTAGGTCCCTGAACACTGATGGAGTTTTTGTTATTAATAACAGTGACTCAGAGCTAGGTGGTTTGTTTTTAAGACTCAGGAATGTAATGACCACTGAATTGCATCTACAGTGGGACATGGCATTCCTTGAGCAATATATAAAACAAAAAATGGTTCCAAGAGGCCTGCGCTGGGACGTTCATCCCCAACAGGGTGATGTAGATCTGGTTCCCTGGTTCATATATTTTAATGATGCAGGCCTCCAGCTGATTCGTTTTTTGGTGGAGAGAAAGCAGGCCAGATTGACCGCTATTGATTCAGAGATCCGGGAACTTAAGGATAATGTTCCACCATTTATTGGGACACCTGAGTATGCTACTCTTTCTACAAACCTAAAAACCCTTCTGTAAAAGGAGGGAAAAGATCAGAGAGTTAAAAAACAAAAAATATAACCGTGACATTATGGATTATAAAACACGTCTGGTCTTTAACTGGCAAAAAAGATTGCTCAGGGTAATGACCAAAGATCCCCTAATACACAAATTGGGATTTCAGTGCCTTCACCCCCTAACCCAGATAGGAGATTTGTTTATGCCCCCCACGCCCTCATGTACTGGAGGATCTGGGGCAAATGGGAGTAATTGCCTCCCTCCGAAGGTTCCCTCTCCTAATAACCATTATCCGACCAATTATGGTCGGGGGAGACATCCCTCTTCCAGGTTTTTTTGGAGAGATGTATGAAGGAGGTCATCCATCTAGGAATAGAGGAAGAGGACATAATGTTAGGGGGAACAATTCCAACAACCATCAGGGCAGAAGGCCACAACATGGGGATCGGCCAAACAGTATATTCTAGATCTAATTATAATGAGGGACCAATGAATAGGGTAGTTAATTAACAATATGACACCCCTGTATGTACCCAAAATCGTTATAGTGTTCTTCAAGATGAAGACCCTTGTGATGTACATTACAATCGATCTTATCAGAATAGGGACAAGGAATACATGAGGACGCCATACAATTACAACCTTCCGGGTCCCTCCCATACTTTAGGTTTTCACAAACCCAACTACAACCTCACACGAAGTCCAAAACTAAAAGAGGCAGCAGATGGGGGTGGCGCCTCCAGTGGAGGAAAACAAAAAAGAACACACTAGGCAAGGGCATTTTCAATCGGCAAGGGCATTTTCAATCTGAGCAAAGTAGCCCTTACAGATGGCGAGAAACAGGGGCGTAACTAGAAATCACAGGGCCCCATAGCAAAATGTTGTATGGGGCCCCCCTGCAAACAGCCCCCTCCACAAAAAAAATCAACTAATTCCATTGAACAACAGATTACCACACTCATGTGGCACAGTACCCAGGCAACAGCTTATTTTAATTTTGAACAACAACAAAAATTTAAATAACCATATAGTAAATAAAATGCAGAATTCAAAGCATTGTGTGTACTACTATTACTCTCTTATACTTACGTTTAAAGGGAAAACAACGCAAACTGCACCGGTTTACGAGGAAAATTAACAGGATGACAACCTTGTAAGGGAAGGAAGAAATTAGGTCTTCCATTCTATGCACTTTAACTTGCCATAAAATTCTTAATTTTTGAGTTTACACCTACTTGATTTAGATCTTGATGCTTAACTTGCATATTTTCAACATGTCTTTAAAAATAACCAAAGGAAAAGAAGCCATGGTTTCAACAGCCAACAGCCAAAAATAAGCCAAATGTAAGGCAACAGAACATTATAAACAGTCAGTCAACCTGAAAAAGAGTGAATCTTGATCTAAAATATGAAGATACGATGATGATAAATGAACAATATCTTACTATTTTTCTTTTATTTGATTTTATCCATTTCTCTCCAAAGCTGTTTTCCAACCAAACAGGCAGTGCGGAAGCATCCTTTGATTTAATTGACTAGAAAGGTGTAATTTGTCATCAAACAGGAAGATTTTGTTGGGTAAATGGGCAAGGTCTACACATACTTTACAAAAGAGTGTATGCAGAAAACTAATTTTCGCTGGATTAAAAAAAAAATTTGATTCACATAGGATGAAATTTTGCCTGATTTACAATGCTCAAAGAGGGCACGTGGGGCAGCTGTGGACAGCTATGTAAAAAGAAATGTATTGGTTAACCAGCCAATTCAACAACTGAGGCTAGTTAAACAAGTAAAGTGGAACTCTAGCCAACACAACAAAGTACAAAGCTGACATACATATAAGAATTCAGACAAAATATTTACCAAATACTTATAATTCAGTTCAGCCAGTTTTCTGTTTTACACATCAAAGCGATCTTAGAAAGCCAGTCAGGTGTGCACCATTTTACCTTTGCCCCCTTCTAGGTCTGCTTACTCAAACATAAGCTGCCAATTCTACCATGCAGTTATTCAAATATTTGCCTAAAGTTCCACTTTAATATTTGCCAAACTGGAACCAAAGGGTTCTATTTATAACATATTTCCCATGCTCCTCAGCTTCATCTAATAGTCAAAATACAATATTACATTCCATAAGTTTGACCTGAAATACCAAAAAAACAAAGAACATATCTTTTTGTGCCAAGTGGCAAAAATAAATGTTTTGACATTTTTAGAGGGTGAATGGTTCTGCGAATAGGTTATAAATAGACCCCATGGTTTAACCCAAATAAGGAAGGCTATAGCTGGCAACAGAACCAAACATGAACTTTGAAAACTCTTCCAACTTGTATACTCACAAAACACCACAACTTAGAAAACACGTCTGCGTGCCTTCAATTCTGCAAAAGTGTCCACAATGTGGTTTAGGTCCAGCCGTTTTGCTCTAGAATTTTCAATGCTTAGAATAGCAAGCCCAGATAGTCTTTGCTCAGACATAGTGCTTCTGAGATAATTCTTTATAAGTTTTAGTTTTGAGAAGGATCTTTCTGCTGAGGCCACTGTCACAGGTAGTGTTAGGAATAAAAGCAGCGCTATGCACACATCAGGCAGATTTGATGAAAGAGCGCTATTCTCAACTATGAGCAAACGCGCAAGATCCTTCACAGAGGACAATTTCTGAATGTCCTCTTTAAGTGCTGATCTAAAACTTAGAAGCTGACCAGCAAAAGTTGATGAGAGATCTTTTTCATACTTTTGTTGCAGGTTTGAGGCAGCTTTAAACAAATCATCATCCGATGCTGATGCTAGAACTGCAGGTTGAATAATTTCAAAGCGCTGAACAACCCGATTAAGTCCCTGGAACCTGTTTGACAACTGGTTTACTATTATGTCTAAGCACCTATAGAAAACGTTGATTTTGAAACGTTCTTCAAGGTCCTCTAACCTCTCATCAACACACAATTCATCAAAATGCTTTCTGACAGTGCGAATTCGTTTTGCTTCAAATCTGGGGGTAATATTCCATTTTTGTGCAAGCAATACAGCATTATTTCTGGCTTCCCCAAAACTGTTTCTGAAATTGGATAGCTCATCCAAGGCTGTCTTAATTAAATGAGAAGCTTTGGACAAGTCCATGCTCTCTGACTGGAGGAGTTTAGATAGAGAATTTATGCTTGAGAATATTTTGGTTTGTAGAACAATTAGAAATATAGATTGGAAGGACTCCAATTTTTTTTTCAGCCCCATTGCCTCTTCTCTTTCACTTTTTTTGGTAGCTACAAGACTTATTTTTGATAGCGCTTTAAGCACATCTACAAAACGAAAACGCAAGGCAAGCAGCGACTCATAGCGAGATGACCAGCGTGTGGGACACAATTTCTTCAGTGTAACAGAGGATTCACTGGTAAATGAAGACAGGATCTCCCACCGCTTTCCACTGTCCCCAAAAAAATTGTGTAAATGTTGAACCACACCCATGAAGTTTGAGACCTCTGTAATCTCTGCCACAGCATCTTGGAGGACCAAATTAAGATTGTGTGCTGCACAATGAACATAAAGTGCATTTTCCTCTCTCTGCAAAATTCTAGTCTGCACACCAGAATAGATTCCACTCATTGTGGCAGCACCATCATAGCCCTGACCACGGCACTTATCCAAAGAAATTCCTTTATCATCAATAAATGCAAGTATTTCTTTTTCTATACCTGCAGCACTTTGGTCATGAATAGCATTAAATCCAAGAAATGCCTCATGTATGTTAATTTGTTTTGCTCTCGTATTTGGATCTCTTTCAATAGAAACATATCGGAGAACCTGGCTCATTTGATCACATTTAGAGATATCTTGAGTAGTATCTATAATCAATGAGTAAAACTGTGCATTTTGCACTTCAGACAAAATGTCATTCAGAACTTGCTTTGACAAAATATCTATGACTTCATTTTGAATTTTTGGACTAAGGTATTTGACTTTTCCCTGTGGTAACTGTAGCAATTGCTTTAATATGGGATCATACTCAGCTAGAAGCTCAATTATTGCCAGGAAGTTTCCACTGTTGACTTCTCCTATTTTTTCTCTGTGGCCACGGAAGGCCATGTTATTCATAGCCATAGTCAAGGTGACATTCACAATTCTATTTAAAACATCTCTCCAAAAGTTTTTTTCTTTTCTTAATTGTTGTTCATTTTCCTCATCAATTGTTCCCTTTTTACGCCACTGATCATATATTATGCAAGAATCTATATGAGTTTGAGATGTTTCATGAACCTGTATTTTTGTTGACAAGCCTTTCCATTTTTGTATCCCCTTTGCCCATGCTGGTTCAGAGCCTAGCTTTCTACGGTCACCAAACAACCAGCATGGTTCACAGTATGCAACATTCAATTTAGGAGAATAACAGAGCCAGGTAATGGGTAGTTTAAGTCCTGTTTTTGTTGTTTTTTCATAATATTTTACTGAAAAACACCTCTGTTCCTCATCATTGTCTCTCTTAAAGGGCCCTGTAGGTCTGCAAGGACCATTAGTAATTATAAATCTCTTCACATGTGCATCTGTAATTGTAATTGGAAAGTTTGCCCTGTCTGTGATATATTTTGTAGATGCAATGTCGGTTAGCACAGCTATGTCACTACCAGTCAAGTGAACATCGGCTGCTGCAAATGGCTCAGTTTCAGGATAATCTTTTTCAATATTTTCCTGAACAACACCACCTAACTCTTGGCTTGTACTCGGTTCATTTAGGGGAAACTGGCCAGGTAGAAATTGCTCCTGTACTGGCATGTCAGTAATTGTGGGGTCAAGGCTTTCTGGGCTTGCCTCAGCAACTTTTTCCGCATCATGGTCTGCTGCAGAGCTCTGACCAACATTGGGCACATTAAAAAAATGTGTGATTTTTGGAAGTTTCCCGGTTTTGTAGGTGTCTTCCCTTTTCTTTTTACGCTTGTGAGCGCCACTTTGATGATGGTAACTGGACATTATGGTTGAAACTGAAAAATACAGTACAAGGAAAGACCCTTACTCCTCAATTATATAGTTAAAGTGGAGGTCCACCCTGAAAAAATACATACAAATGCAACAAAAATAAATGAAAAAAATAAATAAATACATGTTTTACTCACCAGAAATGCCTGTTGCTAGGCAGATTTTCCTAATCTGCCACTTCTTATTCCAAGGTGATCTTCGGTCTTCTCCTCCTCACATTTATTTCTGGGAAATTTGGACACAGTGTCTTCTGGGACCCGTGTGCGTCACAAAAGACAGCTGCCCATTCAGAAATCGCCAGGGGAGTCATACATGAACAGTAGGAAACAGGCAGTGAAGCCACAAGGCTCCACTGCCTAATTCCCTTAGTGAGGATGGCAGCGCCAGCACGCAATAGGAGGGAAGGATCAGCCTACATATTATAAGTCAGCAGCTACAGTGTTTGTAGCTGCTGACTTTTAAAAAAAAACGGTTTTTACGGCTGGAACAACGCTTTAACAACAAAACAAAACCACTGCTAATAAAATTCATTCATCAGTGACCGTGACCAGTAAAATCATTCATCAGTGACCGTGACCAGTGGCAGTCCATTAATACAGCAGTTACTGTGATCAGTGCAGGACATTACCCCCCGCCATGCTGCATATTATAAAACTCACAGTCACAGTTCACAATCATCACCATCAGTGACCATGATCAGCAGTGGCAGTACATTAATTCATCAGTGCCCGTGACCAGTAAATTTATTCATCAGTGCCCGTGACCAGTAAATTTATTCATCAGTGCCCGTGACCAGTAAATTTATTCATCAGTGCCCGTGACCAGTAAATTTATTCATCAGTGCCCGTGACCAGTAAATTTATTCATCAGTGACCGTGACCAGTAAAATCATTCATCAGTGACCGTGACCAGTAAAATCATTCATCAGTGACCGTGACCAGTAAAATCATTCAAAAGTGACCAGTAAAATCATTCAAAAGTGACCAGTAAAATCATTCATCAGTGACCGTGACCAGTGCAGGACATGAATGCAATTACAGTGACCAGTGCAGGACATGAATACAATTACAGTGACCAGTGCAGGACATTTACCCCCCTCCCCCCGCCATGCTGCATATTATAAAAATCAGTCAAACTCACAGACAGTTCAAAATCATTCGACCGTGACCAGTAAAATCATTCATCAGTGATCGTGACCAGTAAAATCATTCATCAGTGATCGTGACCAGTAAATTCATTCATCAGTGACCGTGACCAGTAAAATCATTTGACCATGACCAGTAAATTCATTCATCAGTGACCGTGACCAGTAAAATCATTCATCAGTGACCGTGACCAGTAAAATCATTCAACCGTGACCAGTAAAATCATTCATCAGTGACCGTGACCAGTAAAATCATTCAACCGTGACCAGTAAAATCATTCATCAGTGACCGTGACCAGTAAAATCATTCATCAGTGACCGTGACCAGTAAAATCATTCATCAGTGACCGTGACCAGTAAAATCATTCATCAGTGACAGTGACCAGTGCAGGACATGAATACAATTACAGTGACCAGTGCAGGACATGAATACAATTACAGTGACCAGTGCAGGACATGAATACAATTACAGTGACCAGTGCAGGACATGAATACAATTACAGTGACCAGTGCAGGACATTTACCCCCCTCCCCCTCCCCCTCCCCCCCGACATGCTGCATATTATAAAAATCAGTCAAACTCACAGACAGTTCAAAATCATTCGACCGTGACCAGTAAAATCATTCATCAGTGATCGTGACCAGTAAAATCATTCGACTGTGACTAGTAAAATCATTTGACCATGACCAGTAAATTCATTCATCAGTGACCGTGACCAGTAAAATTATTCATCAGTGACCGTGACCAGTAAAATCATTAATCAGTGACCGTGACCAGTAAAATCATTCGACCGTGACCAGTAAAATCATTCGACCGTGACCAGTAAATTCATTCATCAGTGACCGTGACCAGTAAATTCATTTATTAGTGACCGTGACCAGTAAAATCATTCGACCGTGACCAGTGAATTCATTCATCAGTGACCGTGACCAGTAAAATCATTCGACCGTGACTAGTAAAATCATTTGACCATGACCAGTAAATTCATTCATCAGTGACCGTGACCAGTAAAATCATTCATCAGTGACCGCGACCAGTGAAATCATTAATCAGTGACCGCGACCAGTGAAATCATTAATCAGTGACCGCGACCAGTGAAATCATTAATCAGTGACCGCGACCAGTGAAATCACTCATCAGTGACCATGACCAGTAAATTCATTCATCAGTGACCGTGACCAGTAAATTCATTTATTAGTGACCGTGACCAGTAAAATCATTCGACCGTGACCAGTAAATTCATTCATCAGTGACCGTGACCAGTAAATTCATTTATTAGTGACCGTGACCAGTAAAATCATTCGACCGTGACCAGTAAATTCATTCATCAGTGACCGTGACCAGTAAATTCATTTATTAGTGACCGTGACCAGTAAAATCATTCGACCGTGACCAGTGAATTCATTCATCAGTGACCGTGACCAGTAAAATCATTCGACCGTGACTAGTAAAATCATTTGACCATGACCAGTAAATTCATTCATCAGTGACCGTGACCAGTAAATTCATTCATCAGTGACCGTGACCAGTAAATTCATTCATCAGTGACCGTGACCAGTAAAATCATTCATCAGTGACCGTGACCAGTAAAATCATTCGACCATGACCAGTAAATTCATTCATCAGTGACCGTGACCAGTAAAATCATTCATCAGTGACCGTGACCAGTAAATTCATTCATCAGTGACCGTGACCAGTAAAATCATTCATCAGTGACCGTGACCAGTAAATTCATTCATCAGTGACCGTGACCAGTAAAATCATTCATCAGTGACCGTGACCAGTAAAATCATTCATCAGTGACTGTGACCAGTAAAATCATTCATCAGTGACCGTGACCAGTAAAATCATTCATCAGTGACCGTGACCAGTAAAATCATTCGACCATGACCAGTAAATTCATTCATCAGTGACCGTGACCAGTAAAATCATTCATCAGTGACCGTGACCAGTAAATTCATTCATCAGTGACCGTGACCAGTAAAATCATTCATCAGTGACCGTGACCAGTAAATTCATTCGACCATGACCAGTAAATTCATTCATCAGTGACCGTGACCAGTAAAATCATTCATCAGTGACCGTGACCAGTAAAATCATTCAAAAGTGACCAGTAACCAGTGCAGGACATGAATACAATTACAGTGACCAGTGCAGGACATGAATACAATTACAGTGACCAGTGCA
The DNA here is from genome assembly GCF_037356315.1 of Lithobates pipiens. Lineage (NCBI taxonomy): Eukaryota > Metazoa > Chordata > Amphibia > Anura > Ranidae > Lithobates > Lithobates pipiens. The sequence continues at coordinate 165,347,380 of NW_027507785.1, forward strand.
GGACATTTACCCCCCTCCCCCTCCCCCCCATGCTGCATATTAAAAAAATCAGTCAAAGTCACAGACAGTTCAAAACGTTTAGACTGCAGTCTGGCCTCATCATTGCATCAGCTTAGCTTGTACATTTAGCTTATACAGTCAGTACCTCAGGCTCTGTGATTGCAATGGTCTGCAATGCAAAGGGTGAGTCAGTCTGGTTCCTCCTCGGCGGTGCGGTGCTGCCTGCTTCCTCGTGTATGCAGGCTGCAGTAGCTCAGCACTGACGCTCCGCCCATCGAGCCTCCGGCTGAGTGACGTCACGACGCTGGGAGGGGGCTGACGCCTGTGTTCTGGGCGGAATGCATTGCCGAGCCCCGCACTGCTCGGCAGCGGACCCCATTCGGCAGCGGTTTGCCTAGGCTTCGGGCACCATAGCGACTGCGGGCCCCATAGCGACGGCGGGCCCCATAGCGACCGCGTGGGTCGCTATGGCGGTAGTTCCGCCACTGGCGAGAAATATATTCTCAATAAAGTGCTTAAATTCGTCCCTCCTTGGAAACTGAACAAGTTTAATACGTTTGTAGACGTACAGAAATATGTTCGCAAAATTAAACATACAAAGACATTTTTTGTCTAATCCATCTGGTGGAGTGAGGGGAGACCAACAGAGTGACACCCTACATTCGGCCCTCTCCAATCCATTCCTCTTCAATCCACCCAGTACTTCATCACATTCTATTAATGTATTTAAAAGTCTAGTTCTTCAAGACCTAGATCAACTGCCTAATAAGAGAGTACATCAAGATCCAGCCATCGCAGCAGGACTTCAGTCCCTATGCGACATGAAGGACCTCATTATCCGCCCCGCTGACAAGGGGGGTGGGATAGTGGTCTTGGATAAAGAAGACTATATTAAGGAAATGAGGGTGCTGCTGGATGACCGCACAACATATAGAGTTCTCCCTAGAGATCCCACAGTTGAATACAAGCGAGCTTTGACAGCATTAGTTAATGAAGGCTTCTCTTTGAATATTTTGAATAAAAAAGAACAGCATATTTGATTCCTTCTGCCCCTAGGATCCCCATTATCTATTACCTTCCAAAGGTTCATAAGAACCCAATTAACCTGCCTGGTCGACCGATCGTGAGCGGGATTGATTCTGTTACCTCGAGAATTGGAAGGTATATAGATTTTTTCTTACAGCCATTAGTTAAAGAAATACCTTCCTTTCTCAAAGATACCCAAGATACCATTAATCTATTGGAGCGAGTTGAGTATCAGGATAACCTTCTCCTGGTAACTGCAGATGTATCTGCCCTTTATACATCAATCCCACAAGATTTGGGTTTGGCTGCGGTAGAGTCATTCCTGTTTAAAAACTAATCTTTGCCTCTGATCAATAGGAATTACATTATGGAACTATTGAGGTTTGCCACTGAACATAACTATTTCTGGTTTAAATTTTTTACGGGGTCAAATTTTCCCTACTATAAAAGATCCATCTACTGAATTTAAAAAAATCTGGGAAAACATCTTGACAAATTGTAGCATTGACTTAATGAAATCTCTGATCTCACAATATATATGTGATATGAACACGCTCGATGTTGAGATCGAACGTCTCAACTCCACATATATCCATTTGGCAGATAATCAAACTTTTAATGCCAGGTGGAAGGAGTTAAAAGAACGTTTGGAAAAAATGAATAAAGATATCATTGTCAAAAAACAAAATAAATTTAATAAGGACAAATCAGCTTTTGCAGATGGATATGCCTATCGCTGGTCTGAGAGGAATTTAGGTGGGAGAAGACCAGTTTCGGATGAATGCCCCAAGAAATTCTCTTGTGGAGGCTGAATCCGACTCCTCTCTTTCCTCTACCCTCTTACTTCCAAGTAATTTGCGGTCTACAGCTACACCAGCAACCAATTCATCACGTAAAAGATTACGGTATGGGGGTGGTACGCCACTGGCTAGTCTTAAGAAAAATAAAAAAACTCCCAAAGTCCCTAAACCCCCACAAACACTTCCTACACATTCCCCTATAGACACAACCACTTCACTGGAAGGGGCGGTGGGTAATTCCACTCTACATAGCACCATTCCTAAGGTGCTTAACTCCGCACTAATGACAAATAAGTACACTAAGGTCAATGAAGATCTAATTTTTTTAGATCTAAAGAAGCAGCAGGGGAACCTGGACACCTATGTACTAAAACCCACACAAGTTCCACACAACACACAAACCCCACCAAATACCCCAAGCATGATGTGAATCTTAACATCATTTATCTTACTCCCTATCAATTGACAGAAGATGAATGTTCGGTATTACAACTAGGGTTGGGCTTTTGCCCTCAAAATGCCCTTAAAGTTGATGAGACTATCAAAGACCTATATCTCTTTGCACTGAACCTTACATTCAAATTTATTTTTGATAAGGATTGCGCCAATTTAAATCTTGAGCGCGAACTAACGGAACGTACCAAGCATTTTAGTATGGACGAGTTTCGAGCACTTTGGGATCTAATGTTCTTATATGATCAAGGGGCGGTGGATAGTTTGCAACCCTCACAAGTCAATCTTCACAATGCTGTAGGTAGTTCACAACTTTCACAAGTTAATTCTCACAATGCACCTTCACACATTGTTTCCGGAGATCATGGAACGCGACCTAAATCATTCCGATTGCGGTCGCGGTGATTTCCAGATCTAATGACTTGCCCCACGATTTGGGCCTTCTTACAGGCCACTATTAGGGATCTAAAATCACAACATTGGGGAGACGTCACCCCCAACCTTGATCAGAGACAAACAAGGGCCTTGACAACTTTTCAAAGACATTCTGATGTCATTATTAAACAGTCTGATAAGGGGGGGGGGGACATTGTTCTAATGACGCATAACCAATACCAATCTATGTGTTTGACTATCCTCAAAAACCGGAACTGGCATTGTCCTATTTCTGAATCTCTTGTATTTCGGGCCTCATTGACAAGGACACTTTGGAGTTCCTGGTTCCTAAGTTTCCTCATGTCCCCACATTCTACTCCCTTACTAAAACGCATAAAAACATGCAGACACAAAACAGTAGTTAATAAAACAAAACTTGGGTGTTTTTTTTTTTACACAATAAAATATGGGGATTGATATCACTGATTTAGAACTCACAGGTATTTGGCCTAATAGAGGATTTAGGGGTAAAAGGGTGGGGATGGGTAGGGCGGGGAGTAAGAAGGGTAAGTGGGGGGATGGGGGGGGATATAAAGATTATAATTATAATATACACTAAAAAGTACACACTAAAAATATACACTCAATGTTTGGTTAAGGGGATAAGGATTATAAGAATTTAATATAAATGAAACAAATTTTTTGTCTTTTTTTTTTTTTTTAAGGGGTAGGGGGGTAGGGGTAGGGGACAGGAATTGGGTTCTGTCCTTAAATAGTTATGTGAGGGTAGGGGAAAATCATATATATGGCCGGTGGTATAGTATTGAGTAAAGGGAGAAGGAAATGATGAGAAAAAAAACGGGATTAAATTACTGAAGCTGCGGGAATGGATGTGAATATAAAGGGACTATTTGGAAGGGGAGTGGCACTGCACGTGCTCTGTATCTGCTAGTCACCCTCCCATACCTTACACCTACGGGAAACTAAGAACCCATAGGTAGGTGTGGGGGTAACTTGATATTCCCCACAGGGGTTCGGCCTTCTCCTTCTTTTTTTTTCTTTTTTTCTTCTTTCTCCCCCCATTTTAGCCCAGGCACGATGGTGGGATTACGAGTAACATCACTTAATACTAGAGGACTCAATGTTCCCGAAAAACATAAAATGTTATTTAATGATTTAAAACGCTCCAAAACTGACATTGGCATGGTACAAGAAACACATTTAAAGGAGGGAAAATTTCCCTACCTTCAAAATAGAAACTTTCCAAATGTTTACCATGCCATAAATCATGAAGCTAAAACCAAGGGAGTGGCTATTCTAATTTCTAATCGAATAACATGGTCCCTGTTGGATAAATGTCAAGAACCAGGGGGAAGATAATAATTTCTCAAAGGACTTATAGGTAAGGTTTAAGTAACTCTCGCTACAATTTATGCCCCAAACATACATCAAGATCAGTTCTTGAATAAAACCCTATCAAAATTAATGGAATTTAAGGAAGGGATTCTTATTATCGGGGGGGGGGGGACTTTAACGTCCCTCTAGATTCAAAACTAGACACTTCAAATGGGACATCGTCTGTCTCTGAAAAAATTAGGAAAAATATCCTACGTAAACTAAATGAATTTCAATTGGTTGATGTATGGAGGGCTTTTCATGCAGATGAAAGGGACTATACATTCTTTTCAAACCCCCATCAATGGTACTCACGCATCGATTTCTTTTTGCTACCTCAACGATTACTATTATTAGTACAGGACATAAGTAATGGAAATATAACATGGTCTGACCATGCGCCAGTTACGATTAATATCTTTCTGAAGGAAGCTAAACATAAGATAGATTAGAACTGGAAATTGAATGAAAGTCTTTTGCAACGTCCTGAAATTAGAGAGGAGGGGGCAAAGGAAATCGATTCGTATTTTGAAACGAACGATAATGGAGAGACTAAAATGGGGATAGTGTGGGAAGCTCATAAAGTAGTAATTAGAGGAATTCTGATAAAACATGAGTCCCGAATAAAGAGAGCCAGAGAAGAGGAAACAGGTAGATTATTGGAGAAGATAAGGGAGATAGAGATACAACATAAGAGGTTAATGGATAGGGATACAGGGATTGAACTAGCACATTTAAGAAGACAGGTATCTGATATCTTACGTTATAAGGCAAGGGCTATTTTACAACAAGAGAGGAGAATAACATATGAATTTGGAGATAAATGTGGTAAACTATTAGTAAGGAAATTAAAAAAGCAACGACTCCGTTCATATATACCCTATATAAGAACAAAAGGAAATCTCAAATGCTCACTCCCGAAAGATATTGTAGAGGAATTTAGACAATATTATACTTCACTGTATAATCTCTCAGCTCCCTCCTATCCTTCTTCATTATTAGAAGAATATCTCGAATCCTCAAATTTAATAAGATTGTCATCTCCAGCGCGAAATAAGCTTGAGTTACCAATAACAGTAGAAGAGGTAACTTGGGCAATAAAGATGTTAAAGCAAGGAAAGGCTCCCGGTTCGGATGGATTTACTCTGCAATATTTTAAAAGCTTTCAACCACAATTAGTCCCCTATATGGTTAAAACATTTAACATACAAGGAAAGACCGAGCCTCCACCTGTAGAAGCATTAAAGGCACATATTGTACTTATTCCAAAAGAAGGAAAGGATCAATCAATATGTAGTAACTATCGTCCAATACCATTATTAAACACTGATTATAAAATATTTACAAAGATACTCGCATCACGCCTACAGTCATTTATGACGCAGTTGATCCACCTGGACCAAGTGGGGTTTGTTCCCACACGGGAAGCTAGGGATAGTACAATTAAGGTCTTGAATTTAATTCAATATGCAAATCATAGGAAGCTGCCGAGTATCTTTGTCAATACAGATGCAGAAAAGGCCTTTGATAGGGTCAATTGGCCCTTTATGCTAGGAGTATTAAAACAAATGGGCTTTGGTGATCGAATGTTGGATTGGATAGCAGGATTATATTCAAAGCCACAAGCATTGGTGAAGGTCAATGGGATAAACTATCCAATGGGACCCGCCAGGGATGCCCCCTGTCGTCTCTTCTATTTGCATTATCATTAGAACCTTTGTTAAATAGAATTAGACAGAATCCTGATATTAAAGGTATTCCTTTAGGGGACCAGGAATATAAACTCTCAGCATATGCTGATGATTTATTATTTTCACTCTCTAATCCACAAATATCACTACCTAATCTACTGGAGGAAATAGAGCGCTACGAAGCTCTGTCTAGCTTTAAAATAAACTATAGCAAGTCGGAGGCGATGGGGATATCACTGGAGGGTTCCATTCAAAAAAATCTAGAGGACAACTTTAAGTTTAAATGGACAGTTACAGCGCTGAACTATTTAGGGATACAGATTCCACCTAATTTAATAGATGCATATGCATTGAACTTCCCACCTTTACTAAGGGAAATTAGTACAACGTTGAATGAATGGAGTAAATCTTCACATTCCTGGTTTGGGAGAAGTAATATATTGAAAATGAACATAGTCCCCAAGTTTCTTTATATGTTTCAGGCGCTACCAATCCGGATTCCACTGGCCTTTTTCAGTAAAATTCGAACAATTTTTACAAAGTTTATATGGGCAAGTAAGCGCCCTAGGATTAATAGGAAGTTACTAACAATGCCTAAAGAGGCGGGTGAAATCACAGCACCAGATTTATACAAATACTACCAGGCTACTCAGCTTGGTATAATTTTGGACTGGTGCCGACATAGAGACAGTAAAAGGTGGGTTGTCATGGAACAACAAGTAAGCCCTATTCCTTTAGATAGAGCCATGTGGTGTGGTACAGCTATACCTCCGTTATTAAGAGCCCATCCTTTAATAGGACCTACGCTCCAGATGGGAGCTAAAGCCGTATGCATCCCCAGAATTTGAACAGCAAAATCTCCCTTATTTCCCATTCTTGGGAATCCACATTTCTTACCCGGTCTGGAATCAGGAATATTTGGGAAATTAAGAAAGAGAGGGGATGCTTTCAGGCATCACATTTCTTGAAGTCTAAAAAATGGCTATCAATTGAAATGTTAATGGGAGTAGGAGGACAATATGAACTACCCCTATGGCAGGCGTTACAGGTTAAGCATTTTTTGGACACTCTGGGCTCATCTGAGGATTTTCGATCGACCCCTTACTAGGTTTGAGGAGTATTGCGAGAGGAAGGAGCCCCTCTCTCATAGTATTTCTAAAATATATGTTTTACTAGTCTCCCCTTTGGAGGATATCGATATAAGGAGTTTGGATAAATGGGAAAGAGATCTTGGACAAACCTTTACTTCTGCCCAACGTAAGAAAATAATACATTTGACTTTTAAATCATCCAGATGTGTTAAGATACAGGAATTAAATTATAAAGTATTAATGCGTTGGTATTATACTCCATCACGAACGCATACGTTTTTTTCAGAGTTATCGGATAAGTGCTGGAGGTACGGTAAGGAGAGAGGCACTATTGTCCATATTTTTTGGCAATGCCCAGTGATTAGACAGTTTTGGGAAGAGGTTCGGAAAATTTCTCAATTGTTTACTGAACACCATCTTGAGGAAGATCCGGCCTTTTTTCTATTACAAAGTATACACATCCCATTAGAGAGATACAAGCACTCAATGCTATGTCACTTGGTGAATGCAGCTAAAAGCTGCATCACCACATGCTGGAAAGAAACGGGTTCTCCACGAATCTCGCAATGGTTAAATAAAGTTAGGAAAATTGGGATCTTGGAGAGTCTGATCCCGATGCCTCCCGAGGAAAGGGAGGCTATAGCGCAAGTCTGGGCTCCATGGGAAATATTTTTGCAGTCAGAGGAAGGGAAGAGGTTGATTGGAGAGGAAACTGAGGACTAAATCAAAGGGCTGAGTGATGTAAACCCTACCTATTGGAAGGGTGATGTCGGACTCCTCCCCCTTTTTTTTTTCTCTCTTAAGGAGAAGGTCGGGAATCGTTGAGGGGAAGTGATACGGTATCGAGATTGTACGGATACTGTTTTGTTTTGTTTATAAAATTGGCAAGATATGGTTATGAGAATAATGGTTGTTAATAACCTATATATTGTTTTGTTCTTGCAAAGAAATAAAGAATTAAAAAAAAAAAACATGCAGACACCCCCAGGCAGGCCTATTGTTTTGGGGATAGGCTCCTTGACCAACAACTCAAGCAAGTTTGTCAATACCTTTTTGATGCCCCATGTGCGCAGTCTCCCCTCATACATTAAGGATTCTGTAGACCTATTGCAACATCTTGAGGGGATCCAGATCCTTCCAGACACCCTGCTTATGGCTATTGATATTGAGGCTTTGTACTCTAGTATCCCCCATGAGCTGGGCATCCTGACGGCTGGATCCTTTCTGTATGAACAAGACACAACTACCTGGCCTTTGAACGAATTTATCTTGGCACTCTTAAAGTTCATTTTGACTAAAAATTACTTTACGTTCAATGATCAACTTTTTTTTACAGATCCAGGGAGTTGCCATGGGGACGTCCTGTGCCCCAGCCTATGGTAATCTCTACCTAGGGGGTTGGGAAATATATGTGCATTCTGATGAAAGGTACACAGAATACTTGGCAGATGTGCTCTTATGGTATCGTTTCATAGACGATCTGTCTTGGTTTGTACTGGGACCCAAGACAAACTTTTGGAATTCATCCATAAATTGGATGAAAACGAATTTAACCTTAATTTTATCTTTAAGTTTGACAATGGCCAGATCCCGTTTTTGGATCTGTCCATTGTCAAACAACAAGATGGCACCCTTGGCACTGATCTTTATTGCAAACCGACTGCTGGAAATACACTTTTATATGCCACCAGTGCTCACCCTCGATCACTGGTGCACAGTATACCTTTCGCGCACTACTTACGCTTGCGCAGAAATTGCACACGGGAAAACGATTTCAAGGCCCAGGCTGATGCTCTTCGGGAATGGCTTTTGCTCAGAGGATATTCTCCTACTATTCTGAGAATGGCGTTCAACAAGGCCTCTGCACGGTCAAGGAGCTCCTTGCTCTACGATCGTCCGAAGGCAGTATCCCACATCACTAACTCTGTAAGGTTCATCACCACATACTCTGCCCATCATAATATACTTAAAAACATTTTATCCAACAATTGGCACATGTTGACAGAACATCATATCTTGAACAAACACGTTGTCCACCCCCAAATTAGTCTTCCGCAGGGCCTGTTCCCTGAGGGATCGTCTGACATGTCATTACAGACCAGTGAATGTCCCAAAAATTAGACCTTATGGGACTTTTAAATGCGGGTATTGCCCCGGCTGTCCCCGTCTATTATTCCGAAAGAGGTAAACTTACCACTATTGGTAGACATATCGGAATTTACCACCGATATGACACCTCTGTGGTCTGCTTCCGTGTCTTGGAGGTGGTATATCCAAGCCCCAGGGGAGGCGATTGGGATCGAACAATCCTACAAAAGGAAACTCTGTGGATTGAGCGGCTCAATGCGACCTTTCCCACGGGGCTTAATGAAATGATCTCTTACAAACCCTTTTTATAGATGGCAATATTTGTTTAAGGGTAATGTTTCTTTAAATTGTCCTTTGCCCTTCTTGTCGTTACCCTTTAACTTTCCTTTAAAAATGTCTAAATTAAATAGCCCAAAATGTAAGGTCTAGGAGTAACTGGGTCCTTGGTGGCTTATGTGGTGAGAGTTTGCGGGATATCCACCCCCCTTTTTATCTTATCTTATTTTTGGTATATTTTGTATTATATTTCATTATTATTTTCCTTGTTTGTTTCAATCTACTATTCTTGCTGTGAGGGAGACCTGCTCGCTGTACATCTATTGGCTCTTCCCTTAAGTGGGTTCCCCGGGGGAGGATGCGTCCCCATCCTGGTAGGACTTTAATTTTCACTGCTCCTACTTGCACAGGATTAGCCTGGGCGCTTCGTCCTGGGGCTTTTTATCCTGTGCGCACATGCGTGGTAGATCCGGGCTCATGCGTTTCTATGGCACGAGTCCTATTATGTGTTGGGGATCTCCTTAGATCATCTGGCAAGCGTGCATGCGCGTTTCGCATGTTGGTGCGTGGATCATGATAGGCTGGCTGTTTGGTCCCAGCAGGCTTCCGTTAGTGGGGTTTCTGGCGCACACGCGTGCGCAGTTGCGCGTACACGTGCGCTGTGTGGGCGGGTTGACCCCATGACGTCAGATGCCACCATTTGGCAGCATCATCGGACACCATGTGGGTTGGGGAGCTCATATAGTGGCTGTTCGCAGTACACTAATGAGCAGCCTGAGGACCTTAGTTGCTGGGCTGTCAATCTAGGCGATTTTATGCACAGGTTAGTACTACTGTTAAGTCCACTAGGCTTGTTAGCATGGGGACATTATACACACTGTTGTTATGTCCGGCCTTTCCAATTGTTATTTTTACTATCCTTTCATCAGCTTTTATGCAGGTTGATGTTCCTATGATCTCTACCTTGGAACCTTATAGACCACATACTCTTTTGTGGGAGTGAGTGGCCCCTATACTTGCAGGATAGCTACTATCTCTTTTGTCATACCTGTGTGACTAGCCTGGTCAATCAGCTCATTCATAGATTCTGGCTCTATTACTTTATTTGGTGAGTGTATTTTACTGACAATATACCTTGATGGGTGGACTAATTGGTGTTTGGGCATTCTTTGTTCATACTTTATCCTTCCCTTTCTTATCTACTTTCTTTCACTTGTCCGCATGTTCCCCTTATCCTTTTCACCATCCTTATTTTGTGTTTCCTTTTTTTTTTTATCTTTCTCTTCCTCCTCTCTCCTTGGTGATTTGTTTTCTATAATCTGGTCACTTTTCGGGATTCCCTCCCTCTGTGTGTACTTAATGGCTCTAGATTATTATTTCTCAACCTATTTTTATTTTGATGCCAGAGCTGGTCCTATACAATCGCCCGCATTCGTTGCTGGGGGAATTTCGTGGGACCCGTGATCTGCTGCTTCTAGATGTGCTGGTGAGCCAGTCTCTACGTATATCTGATTGTAATGTTATTTTGTTAATATGGTTTATATTGTGCTGTGTTTTTATTCCACTTTATATTACCTACTGTAGGAATTTTGTCACAACACCTCTCAACACAAATCCTACGGGGAAAACAGATAGTAATTGTTTGGTTGTGGTGGATATGTTTTTAATTTTCTGATTGTTTGTATAATTTTTTTGATTGTTATTAAACTTTTGTATATTTTCCTTATGATGCTTGATTGATATCTATTACCAAGTACCGAGATAGTCCACAAATTCCTTACAAATCTTGTAGGTTTGGATACACCAGGCACAGCATCAGCAACTGTTTCAGGTGTTCCTACAACCTCTTGTCTTTAAAAATGATTGATCAGGATGATGGTACTTTTACTTATTTTTGAATTAATGTTTATTTGAGGCTAAAACTCACTTTATTGCTATTTCTGGTTTCAAGATGTTTTTTACTCTCAGATTAAGGGCGTGGCAATGAGGGCTAAATATGCCCCCAGTTTGGCCAATTTATTTATGGCCCAGTGGAGAGGAGATCTTACATCCCTGTAGGGGTTTATCTCAGATTTGAACGCTAACAATTGAGGCATAGTTTTAAGTTTTGAGGCGAGTCCTAGCACCATACACTTTTTAGATCTTGAGATTTCAGTTATTAATCGTCAGTTGGTGCTTAGGACTTTCTTAAAGACCACTGACCGGAATGTATCCATTCCGGTCGACAGTTGCCACCATCAACAATGGCTCAAGTCTGTTCCCAAGGAAAAATTTTTGCATCTGACGTAATTGTTCCAATGTGAACGACTTCCTTTCTCAGTCTCAGATTTTAAGACAGAGATTTTTAAAGAAAGGTTATGGGCCTGAGGTGCTGGACCGAGACATTCAGGCCATGAGAGAGGTTGAGAGGCGCTCTCTTTTGGTTAGCAGGCCAAGAGATGTGAAGGAGGACCACTTTAGGTGGTCCCTTTTTACATCTTTTTCGGTGCAACATAGAGATTGAAAAGATTCTCAACAGACATTGGAAGGTTTTACGTAACGATAGGGTTTTGGGACCTGTCCTGCTGGATCGGGCTGGCATTATCTATAGAAGTGCTTCCTCCATCCAGGGAGAGATAGCTCCTAACGCTATGGATCCTCCCAGGAAGTCTTCCTTTTTCTCTGAGTGCAAGGGCTATTTTCCTTGTAGGAGATGCAATGTGTGCTTGCATAATGTTTTGAGACGGAAATCAGAGATGTTTGTCTCTACTGTTACATCTAGAATCTACAACATGAAGCATTTCACTATGTGTACATTGTTTATTTGATCACTTGCCCTTGCAAGATGCAATATGTGGGGCGCACTAAAAGGTCTTTCTCAGTTCGTGTTAACAAACATATTGCAAAGATCAAAAAGGGCTGTGATAAGCATATTGTTCCCCGACATTATTTAGAGCACCATGAAAAGGACCCTAAAGAGACTTTATTTCAGGTTATTCATCCCACATTGGAGGGGGGAAACCCATGTTAGGGGCATTTCGCGGCTCGAGACTTATTGGATACATGAGTTGAGGTGCTACTCACCCCACAGCATGAACATTAATTGGGAAATCAACTATTTCATAGACCGGGCGTGAGTAGCGCCTCTTCTCTTCCTTTGGTTTCGGATTTGCGGAATGTCCCCATTATTTATATATATGAAGGTTTTATATGGTCTTATACCTGGCCTCCTGGGAGGGTTAACCAAAACGTATATATCATTGTGACTGCATAAGTCATGTAAATGCCACTTCATTTATGAGATGGCGTTTTATCACGATATTAAGGTGTATGGGGTTTATTTCCATCTTAGATTAATTTGGCCTTCCTCATAAGGAATAATTTACTTCTAAATTCATTATGTTTAGAGTATTGTAACTATACATAATATGGTTGTGGGGTGCTTCAGGGAGATTTTATTTATTTTTTGAATGTTAGAGGGCGCCAATACATTACTTTTGTAGCTGATTAGGCTTTATGGTATATGGGGAAATACTGTATAACTTTGCGATTTGGATGGACTTGATCGAGTGATGTCATTCACAGTACCTTAAGATATCTAAGAAGAAGCCTGCATTGGCGGAAGTGTGGAAGCCTTGTACACTTCCGCCATGTTCTGTGTTTATGTACGGTGGTTATTATTAGGCTGCCAATGTAAACATTCGAACAGCAAATCGGAAGTGACGTTTTCGTCACTTCCGCTTTCTATCTGAGGCTTGGAGAGCAGATTGGATAGAAGAGACAGTGGGGGTTATTTACTAAAGAAAAATCCACTTTGCACTGCAAGTGCATTTGGAATTGCAGTCGCTCTAAATCTAAGGGGTAGATCTGAAATGAGTGGAAGCTCTGCTGATTTTATCATCAAATCATGTGCAAGCTAAAATGCTGTTTTTTATTTTCCTTGCATGTCCCCCTCGGATCTACAGCTACTTTATTTGTAAGTGCACTTGCAGCGCAAAGTGGGTTTTCCTTTCGGAAATAACTCTGCTGGAATGGTTTAACATTTACCACATGCTTTGAAATTCATTCATTTTAAAGTGGGAATATCCATCATCCATCCTCAAGGTCCACCTTTAACTTTACCACTTCATATTCCATTGAGTCCTCACCATGCCTGTTTGACTTATGTGCTGTAGGGTACATGCGTCTACCTCATTCGGTAAGTGAGCCGACCTTACTTCATTCCATGATCAAGCACTCTCAAGATTCACTATTTTCACCTATGCACTAGTGTTGATATTCATTCACTTCAGTTGATGATTCTTACAAAGAATGGACTAACATGTTTTGTATTTGACCATTGTGGGAAGTGCAGAGCACATGACGTCAGTTCCGCCCTTTATCTAACATTGACGGATCATGTGAGTGAGGCGTGGAACACACGCTGATGCCACTTGGGCCTGTTTATCCAATAACTTGTCAGCGAGGCATGGAAAGCACTCCGACGCCAGCTTGGTCTACTGTAGTAATGGTCCCAGGTGTCCCCTGCGACCAAGTTGAAGACAAATCGCTCATTGGTGAGTCTTTCTATAAATACCTAGCATCCGATATTCACACCCCAGATGATGTCCGTGTAAAATAAAAGACCTTATGGCATTACATTATGTGGATCCGTTTGTTTTTCATGTCTAATGCTGCTGGGATGGCTTAACATTTACCACATGCTTTGGAGTTTGCTTGTTTGAAAGTGGGGCTATCATCCATCTTTGAGGTCCAACTTCAACTTTACCAGTTCATACTCCATTTAGGCAGAGTCCTCCCCATGCCAGTCTGACCCATGTTCTGTAAGGTACATGTGTCCACCTCATTCGGTAGGCGTGCCAACCTTACTTCACTCCATGATCAAGCACATTCAAGATTCACCATTTTCACCTATTCACTTGTGTTGATATTTATTCACTTCAGTTGATGAGTCTTACAAAGATGGACTAATATGTTGTGTATTTGCACATGTTTTAGCTGATTACAATTTTTTTTCAGCATTTTTCCCCCCAAAATGGACTAATATTTTGGGTTATTTTCTGTTTTCCATTTTACATATGGTTTAGTTTATTTTATCTCTATATTTGTTTATTCATTCACTGCCTTGAGTGCTACACTATAGTTTTATTTTTCATCATTTCACATTGTGTCTAGTGGAGTGTTGGCTTCTCACCCATATATAAATTTTCCCATGCGCAGTTTTTCTCCCATTTTATTTATCCATTTCTGTCATTTAGTATTGCTGCATTGGAGTTGTTTTACACTTCCAATTTATTTCAATTTAAAACATGACGAGTTTTTGTTCTGACTGAAACTGAGGATACGGAAAAAGGAGGCATGTTCTTATGTCTAAAAAACCTATTGGTGTCAGAATTACTTACCAATTGGGACATTGCATACCTAGAACAGTATATATGGGAAAATATGGTTCCCAGGAGCCTTCGTTGGGATGTCAACCCCCAAAAAGGCGATTTACACTTAGAATCATGGTTTAAGTATTTCAACGAAGCCGGTACCAACTTTTTGAACTTTTTAGCAGACAGAAAAAGGGATAAGTTACGGTCACTGGATGTTGAGATAAAGGTGTTAAAAGACAAGTTATTGCCATTCAAAAATTCTTCTGAATATACTACGCTCTCTTCTGGGGTAAAAAAATACCTGGAAAAAGAAGAGTCTATCAACGTCTTCAAGGATCGTGTCCTTAGTGCTTTAGATGCATTGACAAATAAGAAACCTCACAATAATCCATCTGTCAAAGCTGGGTTAAAGCACCTATGTGAGAGAAAAAAGTTAGCATTATGCCCAGCAGATAAGGGTGGTGCCATCGTCATTTTAGATAAATGTGATTATGAAAATGAGATGTTAAACATCCTAAATGATTGCGAAACATAGTCCATGACCCTGCGACCCTACTAATCATTTCAAAAAAGATTTAGGGATCATTGTTAAACGAGGTTTCCTCAATTTGATTCTAAACAAAAAGTATGCCTTCCTAGTTCCATTAGCTCCCCGCATACCCACTATCTATTATCTTCCAAAGATACATAAACATGCCACAAACCCCCCGGGAATTCCCATTGTTAACGGGATATATTCAGTCACTTCCAGAATAGGCAGATACATAGATTTTTTCCTACAGCCTCTGGTCAAACAGATACCCTCTTATTTGAAGGACACCATCCAATTGCTGACAAATACTGAGTTTCCTGAAGGTTGCCTGTTGGTTGCGGATGACGTGGCATCTTTGTACACGTGTATCTCACATCAACTCAGATTTGAAGCAGTTAAATTTTATCTATTCCAAGATATACTTCTTCTCCCTAGCCAGAGATGCTTTTTTATGGAATTGTCCTTCGCCACAAGCCACAATTATTTTTGCTTTAATGGCCAATTTAATCTTCAAGAGCAGGGTGCGGTTATAGGGGCTAAGTTTGCCCCCAGTTTGGTCAATTTATTTATGGCCAATTGGGAAGAGGCCCACAAGAGATCTGAGTTAGCTCTCTGGGCATGTTATATCGATGACATCCTCCTTCCATGGATTGGCAGTTTAGAGTCCCTGGCATCATATATGGCCACTCTTAATAATAATGATAGAGGTATTGTGTTAACATTTGAAGCCAGCCTCACAAACCAACTAATTACGAGCACCTACTTCAAACCAACAGATAGGAACTTGTATATTCCTGTTGACAGTTGCCGCCATCAGGACTGGTTACGTTCAGTCCCACGGAGCCAGTTTTAAGGCTGCAATGTAACTGGACTAATGTCCAAGATTTTGAGATACAAGCGGCCTTGGTTAGGGATAAATTCCTTGAAAAAGGTTACCTCCAATGTGAGCCTGACCAAGAAATACATAGAGTATGAAATTTGGACAGAGGAAAATTGTTTCACAACAATCCCCAGTCTAGAATCAATAGGCAATCAAGAGATTTTAAATGGTCACTCTTCACGTCCTTCTCTGTTCCACATCGAGAAATTAAACACATCTTCAGTAAACGCTGGAGGGTACTGAAGAATGACCATGTTATTGGGCCGTTGTTACCAGATAAGGCTGATGTAATCTGCAGGGGGGCTCTATCACTCCAAATGCAGATTGCTCCCAATATTATTAATCCCCCTTCTCGACTTACCTTTTTTCATGATCTGAAGGGCTACTTTCCATGTAAAAAATGTAACGATACCACTCATCTTACAGTTTCACTCCTGCTTTGAACGTTATTTTGAATGTTATTTTTCACTATAAAAGACATTGGCATTCTTTCAGGGACAGTTATTTGGGGGTTTCTGAATTTCAGAATCAACCTTTATCATTACACAGGAGGGGTCACACAACTGTTGAAAGCCGTTTTTGTGCCCCTAAGAAGAAGAAAAATGTATATTTCTGATTAAAAAAGAGACGTGCCTGTTTTTCAAACTGCATTCATTCCAACATGATTAAGGGTAACCACTTTTTCCATTCACATAAGGGCCATGAAGTCAAACTTAAATTGGTTGTAAACATCAGTCAAGAAATCTGAACAAAGCCCATATATCTAGTGCTTACTTGTTTATCACCAAAGCTCTAAGTGCCATTTCTCTCTGGTGCTTTGTTCCTCTGCTATCAGCATTAGTCACTTCAGCACACAGTTTGTCTATTCAAAATACTGTTCTGCAGTCTTCTTTGTGAAGGGGGATGTGTCCCTTTCCTCCAATCAGCTCCCACACACTAATTTCAGCTCTCCGCACCCTCCTCTCTGTTCCTGACAGCTGAAGAAGGATTTTAACATGATTTCACCCCTTTGAAGGGGTGTAGGGAAGCGAAGACTGCAGATAAACAAGTAAAACCTATGTAGGATGATTTGTTTCATCTGTGTATCATCTGAGGTAGTTAACTTCACTGGTATATGAGAGGGTTTACAACCACTTTAAAAGGATATTATATCTGTCAGAACTCCTTTGCACTTTTGCACATTATCCTTTAACTTGCACCTTCCGAATTTGCATACTTGCTTGTCTGCAAACTCTCCTACCATGTTTCTTGCTTCTTCTGCACATGCGCCAAAAAATTTCATTCGTTTCTAAAGAGAGTTATGATACTTAATAGACTGTCTCTACATTGCAAATACATCAATTTCATTAGATATATGCCAAAGAAAAAAAGAACTGAACAGGAGAGTTCCTTCTCGTAATTTGTACAGTGTGGATCTGACTGCAGGGGCAAGCCAAGTTGACAAAAACTAAAAATATAGGAATAGGGTCATGGAAACTATAGCAATTACAGTGAGCAAGGTCTTTGCTCAGGGAATTACAGATTACACTGAGCATGCTTAAAAAAAAACTCCCAGACAATACTGCACTTCCTAATATAAACATGTTGAGACAGTCTAGGAGAACCTGAACACATTGGCACCCGAACACACGGGCAGAATATGACCTGTCAGAAATTTCCAAGGAGAAAGAAGTCCCTCGCAGAGGGTAAGAGTTAGCAACCTGTATCCTGGAGCTATGTCTATGACCTTCTTTAAGTTAGGTTTAGACAAAGGGTTCACTTTTAGTCTAAATACCGTGTAGAGAAAGTAGGTGCTTAGCATGCCCTGCAGTTTTCAGCGGCAAGAATCTGCAGATAACATAAATAACAAATAACCAAGAATAGAAGAGGTTATTTGTGACCGTTTTCACAGCCGTTTTTTTTACCTGTGGTGATCATGGTTTGATGCACACAGAGTACATCCAGCTATGATCATCTGTCCCAAACCGCAGATAATGGCTGGCTGTACAAACATCCACCCACCTGTCACTCAGGATGTTGATTATTGCTGTTGGAAATCGCAGGGTGTGCTTGTCAGACTTATATTGCAATAAGAGGTGCAATTTAAAGCAGTTGTAAAGGTAGAAGTTTTTTTTAATCTTAATGCATTAAGATAAAAAGCCTTCTGTGTGTAGTAGCCACCCTAATACTGAGCCCCATCAGAGTTATTTTTTTATCAGTATTCTTGTTCAAGATTCATACATTTTTCAAACTGAAATAATAATCAATCCCACAGGTAGTGCTTGCTTTACAACAAGGTGAGTTATGAGTGGTACGGATGTGCAATTCTCTTCCACAAGCAGTGACATTAGCAGGGAGCGTTGATAGTTTAAAAAAAAAAACGATTAGATGGGCATTTTAACGATCACAACATACAGGGATATACAATGTACTATTGACATAAACACAAGCACACTCACACACCACAGATTGAACTGGATGGACTGGTGTCTTTTTTAAACCTTACCAACTATGCAACTATGTAATAATGAGAAAATTAAGATAGAGGAAAATGACAAAAATGGTAAACCGTAATAGTAATAAAGCGTTACTGGATCTACTGATTACCAACAATACAGACCTGATCACGTATGTGGAAATACGGGGCAGTTTAAGGAACAGCAACCACAGGTTAGTTGGCTTTTGTACAAATCACACAAATAGGAAACATAAGGGGAATACAAAGGCACTGAATTTCAAAAGAGCCAACTTCCCTAAACTACGAACCTTACTAGAAGGCATGAATTGGGATAAAATCTTAGGAACAAAGAACGCAGAGGAGAGATGGGTTTGCTTTAAGAGCACATTAAATAAGGGCATTAGCCAATGCATCCCATTGGGTAATACATTTAGTGTTGAAAATATTTTTATTGAAACATGTCAAGTAAAAACAATAAACAGTAACCATCATGAGGCAAATGCAGACAGGAACAGTAATAGGAGTACAATTACGGGAGGCCGGCTAATGACAATCGGCCATAGCCGGTCCCTGACGGGAAGCTTGGAGAGTAGAGAAGACGGCCTGCTCACCGATCCATGAGGCCACAGTAGTGAGAAATACTCATGGGTTACTACATGAGGCATTATTTAGACAATGACATAAAAAAGATAGAAAGAAAGAGAGAAGAGAGAGGAGCAAAGTAAAGAGGAGCAAGGCGGTATAGGGGAAAGCTAAATAGCAAGAGGAGAGGAGGGAAAAGGGGGAGGAAGGGGGGGAGGGGGAAGGAATATGGGCAGGGGGGGGTAGGGTAAGGGGGAGCCCACAGTGTCCTCATGCGTTCAAGATTTGGTTCATTAAAGTGTCAGAGGAAGAGAAGCGGAGCCAGATAGACCATTGAGAAATAAATTTGGCGTAAGTGTCATTGTCCAGTGCCAACATCTCCTCCATTCTCATGGTGTCATTCATAATCGATACCCACCGTGACAATGGAGGAGTGGTCGTCGTCTTCCAATAAGCAGGTATCAGCTGTCTAGCAGAGGACATAAAGAAATGGAGCAATCTTTGTCTCTGTGATTTAATAGACCCGGGCAGAATAGAGAGTAATGCAATTTTTGGAGAGATAGGAACCGGAATATCAGCTAAGAGATTATAACATTCAAAAACCTGTGTCCAGAAGGGGCGGATCCTCTCACAGTCCCACCAGACATGCATGTAAGTTCCGACTGAAGCTTCACAATGCCAGCAGGTGGCTGGGGTAGACGGGAAAATCCTGTGTAAAGTAGCAGGGTCCCTGTACCACCTGGATAATAGTTTGTAGTTCTTTTCTTGAGAGTAGCAGGAGATTGTTGACTTATGTGTGAAATGAAAATAGGTATGCCATTCCGGCAAAGAGATGTCTTCACCCAAATACGCAGACCACAGCCTGGTGTAATGTGGGAGTTGATCATGTGCTAAAGTCTGCAGTAGGTTATATAAGGAGGACAGTAAGTGTTTGGGAGTTTCTGGAAGTGAGCACAGTTCCTCGAAATTGGTAAGCTTGCGATGTATTTGAGAGGAGGAGTGTAGGCGTTTGGCAAATGTGGACACATGTAGGGCCGTGAGCCAATCTCCGGAGTCTGTCACGGAGACCGGGGTCCCCTGAGAGGGATGCACGAATGTACTGGCTTGCGGCCATTCTGTGCGCTTAAAGGGTCCTAGGGAGGCTGCCCCTGTACTTTGTGGTAAAGCAGGATGGTCAAAGAGGGACGTCAAGGGGCCCGGATCCGAGGAGAGAGTGGTGTTTAGCCCCGTCCTGTACCAAATCGTCAGGGAGGCTAAAGTCAGTGGGGACAAGGATGTCATACGAGAGTAGTCCTGTTTATAACCCCATGGAAGAGCTCGGAGATCTACAGGAGAAAGGTCCTGTTCAACAGACACCGAGGCCTTGCAGGATGGGCGAGAGAACCATTCTATGATGCGAGTCATATGAGCGGCCTTATGGTAAGTCTCAAAGTCAGGGAGGCCTGTTCCGCCTAAAGTCTTCGGGATCGTTAGTAGTTTAAATTTAACCCTGGGGAGGCCCCTGTTCCACATGAATCTGATTGCTAGCGAGCGTGGGGAGATAAAAAACGATTTGGGGACGTGGATGGGGATTGTTTGAGATAAATACAGGAACTTGGGTAGAGTGTCCATCTTAAGGCTGCTTTCACACTGGGGCGGGAGCAGCGTCGGCGGTAAAGCGCCGCTATTTTTAGCGGCGCTTTACCGTCGTTTTAGCGGCGGTGTGCGGGCGCTAGCGGGGTGGTTTTAACCCCCGCTAGCGGCCGAAAAGGGGTTAAACCCGCCCGCAAAGCGCCGCTGCAGCGGCGCTTTGCCGGCGGTATTGCCGCGGTGTCCCATTGATTTCAATGGGTAGGAGCGGTATAGGAGCGGTGAATACACCGCTCCTTCACCGCTGCAAAGATGCGGCTAGCAGGACTTTTTTCACCGTCCTGCCAGCGCATCGCTCCAGTGTGAAAGCCCTCGGCTTTCACACTGGAGTTAAAGGGGCCGGTTTTTTTCAGGCGTTACACAGGCGCTATTTTTAGCGCTGTAACGCCTGAATACCGCCCCAGTGTGAAAGCAGCCTTAGGATATTAATCCGTCCGAACCAGGGTAAGGGAGATCCCCCCCACTCCTCGAGGTCCTTCCGTAGACGGTTAAGCAGGGGGATATAATTCAGAGAAAACAAATCAGCTAGGTTGGAGGGTATAACAACCCCCAGGTACGAGATCCCCTTGGCCTGCCATTTAAATGAGAAGTTGGATTTCAGAAGGGACAGCGTAGAGGGGGTAAGGGATATGTTAAGGGCTTCTGTCTTAGAGATGTTGAGCTTAAAGTTACTATAGATACCAAAACGTTGAAATTCACTGAGTAGGGACGGTATGGAGATGTGAGGATTCTGAATATACACAAGGAGGTCATCAGCATACAGGGAAAGTTTGTGATGTGCAGACGGAGTTTGAATACCAAGAATGGAGGGGTTTTGTCGTATGGCACAAGCCAAATGCTCAATGATGATGACAAAGAGGAGGGGGGACAGGGGGCAGCCCTGTCGGGTACCGTTTGCAATGTCAAAGGGAGCCGATGTTGTACCGTTGACCAGGACCGTAGCTGAGGGTCGGGAGTATAGGGACATTACTTTTGAGATGAAGGGAGCTCCGAGGCCAAGTTGTTCTAGAGACAGCTATAGAAACCTCCAACTGACCCTATCGAAGGCCTTTTCATGGTCGAAGGATAAGAGGCAAGCTCTCAGACCTTTACGTTGGATCAGGGATATGAGATGTATCGTCTTGGTGGTGTTGTCCCTTGCCTGCCTGCCAGGGACAAACCCCACCTGATCATTATGAATAATTTTAGGTAATAGAGGGGACAAACGGGTGGCTAGGACTTTTGCGAATAGCTTAATGTCTATGTTGAGCAGGGAGATGGGCCGATAGCTGCTGCATTGGGATGGGTCTTTGCCTGGTTTGGGGATAATAGAGATGTTAGCAGATAAAGATTCTTTTGACGGGAGGTTAGAGCTGTCCACCGAGTTAAAGGCTTTCGTCAGAAGGGGAGCAAGCTGGGGGGCAAAAGTTTTGTAGAACCGGGGTGTAAAGCCGTCAGGGCCCGGGCATTTCCCCACTTTAAGGACTTTAATAGCCTGTAGAAAGTCAAAGGTAGTCAGGGGCTCGTCCAAGGTCGCTGCGTCCACAGCGTCAACAGTAGGTAGAGCGGTCTCCAGGACATAAGCCTGTGTGGGGTCAGAAGATGGAGGGGACCTAACTGGGGGGGTTGCATGCGGAAGGTTATAGAGCTGTGAGTAGTATTGCCTGAAGGACGCAGATATCCCAGAGGTGTTAAACGTTTTCGTTTGGTCTGGTCGAACGATGAAGGGGATAGAATGTCGCGGGGGTCTAGGATGGATGATCCTAGCCAGGTGCTTACCACACTTGTTTGCCAGAGAGTAGAAGTGGTTCCGCGCTTTATCCCTGGCGATCAGGGAGTGCGTGTCTAGGAGCTGGAGTAGGTCCCTGCGGGCATTGGAAAGCTGAACAAAAATAGCAGGGTCCAAATCCTTTTTGTGGAGGGGTTCGAGGTCCGCAATGATAGTAAGGAGTCTGCGTATGTCATGGGCTCGGGCCCTTTTAAGGCGAGAACCGTGTTGTATAAGGGTACCCCGGAGCACACATTTGAGAGTGTCCCACTGGTTCATAGGGGAGGTAGTGTCAGCGGAATGGTCACCTATAAAGTCTTTAACGGCCTTAGAGACATCCGCCATACACACAGCGTCCCGCAGCAGATTGTCGTTAAGTCTCCAGCTCGCTCCCCGACGGATAGCAGGGGGGCGGACCAGAGTCAGGTAGAGGGGGGCATGGTCGGACCACAGAAGATTACCGATTGAAGTTTGGAGAGGTGTGTCAAGTAGGG
This sequence comes from Lithobates pipiens, assembly GCF_037356315.1. Classification (NCBI taxonomy): domain Eukaryota; kingdom Metazoa; phylum Chordata; class Amphibia; order Anura; family Ranidae; genus Lithobates; species Lithobates pipiens. Next base: position 165,370,233 of record NW_027507785.1, read on the forward strand.
ATTGTGATATGAGGAAGTGGTCCAGTCTACTATAGGAGTTGTGTGCAACGGAGAAGTAGCTGTAATCCCTTTCCGTGGGATGCTGGATTCGCCAGGCATCCACCAGATGGGATGAATGTAGAAGTGATTTAATGCGTGTCAAAGTGGAGCGAGGAACAGAAGACTTACACGAGGATGTGTCTGCGGATGGGGAGAGGGCAACGTTTAGATCACCTCCAATAATGAAAGTTGACCCTCCAAAGGAGGATAGTCTGGTGAGGACCGAGGAGAGGAACCGAGCCTGGCCCACGTTCGGCACATAGATGTTAGCCACTGTGAAAAGAAAATCATTCAGTTTCAGGAAAATATAGTGACCTGAGTCATCTATGAGAGAGTCTAGAACCTCCGGGTTAAAAGATTTATGAAAGGCAACAGACACCCCCTTAGATTTGGCCTGAGGATTAACACTGTGAAACCATTGCGAGTAATGTCTTTTGCGTAGGGCTGGGACAGCTCCCGCGCGAAAGTGCGTTTCTTGAAGCAGCAGAATTTTCGCACACTTCTTGTGAAAATGGTAGAGTGTCTGGCTCTGCTTCTCAGGCGTGTTGAAACCCCTACAATTAAAGGAAGCAAAGGTTATGGAACCGTCACTAGCCATGGGGGGGTCGTAGGGAGGAGGTGAGAACCAATATAATAAGTGGCACCATGGGCAAACCCTGGGGGGTGTGGGAGCGGGAATAGAGGTCAGGCAAGGGGGACAAGGGAAGGGGCAGAGGGTGGGAGGGTACAAGCAGAGGGAGGACGGAGGGAGGAAAAAAGGTAAGAAGAGAGAGAAAAAACAGCAGAACAACCTCGTATAGGGAGCAGTAAGAAATATAGGCAGGGTTACCCGTTCCCGATAAAATAAACAGGGGTATACATAATACAATAGCTGTAAACATCAATCGCGGGAAACAGGCCCATGAGGTCTGGTATAAAACAATATTGAGTAGAACAAAAACAAAAAAGGCCACTAGGTGGCTCCAAAAGGGAAGCAGCATACAGGAAAAAAGCCTGTCAAAAAGGCACAAATCGGTGCACCCCACAGCGATCATAGGAACACCGTGGGGCGCACAGCAAAAATAAAAAAAGGAAAAACAAACAAATAAAGAATCCGTAAAAAAAGGGGGGGGGGCGAGGAGCAGAACCACCAAGCCGGGCAGCTCCCCGCACCCCGGCCCCACGGGTAAACCGGAGTCTGTTGCGACCTGTAAAGTAAAGCAAATAACACATCAACGTAAATTATTCTAGCGGTCATCTATAAATGCATTCATAAACCGGCCTGAAATAGAAACATCTAGAGGAGACATAGTAACAACTGGTAAGTATGGCAAGGGCAACCCAGGGGGGGTACAAAAAACCTGTAAACAAAAGGGTTAATCAACAGTAAAGCTATTCAACCCGTTAGGGTCCAGGCACATCACAGGGGAGGGCCCCAGAAGTGAAAAAAGAGAACAGGTCCAGGTGGGCCCGCAGGCACGGGTCAGCCGTTAGGATCCTGAGGCAACGGAGATCGAGGGGTGCGCCTGCGACCTTGTTTCTGCCACTGCGGAGTGTAGGGTAGACCAGGTGTGGTCGGAGCAAACGGCCAATCGGGCAGCGCGACTTGAGGCAGTTCAAGTGTACTGAGGAATGTTGGGTAATACATTTAAAAGAGTGAACAAAAGTCCTGGATGGCTTAACTCTAATGTAAAAATGCATATAAAAGCAAAGGAGAAGGCCTTCAAAAAATACAAGGTTGAGGGATCATCATCAGCATTCAGACTTTATGAAGAATACAACAAGAAATGTAAGGGTGCAATAAAGACGGCTAAGATAGAACATGAAAGACACATAGAGGAGGAGAGCAAAAAAAATCCCAAGAAATTCTTTAAGTATGTAAAGCGTAAAAAAAGGAGGACAGACCATACTTGGGGAACTCAGTCAAGTAATTGCCAGACCATTGTTCCTAATTTTTACTGACTGTCTACCGACTATAATGGTACCAGCTGATTGGAGAAAAGCCAATGTAGCACCAATATTTAAAAAGGGCCCAAAATACATCCCTGGGAATTACAGACCAGTTAGCCTAACATCAATAGTATGTAAACTCTTGGAGGGGATGATAAGGGACTATATACAAGATTTTAGTAATGAGAACGGTATCATTAGCAGTAATCAGCATGGATTCATGAAGAATCGTTCTTGCCAAACCATCTACTAACCTTCTATGAGGAGGTGAGTTCCCAGCTAGAACAAGGAAGGCCCATAGACGTGGCGTATCTGGATTTTGCAAAAGCATTTGACAAATTCCCCATAAACGTTTACTGTACAAAATATGGCATGGACCATAGGGTGAGTACATGGACTGAAAACTGGCTACAAGGGCAAGTTCAGAGGGTGGTGATTAATTGGGGAGTACTCGGAATGGTCAGGGGTGGGTAGTGGGGTCCCCCAGCATTCTGTGCTGGGACCAATCCTATTTAATTTGTTCATAAACTACTTGGAGGATGGAGTAAACAGTTCAATCTCTGTATTTGCGGACGATACTAAGCTAAGCAGGGCAATAACTTCTCCGCAGGATGTGGAAACCTTGCAAAAAGATCTGAACAAATGAATGGAGTGGGCAACTACATGACAAATGAGGTTCAATGTAGAAAATGTAAAATAATGCATTTGGCAAAAATAGGATTGCAATCTATACACTGGGGGGAGAACCTCTGGCGGAATCTAGGATGGAAAAGGACCTGGGGGTCCCAGTAGATGATAGGTTCAGCAATGGCATGCAATGCCAAGCTACTGCTAACAAAGCAAACAGAATATTGGCATGTATTAAAAAGGGGATCAACTCCAGAGATAAAACGATAATTCTCCCGCTCTACAAGACTCTGGTCTAGCCGCACCTGGACTATGCTGTCCAGTTCTGGGCACCAGTCCTCAGGAAAGATGTATTGGAAATGGAGCGAGTACAAAGAAGGGAAACAAAGCTGATAAAGGGTCTGGAGGATATTAGTTATGAGGAAAGGTGCGAGCACTGAACTTATTCTCTTTGGAGAAGAGATGCTTGAGAGGGGATATGATTCCAATATACAAATACCATACTGGTAACCCCACAATAGGGATAAAACCTTTTCGCAAAAGGGAGTTTAACAAGACTGGTGGCCACTAATTAAAATTAGAAAAAAAGACATTTAACCTTAAACTACGTATAGGGTTCTTTACTGTAAGAGCGGCAAGGATGTGGAATTCCCTTCCACAGGCTGTGGTCTCAGCGAGGGGCATTGGTAGTTTCAAGAAACTATTAGATAAGCACCTGTTCGACCGTAACATGCAGGGATATACAATGTAATACTGACATATAATCACACACATAGGTTGGACTTGTGTATTATTTCAAACTCACCTACTATGTAACTATGTAATGCTAAAGTGTACCAGGACAAAAATGCAATGGAATTAATTGGGTAAAGGAGCATGTAGTTCATTCGTGTTTTTGTATGTTTTGGGGGTGAGATTAAACACCTTAGGGATAATCTAACCATCGTTTTTCTGTGAATTAAGAGTGTTCGACATTCACAATTCTGCTAAATAACATGGAAATTCACCAGACCGAATTCTTGGTAACCATAATGTACTGCTTGGCCTTTGAACAGTGGTCAGGTTGGTTAGAAAGGCCAATAATGGGAGCTTTTTATATGTGCAAGCACCCTAACTATAAAAGGGTGGGTTCCCAGCAGATATTTTTCAGTGAGTGTTGAAGTAACTTTGGGAAAGCTGACAGTACATAGAGAGTTAGCTTTTATACAGTGCTATACTGTGCTAAATTGCACTGAACTACCAAGGACTGCAGTATGGTGGACTACATATTGTTGTTCCCCACTGCCCCCCACACCCATGTTCATAGTTCAGAGACTGTTTTTCAGCTGCTAGGTTCGGGGGGGGGGGGGGGGGGAGTTGTTTATTTTGTTTTATTTCACCTTTATCCATTTTTTATTCTCTGCTTGATGGGTTAAGTTTTGAGTGTTTTTTTTTCTCTTAATAAATCCTTTATTCAAAGAAGGACAAAAATGTACCATGATATAGGACATATTAAGATGTTTAAGACTTGCAGTCTGCCTTACAGCTCGCTTTGAAGCTTAACACCCAAAACTGCAGTTAATGAATCATTACTAAAAATTATGATTTTTTGTCTATAACATATTAGAAACAAGTTGACTTAGGGAGCATGACCTATCGCGAAGCGGAATGTGGTAACATATTCCTCCTAGTGTGGTTACGCAATTACACTGTTCGACTTTTCATTTTAATACTGTATGTTCTTCAGAATATAGAAGCTATGTACTGTTCGGAGTCAACACCAAAGTCTTTATTCTGTTTTGTAAAAAACTTGAATAAAAATTATAAAAAATAAATAATAAAATATAAAAAATAAATAAAAAAAATGGACAAAAATGGTTACTGCTTGAATGGTCAATTAGCATGGACAGTACAGAGAGGTCTCATATACACTGCTCAAACAAACACTTTTTAATCAAAGTATAGCATCAAGTCAATTAAACTCCTGGGATATTGATCTGGTCAGTTAGGTAGGGGAGGGTGTTGTTTCAACTGCTTTGGTGTTAAGCCCCTTTCACACGGGACGGATCAGTAATAATCTGCCCCGCAATGATCCGCTTGCTCAGCGGGGATCACTCCGTTGTCCCCGCTGAGCTGGCGGCGGACAGGGCGGTCTCTGCACACTGTGCAGGGACCGCCCTGTCAGCTCTCCGCTCTCCTCTATGGGGGATCGGATGAGCACGGACCGTCTGTCCGTGTTCATCCGATCTGCTCTGCAGACGGATAGAAAAATAGGATTTTCCTCCGTCTGCAGAATCGGACAATAGCGGAGGCGGACGATAGCGGGTGTCTGTGGATGTTTATCCGCAGACACCCGCTATCCCATAGGGATGCATGTATGTCCGTATTTCATCCGCAAACGGATGGATGAAATACGGACATAATGTCCGCATGTGTGAAAGGGGCCCTAATGAAATGAACAGGTGCACTAGATGGGCAACATTGAGACGACCTTCAAAACAGGAATGGTTTTACAGGTGGAGGCCACTGACATTTTATTTTCCCTACTCATCTTTTCTGACTGTTTATCACTAGTTTTGCATTTAACTAGGGTCTGTGCCACTACTGGTAGCATGAGGTGATACCTGGATCCTATAAAGTTTGCACAGGCAGTCCAACGCCTCCAGGATGGCACATCAACACGTGCCATTGCCAGAAAAGCATGGAGGAGATTCTAGGAGACAAGCAGTTACGCTTAAAGCTGAAATCGAGACTCATCAGACCAATTTTGGTGAGCCTGTGAGAACGGTTCGATGTGTTGTGCATTCAGAGATGGTATCCTGCATACTTTGGTTGTATTGAGTGGCTATTTGAGTTACTGTTGCCTTTCTATCATCATCAACCAGTCTGCCCATTCTGCTCTGACCTCTGACATCAGCAAGGCTGAATCTATGCTTCACACTCTAACCCATATCTTCAATCTCTCCCTCTCTTCTGGCATCTTCCCCAACTCTCTAAAACATGCACTTGTCAGACTCATACTTAAAAAGCCCTCACTGGACCCATCCGATCTTAACAACCTACACCCCATCTCCTTGCTCCCCTTCTTATACAATCTTCTCGAATGTCTAGTCTACAACCGACTGAGCGCCCACCTCGCTGATAATAGCCTTCTTGACCCCCTTCAGTCTGGATTTCGTCCTCTACACTCCACAGAAACTGCTCTCCTAAAACTAACAAACGATTTGCTAACAGCCAAAACCAATCGACACTATTCTGTACTCCTACTCCTGGGCATCTCTGCTGCCTTTTATACGGTTGACCACCCCCTCCTCCTTAGAAAACTCCACGCCTTTGGTCTCCGTGACTGTACTCTTCACTGGCTCTCTTCCTACTTATCCAACCCCACCTTTAGTGTTTCTTACAACTCTACTTCCTCCTCTCCTCTTACTTTCTCGGTTGGTTCTGTTCTTGGACCTCTCCTATTTTCAATCTACACCTCCTCCCTGGGCCGGTCAGCTGATAGCCTCCCATGGCTTCCAATAACACCTCTAAACTGACGACACCCAAATCTATTTCTCTATCCCTCAGCTCACTCCCTCTGTCTCCTCACGTATCACTAATTTACTATCAGATATATCAGTCTGGATGTCACACCACTTCCTAAAACTCCATCTATCCAAACACAAACTTATAATTTTTCCTCCCATATGTCCCTTCTCCTGATTTCTTTGTCAAAATCAATGGCCCAATTATAAGCCCATCCCCACATGCCAAGGTTCTAGGTGTAGTCCTGGACTCTGAACTCCGCCTCAACCTCCGCAACATCTCCAACATATGCCTCTTTCTAACTAAAGACAAAACAAAGCTCTTAATTCACTCGCTGGTCATCTCTCGCCTCGACTACTGCAACTCCCTTCTCATTGGCTTACCACTACATAGTCTATCACCTCTTCAATCCGTCATGAATGCTGCTGCCAGACTCATCCACCTTACCAATCGCTCTGTCTTGGCTACACATGTCAATCCCTCCACTGGCTTCTGGTCGGCCAAAGAATTAAATTCAAAATACTAACAATTACATACAAAGCCATCCACAATTTAGCCCCCAGCTACATCACTAGTCTCTAAATACCAACCTACTCGTTCTCTTCGTTCCTCTCAAGACCCTCTGCTCTCTAATCACCTCCAGGACTTTTCTAAAGCTTCTCCAAACCTATGGAATGCCCTACCTCAATCTATCCACTTATCACTTACTCTATTAGCTTTTAGATGATCCCTGAAAACCCTTCTCTTCAGAGAAGCCTACCCTACCCACACCTAACAGCTTTTTTTTTTCATTTTCTCCATCAGCTCACCCCCACAGTTATTTCCTTTGTTTCCATTTGACACTCCCTTCTAGATTGTAAACTCTAATGAGCAGGGCCCTCTGATCCCTCCTGTATTGATTTATATTGTAAGTGTACTGTCTGCCCTCATGTTGTACAGCGCTGTGCAAACTGTTGGCGCTATATAAATCCTGTATAATAATAATAATAATAATAATAATAAGGCATTTTCGTCCACACAGCTGCCAGTAGATCAGGAGTTTTTGAAAAATACTTAGACCAGTCTGTCTGGCACCAACAACCATGCCATGTTCAAAGTCACTTAAATCTCCTTTCTTTCCCATTTTGATGCTCGAAACGTGAACTTCAGCAAGTTGTCCTCACCACGTCTAGATGCCTAAATGCATTGAGTTTCTGCCATGTGATTGGCTGATTAGTAATTTGTGTTACCAAGCAATTGAACAGGTGTACCTAATAAAGTGGCCAGTGAGTGTATGTTATTGACAGTAGACACCCACCCAGCCACTGCCTTTCCTTTAAGAGGCCATCATATTTAAAATGGGTACATACATTATGTTTCCTAACCTGTCTGCACTGCATAGCAATTTCATATAAAATAAGTGGATTTCATATTATCAGCTGTTAGATGACATGATTTTAAAATGTCTACAATCAGATTTAGGTATCAAATATTTACTTGAAATAGGTGGGCAGAATTCAGTGGTATTCCATAGAACACCAAATTTGAATTCATTTTTTCTCCATTGGCGATGTATTTATCTTTATTTGGGAAATGTCCCTCATTTGTCCATGTCCTATAGATACACCAGAACTGAAAGATAATATCCTCAAAATGAGGAGAATCCCCTCCCAAACAAATTTCACCATAACAAGTGTCCCTTTTCAGAAATTACTTCTATACATGTTTTTGGGACCACAAATTTTTTAGATTTTCCCTTACATTGAGCCACGGTGACAATGGTCACCAGGGCAAATAGAGAGGTCTCCCTAGCGGTGATACAAAAAAAATTATAAAAGGAGAAAAGGCTGTGGGACTTTATATGAAGCATAACTGCAAGGTAAGTATGCAGACATGTTTGATGATTCCTCATCAATATACAGAGATTCATAGTAAATAATGTAACATTGGTAACAATAGATATCAACATAATATTTTATATTTCATATATACATTATCTCACAAAGGTGAGTACACCCCTCACATTTTTGTAAATACTTTATTATATCTTTTCATGTGACAAAACTGAAGAAATGACACTTTGCTACAATGTAAACTAGTGAGTGTACAGCTTGTATAACAGTGGAAATTTGCTGTCCCTTCAAAATAACTCAACACACAGCCAGTAATGTCTAAACCGCTGGCAACAAAAGTTAGTATACCCCTAAGTGAAAATGTCCAAATTTTGCCCAAAGTGTCAATATTTAGTGTGGCCACCATTATTTTCCAGCTCTGCCTTAACCCTCTTGGGCATGGATTTCACTAGAGCTTTAAAAGTTGCCACAGGAGTCCCCTTCCACTCCTTCATGACCACATCACAGAGATATTGAATGTTAGAGACCTTGCTCTCCTCCACCTTCCCTTTCGGGATGCCCCACATATGTTCAATAGGGTTTAGGTCTGGAGACATGCTTGGCCAATCCATCACCTTTACCCTGAGCTTCTTTAGCAAGGGAGTGGTTGTCTTGGGGGTATGTTTGGGGTCATTATCATGTTGGAATACTGCCCTGCAGCCCAGTCTCCAAAGGAAGGGGATCATGCTCTGCTTCAGCATGTCACAGTACATGTTGGCCATCATGGTTCCCTCAATGACCTGTAGCTCCCCAGTGCCGGCAACACTCATGCAGCCCCAGACTATGACACTCCTACCACCATATGCTTGACTGTAGGCAAGAAACACCTGTCTTTGTACTCCTTACCTGGTTGCGGCCAGACACGCATATGACACCATCTGAACCATAGGACATGGTTCCAGTAATCCATGTCCTTGTCTTCAGCAAACCGTTTGCAGGCTTTCTTATGCATCATCTTTAATAGAAGCTTAGTTTCTGGGACGACAGCCATGCAGACCAATTTGATGCAGTGTGCGGCATATGGTCTGAGCACCGACAGGCTGACCCCCCCACTCCTTCAACTTCTGCAGCAATCATATGTCTATTTGCCAAAGACAACCAATCTGGATATGATGCTGAGCATGTGCACTCAACTTCTTTGGTCGACCATAGCGAGGCCTGTTCTAAGTGGAACCTGTCCTGTTAAACTGCTGTATGGTCTTGGCCACTGTGCTGCAGCTCAGTTTCCGGGTCTGGGCAATCTTCTTATAGCCAAGGCCTGTGATGGCAAACCTTGGCAACCCAGATGTTTTGGAACTAAATTTCCCATAATGCTCATGCATTCTGCAGTGTACTTGAGCATCATGGGAAATGTAGTTCCAAAACATCTGGGGTGCCACGGTTCGCCATCACTGGCCTAGGCCATCTTTATGTAGAGCAACAATTTTTTTTTTCAGATCCTTCAGTTCTTTGCCATGAGGTGCCATGTTGAACTTCCACTAACGATTCAAATAATACCGTGGAGGGAAAATGGCTACTTTGGACATTTTCAGTTACTTGTGTACTCACTTTTGTTGCCAGTGGTTTAATGGCTGTGTGTTGAGTTATTTACAAATTTACACTGTTATACAAGCTGTACGCTCACTTCTTTACATTGTAGCAAAGTGTAATTTCTTCAGTGTTATCACATGAAAAAAATAAAATATTTCCAAAAATGTGAGGGGTGTACTCACTTTTGTGAGATACTGTATATACACATATCGCAACATGATACACAATTATAGTGATAAACATATTGATATAAAGTACATTTTTTAGAGGTAGACATGCAAACATGAATGCAAAGGGATCAAATAGCTGGCATGAGGGGGCAGAAGGAAGAGGGGGGACATAAATTCCCCAATCACTCACTCTTACCTACAGGTAAACTGAATCTTCAAAGGGTAATAATGACAGCTGAGGGCACCATGGTAACAACCCTCCTCCTTTTAATACATTACCAGGGATGGAGGCAGATGAACCTACCCACCCATTGCCTCATATACAGTCCCAACTCCCTTCTCCCCCCCTTCTCTCGATACAAAAAAAAAAGCGAGGTCCTGCCCCTTTCACCGCTGTATCGAATCTAAAGAAAATTTGCCTTTAGATAAACTTTAAAGGCCTTGTTCAGATTCAGCCCTGTCCCTCTCAATTATTCTCCTACCCCCTGGAGAGCCCCACAATTGTATGTTTTGCTCTGTTTTTTCATAAATACCTTTTTCAGATGCCTGAACTAAATGTGGTTCTCTGCTGATGCAAAGATTTGCATAGATGAGAATACACTGTAAGCGAAGGGCACTGTGGTGAGGCCCATTCATTCACAGTATACACTCATAAAATCGATGTAATCTTGTAGCCAGTCCAGGTACCCAAAAAATACCCTGAGTTGGGCTTTAAGTCATCCAGTGAACAATATTGCTTATGAAACAAACTTTAACTATCTTTATAAAAAAAGATATCAGCTATGCCAGCCTCCATGATTCCGCAGAGAAAGTTTTTCATTTAAAGTGGCAGCGAGCACTACCATCAGTGTTTAGCATCTCCATAATGTAGGTAATTGATGCTTTGTTTTCCAACATTTCATGTGTTTCTTAACCGCTGCCCAACCGACACATGACGATGTACGTCAGCAGAATGGCACGGACAGGCAAATGCAGGCAAATACAGGTATGTTCCTTTAAAATTGCTGCCGTGCCATTGCGTGCGCACCACTGGCGGCGCGTAGCGGTCGGGACCCCTGTGAGTCTGACCGCGGGTCCCGCGGACTCGATCACCGGGGGCATACCCACAATCGTCTCACGGGGAGATGCCGATGTAAACAGCATCTCCCCATTCTACCTAGCAACAAGTGACACTGATCTCTGCTCCTTGTGATTGGAGCAGAGATCAGTGATTTGTAAAACACAGCCACGCCTCCCACAGTTAGAAACACGCCAATAGGACACACTTATCCCCTACACTGCCACCTCCTGGTTAACCCCTTCCCTACCAGTGTCATTTACACAGTAATCAGTGCATTTGTATATCACTGATTGCTGTATAAATGACAATGGTCCCAAAAATGTGTCAAAAATTATGTGTCCGCCATAATGTCGCAGTCACAATAAAAATCACTAATCGCCACCATTACTAGTAAAAAAAAAGAAATTATTATTAAAAATGCCATAAAACTAGCCCCTATTTTGTAAATGCTATAACTTTTGCGCCAACCAATCAATAATCGCTTATTGCCAAAAATATGTAGAAGAATATGTATCGGCCTAAACTGAGGAAAAAAAATGTTTTTTTATATATTTTTTGGGAATATTTATTATAGCAAAAAGTAAAAAATAATGCGTTTTTTTCAAAATTGATGCTCTTTTTTTGTTTATAGAGCAAAAAATAAAAACCGGAGAGGTGATCAAATACCAACAAAAGAAAGCTCTATTTGTGGGAAAAAAAGGACGCCAATTTTGTTTGGGAGCCACGTTGTGCAATTGTCAGTTAAAGCGGCGCAGTGCCGAATCGCAAAAAGTGCTCTGGTCTTAAGCCAGCAAAATGTTCCAGGGCTTAAGTGGTTAAGCATACTATATGCACAAGTGTGCAGAGTGACATGAAATTTCTACAGGTTACCAGTTTTGAGTTTTGAGTTACAGAGGAGATCTAGGGCTAGAATTATTGCTCTTGATCTAACAATCGTGGCAATACCTCACATGTGTGGTTTGAACACTGTTTTCATATGTGGGCACTACTCATGTATGCGTTTGCTTCTGGTGCAAGCTCGTAGGGACGGGGCGCTTTAAAAAAAAAAAATTTATTGACAACTGGAACATGGCAGGAGGGCACCTCCACCTCCACCGATAAAAGTGACCTCGCTGTGAATCTGCCACGGAGACCACTTTTATCTTAAAGAGAAACGCATGCGGTTCTCAAAAATACTGGGGCTATGGCAGCTAGCTGCTGCCATAACCCCGGTATTTAGGGTCAAAGTACTGACGTACGGGTACAGCGATTTGCGTGAAGTGGTTACTATTGATATTACATACAAAATAAATATTTGAACCCTATTGAAAACCCCAATCACTTTAACCAGTTCAACTCTAGAGCAATTTAGAATTTTTGCAAACATGTAAAAATTTTCATTTTTGACATAAAAAATTGCTTAACCACTTAAGCCCCGGACCATTTTGCTGGCTTGCAACCGGAGTACTTTTTGAGAATCGGCACTGTGGCACTTTAACTGACAATTGCACGGTCGTGCAACGTGGCTCCTAAACAAAATTGACATCCGTTTTTCCCACAAATAGAGCTTTCTTTTGGTGGTATTTGATCACCTCTGCGGTTTTTATTTTTTGCGCTATAAACAAAAAAGAGCAACAATTTTGGAAAAAAAAACGCATTATTTTTTACTTTTTGCTTTAATAAATATCCCCAGAAAATATATAAAAAACCTTTTTTTCCCTCAGTTTAGGCCGATACATATTCTTCTACATATTTTTGGTAAAAAAAAAAAAATCGCAATAAGCAATTATTGATTGGCTGGTACTAAAGTTATAGCGTTTACAAAATAGGGGATAGTTTTATGGCATTTTTATTAATAATTTTTTTTTACTAGTAATGGCGGCGATCAACGATTTTTATCATGACTGCGACATTGTGGCGGACACATGGGACATTTCTGGGACCATTGTCATTTATACATCAATCAGTGCTATACAAATGCACTGATTCCTGTGTAAATGACACTGGCAGTGAAGGGGTTAACCGGGGGTAGCAGTGTAGGGATTAAGTGTGTCCTAGGGGCGTGTTACTAACTGTGGGGGGTGTGGCTGTGTGTTACTGATCACTACTGATTTCTGCTCCAATCACAGGGAGCAGAGATCAGTGTCACTTGTTGCTAGGCAGAATGGAGAGATGCTGTTTACATCGGCATCTCCCCATTCTTCCTCCCCGTGAGACGATCGTGGGTATCCCCGTGGCCGGCGCGCACGCAATGGCACAGCGACAATTTAAAATGGACGTACCTGTACGCCAATTTGCCTGTCCGTGCCATTCTGCCAACATACATCGTCGTGCGTCGGTCGGGAAGCGGTTAAACCCCCATAATATTATACATTTTCTGAAAGTAGAAGCCCTGTAGAATAAAAAGATGATGGTTGCAAATTTTTGTGTCACATGATATTTGCGCAACTGTTTATTAAAGCGGGGTTCCACCGCCGTTTTTTTTTTCCCGCAATAATGTTTGAAATGAAGTATTCTAAATATTTTACTTACTTCTAAGTGCTGTCCGAGTCTCTTCCAAGTGTTTTCTTTGTTCAAAACTGCTTAGGAAAACGTCTCCAGGCGTTTTCCATTTTGCCTGTGGGCATGTGAAGCCCACAGGCATTGTCTTCCGGGGCACAGTCCTCCTAAACTCCCATCATGCACTGCCCCTATGAGCTGCGATCTCGCGCATGCGCAGATCAATCCGCTCGAGCGCTGACAACCACTCAGGTCGCGCGAGATCTCGAGCCTGGGTGCCGTAAAGACTCCTGGGAAATTAAAACAACGATCCCAGGAGCCCCTGCGGCCAACAGGAAGAAGTGACCTGCCGCTGAAGCCCCCGCCCATTTCCGCAGTGGCTCCGCCCCTTTCCGGAATCTCCAGAGGCAGAAATATTGAAATAAGAAGAAAACAGAAGAAGACAGCAGAAAGGTAGGGGGTTACCTAGCGATTAGGGAAGGGAGGATCACATAGACCTAGGACTGTTAATTAGGGTGGACCTCCGCTTTAAATGCAAATCTTCAGGAAAAAATATAATAGAATACATTTTAGTGCAAACACACACAATATAATACCAATTAGTTGGTAAAATATAAAAAATGTGCTTGCGTCAAGTAAATAGATACCAAACATGCCAAGTCTTAAAATTGTTTGCGTCCGTGATATCGCAAAAAAACAAGGTACCCAAAAATTTTCATAGGTGATGCTTCAAAAGCCTTTAGAGCTCATTGGTTTAAAGCTAACCAGGAGCTCTTGTGATAGAATTATTGTTGCCACTCTGATGTTTGCGACAATATGTCACATGTATGGTGTGACTGCAATTTCAATACGCATGGGCACCCTGGGCCTGCTCTTGTGTATGTATGCGGGGCAAGGAGAGTTACAGCAATTTTTTTAAATACATTTTATTATAATAAAAAAAATGTTTTACATTTATTTTTAACTTGATTGCTATCACAAGGGGTTAATAATCCCCCTTGTGATAGCACTGGGAATGTGACAGGCACTCTTTTTGGAGACATTAGCAATCTAATAGACCCCAATATCTCCCTTGCTCTTCATGTCATCTAACTGAGCACAGATCTGCTTGGTTAGATGTGTCCCCTGGCTGTACCAGCCAGGAAATGGTGAATCTGAAACCAGAAGTGACTAAGCCATGGTTAACACTGGTGCAATTTGACATGTCAAATCAACGGCAATTGCACCGTCCTAATCGGTGCGATACTACATTTGTGGAGCCGCACCGATTTAAAAAAGTAGTTTATGTACTACTTTTTGCGATTACCGGCTGCGATTTACATTGACATCTGTGCAGAAACCTGCACAGATGTCTCTGGAATCACGGCCGAAATTGTGACTGACATGCGGGAGTAAAATCATGTGAGTTCTGCTGAACTCGCACATCTTCAGTCCTGCAGAGCTCAGTGTGAACCTGGGCTTAATCATCATTGCTTCCAGTTTCTTTGTTTACATGTGGGATTGAGGCATGGCTATGTTTAGCTTTCACACTGTTTCGCATTCTGAAGAAGGCCATTGTAGTCCCGGGTTCCCAGTAAGACCGACATTAGAATTGTTGGAATTGTTGGAACAAGTGAAATTTTGACCAAATGGAGATTTAAAACACAGGAGTCTTCTAACCTGTAAGCAGGGCCATCTTTAATATTGATTGGACCCTGGGCAAAATAAATAGCAGCTAGACTTAAAATCAGTTTGCTGACTGGTTACAGCACACATTATTTCTCACTGATTAGTTGTTAGAGGTTACAGCAAATTATTTCTACTTGTTAATTGGTTGCTAGAGATTACTGTACAGTAATACTGCTCAATGATTGGTTGCTAGAGGTTACAGCACATCATCTCCTCACTGCAGCAGAGCGTGATTTACACAACAATGCCGCCGGCTGCAGCTTACTTAGTAATGCCGCTGCTATTTACATATGAATTACGGTTATTTACATATAAACACAACGTCTGCAGGTGAATCATCTGTATACAACAATAGGGCAGAGCTGGGCAGCATTAGTAACAGCACTTCACACTGAGATATCAGGACACCTCAAAGGGACAAGGGAATTTAAACTGGGATAGTTGGCAAGTAAGGCATGGCAAAAGGGGCAGCTGCCCTGGGCCCTGTCATTGTTGTGGGGCCCAAAGCAGCTGCCCCTTTTGCCATGCCTTAAAGACGGCCCTGCCTGTAACATCCAAAATTTCCTCTAAGTAATAATATTGGAACTGGGAAAAGGAGTCCTAGCAAGGTTGAAGGTTTTGCTCAGTGCACATTGTGCAACATGTACTGTATACAATAATGGAGCAATAGCTCCATATGAGTACCGATGTGACAAATGTGAGTAGGCTGTCTTTCTGAAAGCTCACATTAAAGATCTGGAGAAGCAAAGTGCATTACTGAGAGGATCAAAAAACCTCGAAAGGAGTCTTCTGCTCACTGAGTAGGTGGTTAAAGGGATTGATGTGGAGGATGGCAGGGTAAGTTCGGACGATAAGATAGAAAGATGGCTTAATGTATTTAGAGGCAGTGGTATGGACTCACAGAAAAGGCAGGCCAGTCCTTTGTTTGAGCATCCAAACAAATTTGGCAGCCCTAGGATGTCACTGTTACCCCTAACGGGCAGAAGAGCAACCTGTCATCTAGGGGTGGTGAGGGTAAAGCAGGAAGGCCTAGACAGCTGGCAGTAATTGGAGATTCTATAACCAGAAGGACTTATAAAGTAATTTGTCACCAGGATCGCCTCAACCCAATGGTTTACTGTTATTCTGGTGCCAGGTTTGGCATGTGATGGACCGGGTTGATAAATTACTGGGAGGGACTGGGCATGACCCAGCTGTTTTGGTCCAGGTTAGGCCCATGACAGAATACATGGAAGATGGAGGATAGAGGATTCCTAAAGTAAACCACAGTTGAAGAGAAAAACAAAAATTCCCCTGCAATGCAATGTCATAATGTGCTAGTATGCGTCGCATACTAGCACATTATGAGAGACTTACCTTAAAACAAAGCCCTCCAGCAGTGCTCTGTTATCGCTGTGAAGGCTTCCATCTTCCACTAGTCTTCCTTCTGGGTTTGGAGCCTCCGGCTACAAGAGTGGCCAGGGGAGCCACCGTTTATGGCACAGGCTCAGAAGGCCTGGAAAGGTATGCCAGAGTTTGAGAGCACATGCACCGGTGACATCACCGACTGCATGCACGCTGAATATATCCTTAACAGTGCAAGCTATTCACAGTACCTACAAGTTAAATTTAATTTAATTCAATTTAAAAAACTAGTCTGCAAGTTGAAAGGAAGGCTATTCAAGGTTTTATCCACTGGAATATTGCCTGTGAGATTTTTTTATTACCTTTGAGAACTGAATGCATGACTAAAGACCTGGTGTAGGAAAGAAGGATTTGAGTTTCTAGAGCACTGAGCTGACATTTCATTATGTACACTAGGATCAAAGGGTAAGGAGAATATAATGGGGCAGTAAAGTCAGTCAGGGGTCAGACACTGATGGAGCATGTAATGGGGGAAGTTGGGAGGAGGGCTATGGCAGGCGATAGGAAGTGCACCATGATACAATTTAAACCATTGGCAATTACAGTACTGTATTGTACTACTAAAAAAGATATGCAAAACACAAAATGCGACAATTAAGAACCTCCTGACCGCCCGCCGTCGTTATACGACGTCAGTATGGCACGCCTGCGCGAATCGCCATAGTTGTACGGTGCACACCCCACAGTGCCTGCGAAGATCAGATTTGTTCCATAATCAATGAGTCTCCAGGCCCAGGCCAATGATTTCTGGCCTGGACTTGGTGATCATTTCTGGCAAATGAAATGCCTCCTCTTCCTGTGAATTGTAAACACAGGCAGAGGAAGTGATGTCATCACACCTCGTGGAATGCTTTTCGGTTCCAGAGAGAGGACATCCAAATGTGAGTTGCACCAACACTACACTGATACAGTACATGTAAGCACACATTTCACCCCCCCCTCCCCCCACGATCCCCCTAGTTAACCCCCTCACTCCTTGTTACAGTGTCACCAAATGCAGTTTTCAGATTTTTTACTGATCACTGTACTGGTGTCATTTGTGACACTAATCAGCGATAGGGCAGTTAGTAGTAGGCCCAGGTAGGTTTAGGGTAACCCCTATTAACCCCCTAATAAAGGTATAACCTTCTGATTACCCCCCAGTTAAGCCTTTCACCCCCGTCACCAGTATCACTAATATAGTGTGCAGATCTCTTTTCAGATCACTTTATTTAGTGTCACGGGTGACGCTAGTTAGCCAGATAGCTAGTTACTGTCACCGTCAGGTTTATATAGCATCAGGGTACCCGCCATATATTACAGAATAAAGGTTTAAACCCCTGATCACCCCCCAGGACAGGTATTAGCATCAGCTAGGGTCAGCGTCAATCCCAGGTAGAGTCAGATTAGTGCCAGTAGCGCTAAAACCCACGCACACACCTCCCTTACTAGTATAGTGTTTGAACGGATCAATATCTTTGATCAGATCAGATCTATACTAGCGTCCCCAATAGTTTAGTGTTCCCAAAAGTGCAACGTTAGAGGGATCAGCCCAGACACCTGCTAGCACTTGCATTTAGCTCCTCCATCCAGCCCAGCCCACCCAGGTGCAGTATAAATCGATCACTGTCACTTACAAAACACAGCACACAAAACTGCAGTGTTAGCAGAGTCAGGCCTGATCCCTGCGAAACGCTAACAGTTTTTTGGTAGAGATTGAAGCAGTCACTGACAACCAGTTGCTCTTTTGCCTGTGAGTCTAACTAGTTGTACCTGTAAATTTAGAGGCAGACAGAGGTACACTAGTGAAGAGGCCTACATGTTGCTGAGAATGACAGATGAGAGCGAAGGGGAAGCCGCCTCACTGTCAGATTCAGACTCAGTATATGAACTGGTAGAGAGCAGCGACACCCTGACAGATAGCTCTGATGACAGAGTGGTCCCTGCTAGGGTCAGGCGTACCGACCCGGTTTTTCTGTTGTTGAAGTACAAGAACCGCAGGGCTCTTGTATGGAGCAGAGAGCCAGTACTAGTGCCGCTCATCCTTCTGGTGAACTAGCAAGCACCAGCGGCCAAGTATATCCTGGTCGTAGTCAAACCAGCACTGAAGCAACAAGTAGCGACGTGGTGAGTCCCATTAGTGCAGTTCAAGCTGGTGCGGTGGCTAGCACAAGTAGTTCCCCACAGCCACCAAGAAGACAGACAGGTCCGTAGAGCTCATAATGCCCTTCCCACTGCATATGCCAATCCTAACTGGGAGCCCACCACTTCTACAGCTCCCATACTTCCCCCATTCACTGGCCAACCCGGAATTCAGGTGATTTTTATTCACTGTTTTTCACTGAAGATTTCTATAGATCTATTGTGGACCAAAGCAATTTTTATGCTGGTCAATTCATCACCGCTAATCCCCATTTGACCCTTGCCAAAGAATGGAAACCTATTATGGTTTCCGAATTTAAGACCTTTCCGGGCCTATCCCTTCTCATGGGCATAACCAAAAAAAGTGAGTTGTGGTCATATTGGTCCACTGACCCAATTCACCATATGCCTGTGTTCTCTGCTTCCATGGCCATGAGGCGATATGAACAGATCTTGCAGTTCATGCAATTCAATGACAATGAACTCTGTCGTCCTCCGAGTGACCCTGAATTTATTGGCTCCACAAAATTCGGCCCCTCGTAAACCATTTCAACCAACAGTTTGCAGCCTTGTTTACTCCCAATCAAGTTGTCTGCGTTGATGAGTCCCTGATTAAATTTTCTGGCCGCTTGTCTTTTAAACAGTATCTCCCCAGCAAGGGTGCCAGATATGGGGTCAAGATGTATAAGCTCTTTGACAGGGCAACAGGCTATACATATAGACCTTCAAGCATACAGGAAATTTAACTTTTAAGGTGGCAATTAAATAAACAATATATTTAAAAAATATATAAATTTTATTAGAATAACAATATGTTTAAAAGGTTTTTACATTCAATAATCAATTGTATAAATGTCATACAATAATGCAGCCACTTGTACTCAACATGTTTCGCTTCTTCAGGAGTTTTATAGTGCTGCATGAAGTTTAACACTGTAATGAGAATACATAATATTAACATCATCCACAACATTGGAAATATTATTAAAGTTTTATTACACTAGTTGTTATTTTTATATATCAAAAAAATATATATATCACATGCAAATTATTGTCAGGCCAAGAGGAAAACCTACCAATTAATCTAAAATCGATTCTTGAGACGATCAGATAAATCTTCCAAAACCTGAGTCAAGGCATAAGGTTGCAACCATAGGGAGAAGGAACTTCTTTAAAACTATATGAAGAAAGTATTTTCTATATTAAATAAAATATGATAAATACCTAATATGCACATATCAAATTTACCCAAATGGTAGGATTTACTTTATTCATCTAGATATTTGAATCTGACCAATAAGTTTCCTCATTTCAATAGAAACAAGTCAAGCTGGAATGCATTAGAGCCAATCGACAGTTGGGTTTTCCTGAATTTCAGGTGTCCGCCCGCAAAAGAGGGGAAAAGTATTCAACAGTGGGGAATCAAACTATTGTGTAAATTCACTGGCTCAAAAAGCAACCCTCCAGCAAATAGTCCTACAAAGAAGAAGAAAAAAGAATGCATATAGTCTGTGTATTGTTCTGATAAAGATAATCTTTTCATAAGGCACAAACCAATCACAAGTTAATTAATAAGGAGCCAAACCGACAATCCATCCTCCCCCAGGAACGACAAAAAGCCTGATAACCAAAGTCTCTTTGTCCATATTAGTTCCGATAGTGAAGCAAAAATGCTTAAATAATTTGTGCTTACAAGTCTGGAAGCAAAAAGAGACGGTTTCTCAGGAGATGGTAAGGAGGTAGAGAAGAGGCTAACAACCTCTCTCTCTCTCGAATCCTCCATCAGAAATGATGACAAAACGCCATCCATTTCAACTCTCCCCATCCCGCTAGTGTCTGATGTCACCTGCAGGGCACGGACAAATTGATCGTGCTACTGCACATGCGAATGTCCAAGATGGCGGATGTGACATCATATGCACAGTGCGAAGATTTGATCTGTCTAAAATGCATTTTTTTGGTTTAGAATATCTACCATTGAATAAAAGAAGAGGGGATAACAACGGGTTGTTACTGCAGTGAGAAGCCCGCTGGATTCACAGCCTGTCAGCCTTAAAATCCCCTGGATTAAATTATGTTTTCAGTTATAAGCCATTTATATAAATGGCTTTGCTCTCCGATTCCACATGACCCCATTTGCTTAATTCATTCCAACAGACAAATTTGAATTTGTCCAGGCTAAATAGTTATTCTATTGACTCTTGCATTGCTTTTGATTTTATTTTAGGTATATTTCAGGCCGAGACGAAAATCCCCCCCCCTTTCTTTCAATGAATTTATGATTGGACCCTGTATGGAGTTCCAAGTAACTATTGAGAAACGATATGTAAAGACTGATTTAAAGCGGGGTTCCACCCTAAAGTGGAACTTTCGCTGATCGGAACCCTCCCCCCCTCCGGTGTCACAATTGGCACCTTTCAGGGGGGAGGGGGGTGGAGATACCTGTCAAAGACAGGTATTTACACCCACTTCCGGGCATAGACTCCCATGGGAGTCTATGCCTCTTCCTGTCCTGCCGCGCTGTCTGCTTGGACACACACGGGTCCCAGAGACAGCGCGGACAATTCCTATTGCGCTGCGCGACTCGCGCATGCGCAGTAGGGAACCGGGAAGTGAAGCCGATTCGCTTCACTTCCTGATTCCCTCACCTAGAATGGTGGCGGCAGCAGCCGAGAGCCGAGCGATCGATCGGCCTCGGCATCGCTGGAACCCGGGACAGGTGAGTGTCCATTTATTAAAAGTCAGCAGCTGTAGTATTTATAGCTGCTGGCTTTTAATATTTTTTTTGTAGGTGGAATCCCTCTTTAAGTTGCTGGGACTTGTCATTAACAACCATATGGACACCCTGGGCACTATTTTGCGAGATGTTTGACCAATCATCTTTAACAAAACGCGAGCCCTATTAATTGTCAACTAATGTCTGTTTGTGGGGACATTTTTCCATCTCGATGATCGGATTGCAAAGTGTTCTCTCTGTATTGTCTGCTTTTTCCCATCCTGTCCTGTGATGCGGAGGGGTGGACCGGAATAATTCTGTGCCTTTTCACTACCCAAATCTTTCTTTTCTGTCAGTATAGTGATAACACAGTCCAGAAATCGAAGATGAAGTTATTCAGCAACTTGGGGGAAGTGTGTGTGAAAAAGAGCTCTGTACTGAAGCAGGTAGAAGGTACTGGGTAAGATCCTTGGGCAGATTTCAATGAAGATCACATTGAAGGCAGCAAACTCAGTGCAAAATAGATGGAAAGTGTATCTGGTACATATCAAAATAGCCAGGCAGTGGATTTCCATGGATGGAAGTAATGTGTCACAAGGAAATGAGGTAGGGTATGGTGTTGGGTTTAAGTAGGTGCAGGTAGATAGTCGAATAAGTCCCACCAGTCCATAATAGCACCCAAAGGTCTCCACAGCACGTCAGTCACCACGTCCACACTCCTCTTGTCATGCCAGCTGAAGTCCCTGCTTGGTAGTTCAAGCATACAAGGCAAGTCAAGTGGCCGTAGTCTGGATCAAAGCATTACACCCTTTGTGATAATAATGTCACGCTGACATGTTTCACTAGTCAAGCTAGTTACTTCAGAGCGAGGCTTACAAACGTACAAAATCTACAGGGGATCAAATAATTATTTTCCCCACTGTTTCAATCTATCAATACATATCAATCAGTTATTCGTAAAAGAAAAAACAATCCCAACCACAACATTAACTGCCTCAAGTTTGCATGTTCTCCCTGTGCCTGCATGGGTTTCCTCCCACACTCCAAAGACATGCTGGCAGGTTAATTTGATCTTGTCTAGACTGGCCCGTGGCAAGTACATGCCTTGAAAAATTATTTATACCCCTTGAAATTTTCCACATTTTGTCATGGTACAACCAAAAACATATGTGACAAAAATCAAATAAGTGATGTTGCGCTCCCTTAAAATAAATAAACAACTCTCAACTGCATACAAAATTGCATACAAAGTTGCATATACCAATACTATAAATCCAACTATCGTGCCAGACCGTAGTCCGTAAATAAAGTGTCAAATGCTGAAAATTAAACTAAAAATACAGTATAAAAGTGTCCAAGTGCTTGATAGAAATCACATTAAATCTAAAGTGCTTAATAATTACATACACAGTTACATATGACTGCACAGTAATGTGAACTCATCTATCGTGATCAAGAGTAGTCCGTAAATAAAGTGTCAAGTGCTACAAATTATACTTAAAATAAAAGCATTTACACAATAGGAGTATCCAGTGTCTCCAAAAATCGCATTCACCAGTGGGAATATGTCATGCACGTAAACTTATTCCTCAAAAAAAAACGCTGCAAACTGTATTGATAATAACATAAACGTGAATCACACAGTGCAATTAAAATATATAAACTAAAGAAAAGAAGAACAACAGTCTCTTAAACAGCATATAAAGTGCCACGTGCTTCGTACAATGCTTCTCCAGGTACAAGGTGCCAAATAAACCAGTGTGTACACACTCCTGTGCCTCTTCAGTGTTCCACACACATCAAGTGAAATGGCCCCTTACCTTACTGCTGTAAGGCAAACAGCAGAAAACGGGGATCTCAGGCTATCCAGGTGGTGTACCCCTACTTCCGGGTTATGGATACTGTCCCCACATCAGTTATTACAAACGGCAGGATCTCATAAAAACAAGAAAGGGGAGGGCTCCAATGGTGAAGTACATAAACACTTTTATTATAACTCAAACTAAAAACAGTGGAGAGGTACTCACAAACGACAAAAAGGTAATTCACAGAAAATTAGCCCAGCGTTCCGTTCGTATCTCGGACGCTACTTCCGGTATCCTAATTCCTCCTATTCTAATAGGAGGAATTAGGATACCGTAAGTAGCGTCCGAGATACGAACGGAACGCTGGGCTAATTTTCTGTGAATTACCTTTTAGTCGTTTGTGAGTACCTCTCCACTGTTTTTAGTTTGAGTTATAATAAAAGTGTTTATGTACTTCACCATTGGAGCCCTCCCCTTTCTTGTTTTTATGAGATCCTGCCGTTTGTAATAACTGATGTGGGGACAGTATCCATAACCCGGAAGTAGGGGTACACCACCTGGATAGCCTGAGATCCCCGTTTTCTGCTGTTTGCCTTACAGCAGTAAGGTAAGGGGCCATTTCACTTGATGTGTGTGGAACACTGAAGAGGCACAGGAGTGTGTACACACTGGTTTATTTGGCACCTTGTACCTGGAGAAGCATTGTACGAAGCACGTGGCACTTTATATGCTGTTTAAGGCTGGGTTCACACTGCTGCGGGGGGAGATCCGGATGTGATTCGCACAGCAAATCACATCCGATCTCCGTAGCACTGCGAGTTCAGCCATACAGATAGTATGGCTGAACTCGCAGCTGTCCCGCAGCAAACTCGCACAGGACCCTTTTTTGGGTCCGCAACGGAATCGGATCGCATGGGGGTTCACACCATGCGATCCGATTCCTGTGCGAGTCGGCAGATCGCACTGCGATATGCCGACGGATCTGGGGGTGTCATTAACATAACATTGACACCCCCAGCCGTCCGCATAGGGCAGTGTGAACTGCCGGCGGGAGGTATGCGATGCGGGAAAACGCCGCGGATTCGCGGCGTTCCCGCATCGCAATAGTGTGAACCTAGCCTTAGAGACTGTTGTTCTTCTTTTCTTTAGTTTATATATTTTAATTGCACTGTGTGATTCACGTTTATGTTATTATCAATACAGTTTGCAGCGTTTTTTTTTGAGGAATAAGTTTACGTGCATGACATATTCCCACTGGTGAATGCGATTTTTGGAGACACTGGATACTCCTATTGTGTAAATGCTTTTATTTTAAGTATAATTTGTAGCACTTGACACTTTATTTACGGACTACTCCTGATCACGATAGATGAGTTCACATTACTGTGCAGTCATATGTAACTGTGTATGTAATTATTAAGCACTTTAGATTTAATGTGATTTCTATCAAGCACTTGGACACTTTTATACTGTATTTTTAGTTTAATTTTCAGCATTTGACACTTTATTTACGGACTACGGTCTGGCACGATAGTTGGATTTAAGTATTGGTATATGCAACTTTGTATGCAATTTTGTATGCAGTTGAGAGTTGTTTATTTATTTTAAGGGAGCGCAACATCACTTATTTGATTTTTGTCACACATTTTTCAGTGGTAGGGTTTATACCGCTGTCGGTGTTCTGCTGCAACCCACCCCTAGTATATAGTGAGATTTGTATATGATAGCGCGGGGATATCCCAATTTTAACCAAAAACATAAATTTATTTTATTGGAATTTTATGTGATAGACCAACACAAAGTGGCACATAATTGTGAAGTGGAAGGAAAATGACAAATGGATTTAAATTTTTTTTACAAATAAATATGTGAAAAGTGTGGCGTGCATTTGTATTCAGCCCCCCTAAGTTAATACTTTGCAAAGCCACCTTTCGCTGCAATTACAGCTGCAATTATTTTTGTGTATGTCTCTACCAGCTTTGTACATCTATAGAGAGACAATGTTGCCCATTCTTCTTTGCAAAATAGCTCAAGTTCTGTCAGATTGGATTGATAACATCTATGAACAGCAATTTTTAAGTCTTGCCACATATTGTGAATTGGATTTAGGTCTGGACTTTGACTGGGCCATTCTAACACATGAATATGCTTTGATCTAATTCATTCCATTGTAACTCTGGCTGTATGTTTAGGGTCCTTGTCCTGCTGGAAAGTGAACCTCCACCCCAGTCTCAAGTCTTTTGCAGACTCTAAAGCCCCATACACACGGTCGGACTTGTACAAACTTTTCCGTGGACTTTTGTACAAAGTGTGTTGTCCACAAGTTTGTATTGCATACACACGGTCGGACTTTTTGACAACAAACACGAACGTGGTGACGTCACAACGTACGGATGCCACTTCAAAAGAGGACGTTCAATGACTCCAGCGCCACCTTTGGTCAACTTCTGTATTGTAGTCTGATCGTTTGCAATGGTTCTGAGCATGCGTGTTTGTACCTTGTACAAAAGTCCGATGCTTTTGCATACACACGGTCGGACTTTGCTCCATCGGACTTCTGTTGTCAAAAAGTTTGTCCGTTCGCAGAGCCAACATAAGTCCGATGAAAACAGAAAAAGTTTGTCCGATGGAGCGTACACACAGTCGGATGTTGCTCCAAAACAGCTAATTTGCATGTTTGTTGTCAAAAAGTCCGACCGTGTGTACGGGCCTTTACAGGTTTTTGTCTAAGATTCCACAGTATTTGGCTCCATCCAGCTTCCAATCAACTGTGACCATCTTCCTGTCCCTGCTGAAGAAAGGCATCCCCACAACATGATGCTGCCACCACCATATTTGTCGGCATGGTGTGTTCAGGGTGATGTGCAGTGTTTGTTTTCCATCACACTTAGTGTTTTTAGGCCAAAAAGTAAAATTTTGGTCCCATCTGACCAGAGCACCTTCTTCCATATGTTTGCAGTGTCCCCCACATGGCTTCTCGCAAACTGCAAACAGGACTTCTTATGGCTCTTTCAACAATGGCTTTCTTCTTGCCACTCTTCCATAAAGGCCAGATTTGTGGAGTGTACGATTAATAGTTGTCCTGTAGACAGATTCTCCTACCTGAGCTGTGGATCTCTGCAGCTCCTCCAGAGTTACCATGGGCCTCTTGGCTGCTTCTCTGATTAATGCTCTCCTTGCCTGGCCTGTCAGTTTAGGTGGACGGCCATGTCATCATAGACATAAGACAAGTTTTTGGCGCAAATCAAAGATAATATTATATTCCCACTGAGAAACAAAGTCTATGAGAGTACATATAATAATGAGTGCAAAAGTGCACTGCTTAATCAAGTCCAAAAAGAGGAATTGGATGCTCTTTAGTTCATTTTGTGGGGGGGAGAGGAGGGGGGAGGAATCCACATACAGGGCTGCCACCTTAGGAGAGCTGAAACTAAGCTCCTGGATTGCTGCAGATAAAAAGAGAAGAAGAGAGGGGCGCCTCTGGGTGCAGATTTTTCAAAAGTTTTATTTACAATGTAATAATAGTAAAATTTGCACTCACATTTAGTAGGCAAAAAAAGGCATTAAACACAAGAGGGGTCATCTGGTGTATCTGATTCAAACGTCAGCCAGTGATCCGGTCCACATCTGTCATCCTGTCATTCCTGTTCCTCTCAGTATGGTCCACTACTGATGTTAGGAGAAAGCCGGCTTATGGTGGACGCAAAGTATGTAGATTTAAAACGAGGCTTGGGAAGCAGAGATGGCCAGGGCGTGGAGCTGTGACGTCATAAACATGCGACGCGTTTCTTGAGCGTGCGGGTCGAGATTGTCAGACGACCGCGCTCTTTCATCAGGCAAATCAGAATAGAATGGAGGGAACCAGGAATTTAAATAGGGGCAGGTTAAAGACATCAGGCGTGACTAAAGGCGGACTGGGACGAGTGATGAGGCTTGGCCAGAGCGGAGTGTGAGGAAAGGATAGATGTGATGGGTTGTGAGAGGGGGAGGGACGAGAGGAGATGTACGGCATGATATAGAGGAGGGGAGGGAGAAATCTATCAAGTGACACTACGGCAAGTGGGTCTATGGGGAAATGCCATGTGCATATCGGCAATAGCCTGAATTCTGTTATACTGATAAGTAAACGGAGAAAAAGCTACATGTACACTTGACGGGAGCTAGGGTTATATAGGGAGGGAAGAGGCATGTAGAGAAAAGGAGCGATATATATATATATATATATATATATATATATATATATAGAAGTATGTAAACATGTATGGAAGAAATAATACATAATAAAATAATTAACATAATAAAAAATCTATGGGAGATGGTAATTAATTGGAGAATAAATGAAGAGAGTATATGTGAGGGAATTAAGAGAATGAAAAAAATAAAAGAATATATATAATACACATATATATATGTCAAGAATTAAAAATGAAAATGATAATATGAATAGAGTATAAGGAAATATGTATGGTAAAAGGTGTATACATGATGAATAGTAGTATGAAGAGAGTGAATAAGAAGAGGGGGGTAATAAGTTCTGGAGATGAGAGAGTGGGTAAAAGAATGCAAGACGCATATATGAACTATGAAAATATAACTGTATAGGGGAATGGACAAATAGGACATGTATGCATAAAAGGATAATATATATATATATATATGTAAAAAATGGAAAGTAAAGGTAAAAACAAGATGTATACATATACGTACATATACACACATACATATACATATGTACACACATACATGCGCATAGGGCACGGAGGGAGAGGAGAAGGGTACGGGGGAGTGGAAAAGGGGGGGGGGGAGACCAAGGGGGGAGGGGAGGAATAGATAAAAAAGTGGCATGTGTGAAACTACACATCCTAAAATTCTGCTTAAAAAGGTATGATGTAGGGAGAAGGTTTTTTTCGCTAATACAGAATAATAAAGATTTTTTTCTATACGTGCATAGATAAAGATACAAACCAAAATATTAGTATCAATACATAATCATTTAAAAAAAAAAAAAAAACAGTAATGATAAAACATGAGACAATAAACTATCTTGTTATAATAGCCAATCTACTTCCCTTACAAGGGCATGGATTGGAGGCAAGGAGGTGGCCACAATAACAATGGGGTACCACTATAATAAAAAGGAATATATATGTGAGAGAATATATAAAAAATATATAAGTAGAATATATATATGAACGAAAAAATATGTATAGCATGTATATTAATTAATAGGAAAAACATGCAAATTGAAGTGATATGTATAAGAGGGGATGTTTTCATTATGGAGTCATGTTATGTAATTGGGAGAACGCCATGGATGAGGTGTATCTAGTATGAGACAGTTTAACATCTGCAAAATCAGCGGGTAGGCTACTGAGTAGTAATACATCAAAGAATGGTGGCAATTTCGATACATTCGTTGATTCCCTCTGGGGAGAGTGCGTCAAGGGTATAGATCCAGAAGGTTTCCCGAGAGCATAATTTTTTGAATCTCTCCGCTGGGGGGAAATGGTTAGGGATCTGCTCGATAACCCAAACCTTGAGGCCTAATGTGGACCCTTTATGTGGACCCTAATGTGGACCCTTTATGGATCCTCCCCCTCTCACAACCCATCACATCTATCCTTTCCTCACACTCCGATCGGTGCCACCGATCCACATAGCGTGCCTAGACACTTTGCCCTCTCTCATAAAGGGTCCACATTAGGCCTCAAGGTTTGGGTTATCGAGCAGATCCCTAACCATTTCACCCAGGCAGAGAGATTCAAAAAATTATGCTCTCGGGAAACCTTCTGGATCTATACCCTTGACGCACTCTCCCCAGGGGGAATCAACGAATGTATAGAAATTGCCACCATTCTTTGATGTATTACTACTCAGTAGCCTACCCGCTGATTTTGCAGATGTTAAACTGTCTCATACTAGATACACCTCATCCATGGCGTTCTCCCAATTACATAACATGACTCCATAATGAAAACATCCCCTCTTATACATATCACTTCAATCTGCATGTTTTTCCTATTAATTAATATACATGCTATACATATTTTTTTCTTTCATATATATATATTCTTATATATTTTTTTTATATATTCTCTCACATATATATTCCTTTTTATTATAGTGGTACCCCATTGTTATTGTGGCCACCTCCTTGCCTCCAATCCATGCCCTTGTAAGGGAAGTAGATTGGCTATTATAACAAGATAGTTTATTGTCTCATGTTTTATCATTACTGTTTTTTTTTTTTTTTTTTTTAATGATTATGTTTTTTAAATGATTATGTATTGATACTAATATTTTGGTTTGTATCTGTATCTATGCACGTATAGAAAATAATCTTTCTTATTCTGTATTAGCAAAAAAAAACCTTCTCCCTACATCATACCTTTTTAGGCAGAATTTTAGGATGTGTAGTTTCACACATGCCACTTTTTTATCTATTCCTCCCCTCCCCCCTTGGTCTTCCCCCCCCCCCCTTTCCACTCCCCCGTACCCTTCTCCTCTCCCTCCGTGCCCTATGCGCATGTATGTGTGTACATATGTATATGTATGTGTGTATATGTACGTATATGTATACATCTTGTTTTTACCTTTACTTTCCATTTTTTACATATATATGTGTGTATATATATATATATATATATATATATATATATATATATATATATATATATATTATTTATATTATCCTTTTATGCATACATGTCCTATTTGTCCATTCCACTATACAGTTATATTTACATAGTTCATATATGCGTCTAGCATTCTTTTACCCACTCTCTCATCTCCAGAACTTATTACCCCCCTCTTCTCATTCACTCTCTTCATACTACTATTCATCATGTATACACCTTTTACCATACATATTTCCTTATACTCTATTCATATTATCATTTTCATTTTTAATTCTTGACATATATATATATGTGTATTTATATATATATATATATATATATATATATAGTATATATATTCTTTTATTTTTTTCATTCTCTTAATTCCCTCACATATACTCTCTTCATTTATTCTCCAATTAATTACCATCTCCCATAGATTTTTTATTATGTTAATTATTTTATTATGTATTATTTCTTCCATACATGTTTACATACTTCTATATATATATTTATCGCTCCTTTTCTCTACATGCCTCTTCCCTCCCTATATAACCCTAGCTCCCGTCAAGTGTACATGTAGCTTTTTCTCCGTTTACTTATCAGTATAACAGAATTCAGGCTATTGCCGATATGCACATGGCATTTCCCCATAGACCCACTTGCCGTAGTGTCACTTGATAGATTTCTCCCTCCCCTCCTCTATATCATGCCGTACATCTCCTCTCCTCTCGTCCCTCCCCCTCTCACAACCCATCACATCTATCCTTTCCTCACACTCCGCTCTGGCCACGCCCCATCACTCGTCCCAGTCCGCCTTTAGTCACGCCTGATGTCTTTAACCTGCCCCTATTTAAATTCCTGGTTCCCTCCATTCTATTCTGATTTTCCTGATGAAAGAGCGCGGTCGTCTGACAATCTCGACCCGCACGCTCAAGAAACGCGTCGCATGTTTATGACGTCACAGCTCCGCGCCCTGGCCATCTCTGCTTCCCAAGCCTCGTTTTAAATCTACATACTTTGCGTCCACCATAAGCCGGCTTTCTCCTAACATCAGTAGTGGACCATACTGAGAGGAACAGGAATGACAGGATGACAGATGTGGACCGGATCACTGGCTGACGTTTGAATCAGATACACCAGATGACCCCTCTTGTGTTTAATGCCTTTTTTTGCCTACTAAATGTGAGTGCAAATTTTACTATTATTACATTGTAAATAAAACTTTTGAAAAATCTGCACCCAGAGGCGCCCCTCTCTTCTTCTCTTTTTATCTGCGGCCATGTCTTCATAGGTTTGCAGTTGTGTCATACTCTTTCCATTTTCGGACAATGGATTGAACAGTGCTCTGTGAGATGTTCAGAGCTTAGGATATTTTTTTATAACCTAACCCTGCTTTAAAGTTCCTACCAACTGTATCCCTGACCTGTCTAATGTGTTCCTTGGCCTTCATAATGCTGTTTGTTCATTAAGGTTCTCTATCAAACCTCTAAGAGCTTCATAGAACAGCTGTATTTATACTGAGATTTAATTACACACAGATGGACTCAATTTACTAATTAGGTGACTTCTGAGGGCAATTGGTTCCACTAGAATTTAGTTAGGAGTATCAGAATAAAGGGGGCTGAATACAAATGCACGCCACACTTTTCAGATATTTATTTGTAACAAATTTGGAAAACCATTTGTCATTTTTCTCCCACTTCACAATTATGTGCCAGTTTGTGTTGGTCTATCACATAAAATACATTTGCGTTTTTGGTTGTAACATGAAAAAATTTGGAAAGTTTCAAGGGACGTGAATACTTTTTCAAGGAACCAAAAGTGCCTGTAATAAATAAATAAATATTTCTATTGATGCCAAGCTAACAATTTCAGAGGTCTGAATAGACATTTCAATAACAGCAGATAGTTTGTATAGTGTCGTGAGATGAACCTTAATTAGGTGTTTTATAACAGATTAGAATCAAAAGAATGTTTTTTCCCTCTTTACACACTAATAGAAAGGATTATGTAATAGTAAGGATTTTGTTATGTAATAGTAAGGATTTTCTAATTAAAATATTTAGATTTTCATAAAGAAAACCTGTAAAAATAAGATCTATGCCCGTGTCTGCCTCAATTCTACGCTGTCCCCTCCCTTTCCACTGCTTAGGGCTAGTACGCAGGGTTGCCCCTTTCCCAGGGCTCTCTGCCTTAGCACTTGAGCTCCTTGCATTTCTTTTCTGCTAGGCGACCACACTGCGGGGACTACCTGTGAGTACCTGGGAAGAAAGAATTTCACTGTAGGCTGATGACACTCTGCTATATCTAGGAGATTTGGGCCCTTCCCTCCGCTCTGCCCTGGCGATTATTCATACCTTCTGAACTTTTTCAGGCTTTCGGGTTAACTGGAATAAGTCCCTAGCGATTCCCATTACTCCGCCACCCATAACTGTGATCCCTTTTGCCCCACTTAAGGTTTTAACTAAATTTCCTTACCTTGGCATAGGTTCAACATAATCTTTCCTGGAAATTGTGTGACAGGAGGTCCAATCTAAATACAGCACCTCATCCCAGAAATTAATTACAACAACAGCAGAAATTCCAAGGAAAAAAGGAGGGATTATTAGGGTGCTACAATGATGGAAATTATTATTATTTTTTAATTAATACAAAATGTATTACATTTTAAAAGAAGTCATACATATGCAAGAAAAGGGGAAAAAAATATACAAAATATAAAAATGCAAAACAAAAAATCCAAATAAAACTGTTCTCTCCAGTGTCCAGGAAATACAAAGTTTGTACTATATTAGGCCAAGATGGTGGTAGCCATAAAAATGCTGTCCAATCAATCCTTCCCTACATGTTTCGCCATAAAAATGGCTTCCTCAGGGGCAATAGAATATAAATAGAGACAACAATTCCCGGGGTCACCCTACAACACCGACGAGCGGGGCGCAAATCCCGTAGACAATCAACCAAGGTCCACCTTAGTGTAGCTCAACTAACAGTGAGGACAAACGTAAATTGCAGGGCAGTCCCAGCACATAGCAGGTGTTGATGTTAGTAACACCGAAACAAAGGGCAGGCTCCCTGTAAAAAAATAAATAAATCTCACTATAGACAGAAACCGACATACAGCGCCTCCATGAACCCAGCGGGTCAATAATCTTTCCTGCTATATAACAGATAATCTTCTCCCACTGCTTCACAATTTTGTTCGAAAATGCTCTACATCTCTTCTCTTAGTACTATCAGTCAGGCAAATCTTATAAATCTAAATTTCTGAACTTTTTTCCTCAATCCCCGGTCCCTATACCCAAGTCATTTTTCACTAAATTGGAAAAAACAATTACCACCTTACTATGGGCCAGACGCTTCCTAAAACACCAAGTCGACTTTGTACCTTCCTCTTGACTGTGACGGCTTAGCTCTCCTGAATTCTTTTGAGGACCCCAGGCTAGCCCTGCTCTTACTACTCCAATAAAAACAATATCTCTTGTTTGGAAGCAAGCTAGAGCTCAATATGTGGCAGATGACACATACTTTCCATTTACTCCCTTGTGGGGCAATCCCAATCTTTCTCACTTCCACACAATCCCAGATCCTTCCCTACTGGCCAGACATGGAATTACGCTACTCAAGCATATTATGCCACAGTTCTGCCTTCTGTGCTTTTAAAAACTGTGAGACTGCTATTGATTATCCAATCATATGTTTTTCCAATTTCCCCAATTGTGCGGCTGCTGCATAATTCTTTCATAACATACTGACCTCTGACCCCTTAGAACAGCTGTAGTTTAGAGCTATCTCTCTAAACCGCTGTCAGCACTTTATTCTCAATTGATTCCCTTAACCTTGCCCAAAATGACTGATCTTTACAGCAAATGTAGGCAGGCAGGCCGATATTCTTTCCCTTACAGACGATGACTGGGAAGACTGCATACTTCACTTCTTGAAAACCATGATTTTTTCTACTGATCGGTTCCTACAACTGAAATTCCTACATTGTGTTTATTATACATCCCAGCGACTTTCTCTTATATACCCTGGGGCCTCAGATATTTTCTCTCACTGTGGCACAGAGGTTGGTACTTATTTTCATGTCTTTTAGTCATGCCTGGCTATACAACATTATTGGAATGGTGTGGCGGATATAGTTAACAATGTAAGTGGTCTCTCACGCCCATTGGATCCAACCATTTGGTTCCTGGGCCTGGAGGAAGGAGTGGTGCCTGATAAACACAACTTTTTGTGTTCTACAAGGCATATTATGCACATAGGGAAATTCTTCTATATTGGAAGTCTTCCTTAGCCCCACTGTAAGCGGATGGAAAAGGCTATTAATGATACTCTTCCCCATATTAATTATCATATGCTAGTAAGTACTACACACACAAATTTGATCAAATCTGGAACTGTTGGGTTGATGCACAGGGCGACACTGTGTGATACATGCCCTGCTACTTTCTAGACTATTACTGTGAGTTTTCAAGCTGCCTATGACCTTACCCTCTACCCCCCCCCCCCCCCCTTCTTGCTGCTGATTGTGCATTCCCATTTACCTTCAGAGTGTGTTAGTATAGTCTGTAATGTTATATTTTGATATTGCATTATACATTGGGCTTACTGCCCCTCCCTTTTTTGTGAATGTGAGATACTATTGTTACAGGGTTACTCATTCCCTGTAAATCTTTCTTTTTCCTTCTGTACTTATATGTATCATACAGTGGATGTGTTAGGAAGTTTTTTGCAACTGTACAGGTCCTAAACGACATAAGGCCTGGAACAGCAGGCTGATCCTCCAGATGCAGGGTAGGATGTACCACATCAATAAGGTCTGACACAACCTTCTGTAAACCTGAGGTGATTGCTGGAGACTTTGATGCCTCAAAAACAGTGTCTTCAGAAGTAGATTTCTGGGACTTTAGATTTAGAGGTAGAATTTTGGAAGTCAGAGGTGGTGACAGGGCCCAAAGAACTGGCCTGATCAGGTGGAAAGGGAGAGTCAGAGAAGGTACAGTGTCTTCAAGGGATGGCACCAGAGCATGCTTACAACTGCTGCAGGCAGAATTCATAGGTGGCTGAGTACAGCCAGACCTGAATTGACATAAAGTTTCCTGTGGACATTGTGGAGGACATGGCACTTGATGGAGCTGAGGAAGACTCTGATGATGATGACCCTATAACAATAGTGGGTCCCAGCACCATTGAAAATGCAGACTAGGTAATGTATAAACAGACAACAGGAAAAAGAAGAAAAATCAAGTGAACAGAAATATCTGTACCAATAAAGGGATATCACAGTATGAAAAGCTTTATTATCATACCAATGAAACATAAAAAAAAGGAAAAAAAACTGTCCCAAAAATACATTGAACTATAGTACAAGAATGTAACAACACTCCATAAAGGACTACCTCATGAACCCTAAAACTACTAAAACACACCCTTATTCCCATCCATTATCACCTCCGTTTATTAAATATGCAAATAGGTATTATAAAAGACAAAGAAAGGTCCTAGTACAGGATCCCAATCTGGGACCAAGGTCACAAATGATATCTAAAGCAACCGTTTAACAGAAAATATAAATACACCTATGTATAAACTAGTTGTGAGGGAGCATGATGGCATTCTAGGCAGACCAGTCATAAAAAATATAAAACACCACCAATAGATGAATGGCTCAATGTGTATTGTGGCTAGTGGCCGATTCGTCAGAAGCTATCAGGAGAGAATGATGACACAGCTAGGCAACTAGCCTTTTCAGAATGTGGTCAACAATGTCAGTCTACATTTTTTTTCCCAATAGGTATATTTCATATACTAAGGGAAAGTATAGTATGATTTAATGAACAGAGAAATGTAACTTTTATTGCAGTGGAATACCTGTTTTAGGTAAATTTAGGCCAATTTCACACTTTTGTGTTGAGATAATGCACTCATTGCTGTGTGTGTTAGCACAATTCATGGTAATATAAATAACATAAATTGCAGTGCTATTCATCTTGAATGATTCCCCAGTGCACTAAGGCAACACATCTGTGTTGTAGCGCACTAACATACATGATGGGGAGTTGCATTAAAAAAAGGTAATGTGTGATTTTAGGCACATTAGGATGTTTTTTCAGATATTTTATTTTAAATGGGCTGCTAGCGCACTGCAACACTAAGAGGTACATTTTTGTTATCGCACTGAAAAAGTTTGTTAGGTAACAGGAGGTCATACCATACTGGTGTAAAAAAATTTGTTGAGAGAGGGTCTGGTATGAGTTAAAAAATTGACAATCTAGTATGTCATGTTAATCCAGTGATTTATTTTCAGATAAAATTGAAGAAAATCAATGTTACCAAAATTTGTTTCTTACTATAACACTTTTTTGAATGAATGTCAAATATGTTAAAGGGTAACTCTTCTTTCATGAAAAAAATGGCAAATAAGACAAAAATAATATTGCGTATGCAACTGCAATAAAAGTCATACTGAAGTTGAATGTCGTTAAAAATGATTTTTCCTTTTCAATCTGCAGCACTGTAATTGTCTGTGAAATGCAATGCAATATGGCAACCTGGAGGTGTTCGGTACACAAATAGTGTAGAATACACCCACCAGAAATGTCCTGCTTGTGTGATTGGCTTACTAATTTTCCCAGAAGTGGGCTCTAAGATACAAGTCACATTTTGGGCATCCCCTGCAACAAAAATATAATTTTTGTATGATACTCCCCCAGGGAAATCACATCTAAAGGGATGTACACCCTGCTACTTTACTCATTGAAACCCTGCAGGTGCAATAGCTGGTTGATTCACTTCCATACAGATTCACATGGAAAAAGACGAACAAACTGCTGTTTCTTCAGAAAAACAAAAAGTAGGCATTTGTAACAAAGTTTGTTAAAATTTTCTAAACAAAAAAGGAGTTATGCCCCATACACACTATCAGATTTTCTGCTGATTTGTTCCTCCAGGTTTACCAAAACCATGTAGTGCAAGGGCCTGTCTGATTGCATTCAAATTGAAACTCCTAAGGTTTGACCTCATATTATATGGTTTTGGTAAATCTGAAGGAAAAACTCATCAGAAAAACTGATAGTGTGTATGGGTCTTTACTGTTTAAAATACATATACCGTTTTTCTTGTTTGTACTCTTGTTTGGTTTAAACTTCTGTATCTTATAACTTGTATCATCGGCCTTGCCCACAAATTTGTTGTATTTCGTAGATTTCTTTAGGACACTGAGCAGAGAGAATAATGGGAGCCCCTTCTGTGATTACTACATCATCTTCAATGCGAATTCCTATACCTCTGTATTTTTCAGGAATCTCAGTGTCATTCAAAGGAATGTAAATACCTAAAATGAAAAAAATATTTCTGAGTTAATTCACTGTACATGTACTGTATATTTAATTGAATTTCTTGTTA
Source organism: Lithobates pipiens (assembly GCF_037356315.1). Lineage (NCBI taxonomy): Eukaryota > Metazoa > Chordata > Amphibia > Anura > Ranidae > Lithobates > Lithobates pipiens. The sequence goes on from NW_027507785.1 coordinate 165,407,185, forward strand.
CTGACATTTTTCTTTTTTCAACTTAATCTGTTTTTGTTTTGTTTTTTCTTTTAAAAGCAGAATTTAGGAAACAAAGTCATTCAGTGATGTATTTATTATGTTGTATGCTTGCAAAAAAAATAAATGCCAAGGCCAGATATACAGATCTATTTCCATCCTTTAGCCTAGGTTCACATTGACTGCGGGAATGAAATCGTGCGAGTTCAGCTTAACTCACACAATTTCATTCCCGCATGTCAGTCCCGACTTCGGGATGATTTCAGAGACATCTGTGAGGGTTTATCAAAAGTAATACAGAAACTACTTTTGGGAATCGGATTCAGACACTGCTATTGCTGGCAAATTGGCCAATTTGGCATGCGACTTGACAAATTGGCAGCAATTGGCAAATTCAAATTGCATGCCAAATCACATCAATGTGGACCAAGCTTACATGACAACTTTATGTACAAGCACATTCATGCAGTAACAATCAAAGGAGCCACATATAATGCATCTAGACCTATTCTTGTTGCATTTTGTTTATGTTGCTACGTGGCTGTGTAACAATTTGTGCAGTGTCTATGCAAAAAATTTGTCTTTGAGGGCCCATTTAGTTTGTTGTTCTAGTGCACTGCCTGTGTTAACAAGCATTGTGGCACATGGTATTGCCTGTTGCACTAAGACAGCCTATTCAAATCAAGGAGCTGTCAACCCACCACAACGAAAGTGGGTAAAACCTTGTGAGCTGCCAAACTGCTCCCCTAAAGTGAAAATCAAAAGTCAAATAAAACTTCCGGTTCCGGCGCCGCATGGACTAGCTGCGCCTCCGCTCAGCTCCCACAGCAGCACCTTAAATCGGCCTGAAAAGCCGGCACGAGCTGCCCCGAATACCCTCCTGCCATCTCTGGGTGCCCCCCCCAAGGCCGATTCCTCAAAAAAAAAAAAAAGTCCCACATGCTCGCGGCCCCAACAGATCGGCCACAAATTGAGCCCCTGGCTTCGGGCCTACACGGAGCCAATGGCGGGACTACACGCGGCAGACATGGAGGTAAGCGGTTGCTCTGCCTCCCAATCCACCGCTCAAGCCTCCTTCTCCCTAATGGCTGCTGATCTTGCCTCAGCTCCCCTGGCCCTATCCGCGCTTGACCCAGCCTGTCAGTCTGTGGGAGACAGCAACACAGACCACATTGCCCAAGCGGTGGCGGCCCTCCTCTCCCCATGATTTCTGCATATGTGGAAAAAGCTGTGAATGCAGGGATGAAACAACTCAAAGCTCAGGGGAACACTTCACCAGACTGAATGATCAGGAACATTGCTTATCCGGTGTGGAAGATGAATTATATCAGGCGCAGGCTACTGAACAATCACAGGACAAAACCAACCAATATATTATCCAAAAATTGGATGATTTAGAAAATAGGTCCAGACGGAGTAACTTGCGATTTGTAGGCGTCCCTGAATCGCTTTCAACACCAGCCCTTTCAGAATTCTGTGCCAAACGCATCCCTGAGGCCCTGAGACTTCCAGGTCCCTACACAGTGAAGCAGGCACACCGCATGGGGTCCTTCAACTCAGAGTGCAAGTCTCCCCGACCTATCATTGCCAAATATCTGAATTACACCGATAAGGCCCTCATTCTTCAAAAATTCAGACAATCTCCCTCTCTCCAGATTGACGGCATTATAATCCTAATATTCGCCAATTACGCCAACTCAAGTTTAAAAAAAAAAAGAAAAGCTTTTCAACAGGTCTGCTCAGAACTTTACAAGCAAGAGATCAAATTCACTTTGGCGTTCTCGGCTATCCTCCGCCTCAAGTCTCCTAAGGGGCACCAACTATCCTTCCAGGACCCTTCTGAAGCAGAGGCTTTTGTTCGGTCCCTACAGGCTGATCCACATCCGCACGCGCCATCCAAGTCTGCCCCCTTCCACCGTTCTCTGGACCAAAGAAGCCCGCAAAACACTCACCCAAGCGATTCAGAGCCTCGGCACCGGACCATAGCAACTGAATCGCACCTCGCTGAGATGAAACACAATCTCCTTGGCCCGGCTGCTCAACAACTTAAGGTCGTATGACACTGACACACCCACTACTACTTACTATTCACTCACGCTACTTTACTATTTCTGCGATCGACTGTTCTGTTGGAAATCTCTATTCTTCCTCCAATACTGGATACTGAATTCGTCTACGGTACCTCTTTGGTTCACTCTCAGGATTGATCATAAGCAATCCAAACTGTTATGCTTTATTACTTTATATGAGTTTAATGTTGTTCTTCTTATGCATCGCCTCCCCTCATGTCTTCATTGTGTACCATCTCCTGCACTCCATCCCTTATGCGACCCAAGGCACCCTTATGATCCCATCTTACTAAAAGGGGCACTCATAGGCCTCTCTGCTGAGGTCCTGTATTGGGAGCTGACTTACACAGTGAACCCATGCGGAAAAAAAGAGGAGTTCGCTCAATTTTATATTTTGCTTTGTTATCAGGTTTTCCCCCTAACACCCCTCTCCCCCCTTCCCCCTTTCCAGGGCTTTTACACAACTTGAGCCGGCCTCTCCCCATGGGCTCAACAGAAACACTTTATTCCGTCTCCGTATATAATATTGCACCCATGCCGCTACTCATATGTTGATAGAGATACAACCTCAAAACATATCCCCTTCTTATACCCTCCAGACTGAAGGTAGTCTCTTGGAACGTAAAGGGTCTCAGATCCCCAAATAAAAGGATGAAAATCCTTTGCCACCTAAAAAGGCTCAAGACTGACATAGCCTTACTCCAGGAAACCCACCTTTAGACCTCTGACTTCCACCTCATGCAGAAACTCTGGGTAGGAACGGTCTTAGGTGCGGAAGCAGTAGGACGGAAAGATGGTGTCCTCCTACTGATTCACAAAAATCTCCCATGTACTGTCATATCCACCAACGCAGATGCTCAGGGGCATCTTCTCTCGGCACATGTTAAATTAGGATCCAAGGAATTAGTAATCTCTAACGTCTACACCCCCAATAACCCCAAACAGTTTTACAGCGAGCGCTCCACCTGGCTTCTCAACAATACCCATCTCCCCCACTTGATTGGCAGAGATTTTAATGATGTTATGCATCCATCAGAGGACAGGTCATCCCCTAAACCTCTTAGGTCAGGACTCGATCCCTCCACCCCCACCCTTTTCGCCTCCACCATGGAATCACTACACTTCCTAGACCTATGGTGCCTCTCGCACCCGGTTGGTAGAGAATTAAAATTTTACACCAATGTCCTTACTAGGATTGATTATTTTTTTGGGCTCTGACAAAAATAAAATAAAAAATAAATAATAAACTTCCCACACCACCCCAGATGTGACAATGCAAACTGATCAAATGTGTGGCGCTTAAATAGCTATACAACTAATATACATGTGTAGCACAAATGCCATAAATAACCAGAAAATATATCCTGTGAAACAAAGGTAATTAATAAATGTCCAAAAACAATAATAATATAATATAATAAAGTGCTTGTGCTCTGTTTATTGCACAAAGATCCTTAATAATGTAGTATCCTGTGATACAAGGGTGAAGTGTCCAAAAAAATATATAAAGTGCACTTGCTCCGTGTATTGCACAACAATCCTTAATGATATCAAAAATCCATATGAAAACACAATGATGATGTTGATGATATCTTCATCCAGTGTGCACACACCCTCCACCAGATGTACCCTCACCTTAAGGGATTTATATAAAAGCCTGTGATAAATATTATTATCAGCTTGGAAAAATCCTACTTTGTTTCCTCTTTCCTGTGGTGGCTAATTTTGGCTTAAATGCTGATACAAGGATCACTCCTACCTCCAAATTAAAGTGCAGATTAAAAGCCACTGATTCCTCCTGGCTATCAGCAGTCTCCTCATATATAATACATGTGGAAAACAATAGAAGCGTGCAATAGTGTGATAACATTTAAAACAGGTTTATTGGAACTTAAAATCCATATAGATTTACACTCACACTTTGCCTAATAAAAACACGCCCTGGTATGCTTATAGACAAAGGGGTGATAACATCACCTGGGGACCGATTCTGCAGCCCCGGATTCCGGCGTACACCCCGTCCCAAGCCTGTGCTGCAAGAGTCCTTGCTTACTTCTTCGTCAGCCGATCAAGCTCCTCCTACTGGTTTTGTCACAATCTCGTGACTTCCTCTGGGTATTGTGATTGGCTGATGTACTTCCCATACTATTTAAAGCAGCGATCGCCACCATTTTCTCATAGCTCATAATCATGCGATGCGGGAACCCGCCGCGGATTCGTGGCGTTCCCGCATCGCTCCAGTGTGAACCCAGCCTAATAAGCGATTGTTTTTCTGATCGCTGTATTAGTGTCACAGGTGACGCTAGTTAGGCAGGTAGGTATTTAGGTTCGCCGCAGCTTTTTATAGCGCCAGGGACCCCCATATACTACCGCATAAAGCCCCCTGATTGCCCCCTAGTTAACCCTTTCACCAGTGATCACCATATAACTGTTACAGGTGACGCTGGTTGGTTAGTTTTTTTTTATAGTTTCAGGGCACCCGCCATTTATTACCTAGTCTCACTAGTGTACCCCTAAATTTAGGGGTGTCTACTTTCCAAAAAGGGGTCATTGGGGGGGGGTTTGTGCCATCTTGGCATTTTATGGCCTTCAAAACTGTAACGCCCTTAGAAAGCCTGAAGGCGGTGCTTGGTTTTCGGGGCCCCGTACGCGGCTAGGCTCCCAAAAAGTCCCACATATGTGGTATCCCCGTACTCAGGAGAAGCAGCAGAATTTATTTTGGGGTGTCATTTCACATATGCCCATGGCATGCGTGAGTAATATATCATTTAGTGACAACTTTGTGAAAAAAAATAAAAAAGTTTGTAATTTTCCCGCAACTTGTGGCAAAATATAAAATATTCCATGGACTCAACATGCCTCTCAGCAAATAGCTTGGGGTGTCTACTTTCTAAAATGGGGTCATTTGTGGGGATTTTGTGCCATCTTGGCATTTTATGGCCTTCAAAACTGTAATAGGTAGTGAGAAGTGAAATCAAAAATTTACGCCCTTAGAAAGCCTGAAGGCGGTGCTTGGTTTTCGGGGCCCCGTACGCAGCTAGGCTCCCAAAAAGTCCCACATATGTGGTATCCCCGTACTCAGGAGAAGCAGCAGAATTTATTTTGGGGTGTCATTTCACATATGCCCATAGCATGTGTGAGCAATATATCATTTAGTGACAACTTTGTGTAAAAAAAAAATATATAATTTTTTTTGTCATTATTCAATCGCTTGAGGCAAAAAAATAAAATATTCAATGGGCTCAACATGCCACTTATCAATTTCCTTAGGGGGTCTACTTTCCAAAATGGGGTCATTTGGGGGGGTTTTGTACTGCCCTGCCATTTTAGCACCTCAAGAAATGAGATAGGCAGTCGTAAACTAAAAGCTGCGTAAATTCCAGAAAACGTACCTTAGTTTGTAGATGTGACAACTTTTGCGCAAACCAATAAATATACAGTTATTGACTTTTTTTTTTACCAAAGACATGTGGCTGAATACATTTTGGCCTAAATGTATGACTAAAATTGAGTTTATTGGATTTTTCTAATAACAAAAATTAGAAAATATCATTTTTTTTCAAAATTTGCGGTCTTTTTACGTTTATATCGCAAAAAATAAAAATCGCAGAGTCAGTCAAATACCTTTAAAAGAAAGCTCTATTTGTGGGAAGAAAAGGACGCAAATTTCGTTTGGGTACAACATTGCATGACCGCGCAATTACCAGTTAAAGCAGCGCAGTGCCAAAGTGTAAAAAGACCTCTGGTCATTTACCAGCAAAATGGTCCGGTCTGAAAGTGGATAAACTGTCACTGGATGAAGCACGTGCCACTTTTGGGATTTTTTAATGGACATTGATTGATTTTTGCACAGTTCAAATTTTCTATTTTTTATGAAATTGAAATTTATGATTTTTTAAATTTATGGATTGGATATACTGTGGCATTATATGGTTTGGTTTAATTATTATCAGTCTTAGCCCTTGTACACACGGTCGGACATTCCGGACAGTTTGTCTGAAACTGGTGTTGCAAACACACGAAAATCCGATCGTTCGTAACGTGATGACATTTCACTACGACGGGACTACGTTCAGGCTAGTAGCCAATAGCTTTGGTCTAGGAATTTGATCTGAGCATGTGTGGCACAAAGTTCGATCGGATCATGTTGTCGGAAAATTTTATAGCCCAGCTCTAAAACTTTGTCGGTCGGATAGTCCAACGGAAACAGTCCGATGGAGCCCACACACGGTCGGATTATCCGACAACATGGTCCGATCAAACATTTTCAATCGGAATGTCCGACCGTATGTACAAGGGCTTATAGCGGATACCATTAGTTATAGCTGATATCATTATTTGCATCAGTTTATGCCTTTTCTGGTAGCACAAGTCACTTTATATCAAGTTTTGATTTTTATTTTTGTCAGCACATGTTATTTTCTCACTTAACCATAACTGACAGCTGATAGATGAAAGTCTCACTTAAGCTGGTTGATGGCTTTTTCTACTAGCATTGGATGATTTATTATTCTTAATTTTTCTGCTAGCATATGTCACTTTCTATTACTTTCTGATGTTTAATATGTGGTAGCACATATCACTTTACACAAAATATATAAATTATTAATATACTTATTATAATCAGGGTTCTCCTATCCCCTGTTGGATATACAAATTTTTTTTCACATAGACCAGCGCCAACCCCCCCTTTTTCTTCTTTTGATTGGTTCAGATGGTGTCAAGCGTGTGTGGCGGCAACCAGGTGAGATGTACAAAGACAAGTGTGTCCTGCCTATAGTCAAGCATGGTGGTGGGAGTGTCATGGTCTGGGGCTGCATAAGTGCTGCTGGCACTGGGGAGCTACAGTTCATTGAGGGAACCATGAATGTCAACTTGTACTGGGACATACTGAATCAGAGCATGATCCCCTTCCTTTGGAGACTGGGCAGCAGTGCAGTATTCCAACAAGATAATGAACCCAAACACACCTCCAAGACGACCCCTGCCTTGCTAAAGAAGCTGACTGTGAAGGTGATGGACTGGCCATGGATGTCTCTAGACCGAGACCCTATTGATCATCAGTGGGGCATCCTCAAACAGAAGGTGGGGGAGCACAAGGTCTCTAACATCACCAGCTCCTTGATGTTGTTGTCATGGAGGAGTGGAAGAGGAATTCAGTGGCAACCTGTGAAGCTCTGGTGAACTCTATGCCCAAGAGGGTTAAAGCAGTGCTGGAAAATAATGGTGGCCACACAAAATATTGACACTTTGGGCCCAATTTGGACATTTTCAATTAGGGGTGTACTCACTTTTCTTGCCAGCGGTTTAGACATTAATGGCTGTGTGTTGAGCTATTTTGGGGGACAACAAATTTCCACTGTTATACAAGCTGTACACTCACTACTTTACATTGTAGCAAAGTGTCATTCCTTCAGTGTTGTCACATGAAAGGATATAATAAAATATTTACAAAAATGTGAGGGGTGTACTTACTTTTGTGAGATACTGTATATGTAACAAGCTATTCCATGTACTCTAGGTGTGCGGCTGGGTGATATGGGGTCATTGTCGCACTGATGGTAACCATATGCATCACCACTATACACACAAGATCACCATAATAATATAATTATTGGTTAACACACTATTACAAAATATTTGTCTGCAATTCAGTTTCATGTGGGCATAAGAACAATTGAGATTTTCAATGCATTACACATGAATTACCACTAGGGGTCACTTGGAACTATGGTTGAACATGCTTGCTTATGGGAATATAAAACTGTCCACTAGAGACCAAATGTTAGTATTTTCACCATACGAGCAGCAGATATTTACCAGCTAGGTGTCACAATTTAATAAATATATGCCGGTCATAAGAAACTGGCAGCTTATAAGCTAGATTGTGTCAACACAAGATATCTATTAGGAAATTTGCCACAAACGAATTATAATTATGAGCTAAGAGATATGGGAAGTATGTCAGCCAATCACAATTTCCAGAGGAAGTCACGAGACTGTGACGAAACCGGTAGGATGAGCTTGATCGGCTGAGAGGAAGTAAGCAAGGACTCTTGCAGCACAGGCTTAGGACGGAGTGTACGCCGGAATTTGGAGCTGGAGATTCGATCTTCAGGTAATGTCATCACCCCTTCGTCTATAAGCTTACCAAGGCGTGTTTTTATTATGCAAAATGTGATTGTAAATCTATATGGATTTTCAGTTGTTTTAAACCTGTTTTAAACGTTATCACACTATTGCAAGCTTCTATTGTTTTCCACATATGTTGTATATGAGGAGACTGCTGATAGCCAGGGGGAAACAGTGGCTTTTAACATGCACTTTAATCTGGAGGAAGTAAAGTTGAATAATGCCCTTGTCATAGATCAGGCATGTCCAAAGTCCGGCCCGCGGTTCGGTTTTGAGCGGCCCGCCTGGTGTGCCGCGGGGTCAGGGCTGTCAGATGAGCCCAATCCCTGGCACTGTGAGAAGCTCCGTCGGCTTCAAAAATGAAAGAAAAGTGTAGGGAAGTGTGATGTGCTCTCTGCTACCCCCTACAGTGCAGTACACGGCTGAATGAGGAAGCTGGAAAGGCAGAGTACTGTGCTACAAGCTAGATTTGTTTTAAAAGGGCTTTATTCATGTGTCTGTGTGTGCGCATGTGTCTGTATGTATGTCTGTATGTACATGTGTCTGTATGTGTGTGTATGCATGTGTCTGTATGTGTGTGTATGCATGTGTCTGTATGTGTGTGTATGCATGTGTCTGTATGTGTGTGTGTGTATGCATGTGTCTGTATGTGTGTGTGTATGCATGTGTCTGTATGTGTGTGTGTGTATGCATGTGTCTGTATGTGTGTGTGTATGTATGTGTCTGTATGTGTGTGTATGTATGTGTTTGCATGTATGTCTGTGCATGTGTCTGTATGTATGTGTGTACGCGTGCATGTGTCTGTATGTGTGTGCATGTATGTATGTGTATGCATGTGTCTGTATGTCTGTGCATGTTTCTGTATGTATGTGCATGTGTCTGTATGTATGTGTGTGTATGTTGCTGTATGTGTGTGTGTGCATGTGTCTGTATGTGTGTGCATGTATGTATGTGTATGTATGTACGTCTGTATGTATGTAAGGTGCATGTGTCTGTATGTATGTCTGCACGTATGTAAGGTGCATGTGTCTGTATGTATGTCTTTAGGTATGTGTATGCATGTGTCTGTATGTGTGTGTGTGCATGTGTCTGCATGTATGTATGCTTGTGTCTGTATGTTTGTGCATGTGTCTGTATGTATGTGTATACGTGTGTGTGTGTGTGTGTGTGTGTGTGTGTGTGTGTGTGTGTGTGTGTGTGTGTGTGTGTGTGTGTTACTTTTAATCCAGACCCCCCCCCCCCCCCATTCTTGTACCATCAGAACTGCTTTTGTAGGGCTTGTGTATGATAGCAGCCAGGACTGCTGCTCCTCTGAAAAGCAATCCATACACAGATTGCTTTTCAGAGGCATTTGAAAGGCGGTAAAGAGGCCTCATCACCTGTTTTAGGCCTGTAAATGCAGCATCACTATACCGCAACTGTGCAATCCACACAGTTGCGGGGTAGTTGCAGTGCAGGCCCATTCACCCTGGGTATACCTCCAGCTGCAGCCACAGCATGTGTACACCCCCAGCCGCTCCCTCTGCAGCTAAAGAGGGAGAAGTTGGGGTGGTAACAACAGCTTAACCATGTGGTTTTACTGCCCCTCCAACAAGCCCTTGGTTCACATCTGTGTGGCTGCGTGCTGCGTGCTCCATTTCAATGGGCTTCCCTACCCACAAAAATGCAGGGAAAGAAGTCCCTGAGCTTTTTTTTTTTTTTCAAATTGCACTGCACCAAAGGCACCCCATGTTTTCCAATGTGTGGGGTACCATTAAGAATTAACGGTACCCCTAGAGAAGAGCATTTGTCTGTGTGTCTGGGAATGAGCACGACAAAGGCAAGAGAATTCTTGTTGGGCAGTGTATTAGTGCTCGAATGACCGAATTCGACCAAGTTTTAATGGTTCAAAGAATGTCAGGCAAAATGGTCGGCCCTCACACATGTTCACTTCATCAAATCTGGCCCTCTTTGAAAAAAGTTTGGACACCCCTGTCATAGATGTAGGCCATTTAGGTACCTCGTAAAGCCTGACTGGAATACTCCCAGAAGGTTATTTCTCTGATTCAAACCGCCTCATTGGCTCTTTCTCATCCCTGATACAAATTTCTGAGTTCAGTACTTGAGAGCTCATATGTGTGATGGCTGAGGTGAACAGTATTGACTAAAACCTTCTGTGGCCTGCCCCAGCTAAATACTTACCTGAACCCGATCTGGATACAGTGTGTCTGAGAGCAGCATCTATCTCCTCTCTCTCTTCCTTGAATGGACATGGAGGCAGCAGTGGGAACCATTGGCTCCCACTGCTGTCAATCACAGCCTGTGACGAGAAAGTGGGCAGCTTACCTGTAAAATCCTTTTCTTTGATGTACATCAGGGGACACAGAGCCATAGTAATTACTATATGGGTTATGTCAGACCGACAGGTGATGGACACTGGCACGCCATAAGGCAAGAAGTGTACTCCCTATATAACCCCTCCCATTACTGGGAGTCCTCAGTTTTGCAATACAAGTGTATTCCAAAGAAGGGAGGGACCTCTGTGTCCCCTGATGTACATCATAGAAAAGGATTTTACAAGTAAACTGTTATAAAAATCCTATTTTATTTTCTTACATCAGGGGACACAGAGCCATAGTAATTACTATGTGGGATGTCCCATAGCAATGGCAACTGAAGGAGGGGGAAACAGAACAAAAAACAGGAGACCAGAGGACTCATACTGCAGCCTGCAGTATACTGTGCCCAAAGGCAATATCCTCATGACCTTTAACCACTTGCTTACTGGGCACTTAAACACCCTTCCTGCCCAGACCAATTTTCAGCTTTCGGTGCTCTCACACTTTGAATGACAATTACTCAGTCATGCAACACTGTACCCAAATGAATTTTTTGTCTTTTTTTTCCCACAAATACAGCTTTCTTTTGGTGGTATTTGATCACCTCTGGGGTTTTTATTTTTTGCGCTATAAATGAAAAAAGACCGAAAATTTAGAAAAAAAACGCATATTTCTTTGTTTCTGTGACAGAATTATGCAAATTATTAATTTTTCTTCATACATTTTGGCCACAATTTATACTGCTACATATCTTTGGTAAAAATAACCCAAATTAGTGGATATTATTTGGTCTTTGTGAAAGTTAGAGAGTTTACAAGCTGTGGTGCGAATCGCACAAAATTGATCACATCTGATGTACTGGTGGCCTATCTCGCTTCTTGTGACCCGAACAAGTCAGGAAAGTACAAATACCCCCCAAATGACCCCCTTTTGGAAAGTAGACATTCCAAAGTATTTAGTAAGAGGCATAGTGAGCTTTTTGATGTTGTCATTTTTTAACTGAAGACACGTGGCAATAATACGTGGCACTGATGACAGATGGCACTAATACGTGGCACTAATACGTGCCACCGATGACAGGTGGCACTAATACATGGCACCGATGACGCGTGACACTGATGACAGATGGCACTGATAAGTGGCATTGATGACACGTGACACTGACAACAGATGGCACGTGACACTGACAGGTGGCACTGATACGTGGCACTGATGACAGATGGCAGATGGCACTATGTGGCACTGATGACACGTGGCACTGATGACAGATGGCACTTATACGTGGCACTGATGACAGATGGCACTGGGGACAAATGGCACTGACAACAGGTGGCACTGGAGGCAGGTAGCACTGGGGTGGATGGCACTGGGGGCAGGTAGCACTGGGGTGGATGGCACTGGGGTGGATGGCACTGGGGCAGATGGCACTGGGGCGGATGGCACTGCTGGGGGAGGATGGCACTGCTGGGGGAGGATGGCACTGCTGGGGGAGGATGGCACTTTTTTTTTACTTTTTTTTAATCAACTCCAGGCAGAACGGCTGTCGCTGCAGCCGTTCATCTCTCCCCTCTCACACTGTCTGTGTGAGGAGGGATAGCGGCGCTGAGAGATGATCTCATATGTTTACATACGAGATCATCTCCCATTGGACACGCCGATCACGCTGTAAACGGTCGCTGTGATTGGGCGTTTACAGCGATCTGTGTTTGCCTGTCCCCGGGGGACACGGCGAACACATAACTTCCGCGATGTCCAGGGACCGCCTCCCAGACGAACGCGCCTGCTCTATGGCCGTCATTCGGCTATAGGGCGGGCGCGAGGTGGTTAATATCGATTTGATAAAATCTGATAAACATATGAACCTAAGACCAAGTCGCGGTCTTACAGATCTGAGCCATAGAGGCCTGATGATGCACCACCCAAGAGGAACACTAATTGCCCTGGATGAGTGTGCTCTTAATATGAGAAGGAAGAATTTTCTTCTTTAAGCTGAAGCTTGAATAATCACTTGACAAATCCATTTGGAAAATAGTGGATCTTGATACTGCCTGTCCACATCTTGGACCCTCTGGCAGTACAAACAAAACCTGTGTTTTGCGAACCTGAGCGGTCGCCTTTAAATAGACTCTGATCGCTCTTACTACATCGAGAGAATGTAGTGCCTTCTCTTCCCTAGATTAAGGCTCTGGGGAGTAAGAAGGAAGAATATCTTGGTTTAAATGAAAACATGTTACCACTTTTGGTAGGAATTCAGGATGAGGACATAAAACCACCTCATCCTTATGCCTGAAGAAATATGGCTTTTACAAGACAGAGCCGCTAGTTCCGATACTCTTCCAGCAGAAGCAATGGCAACCAGAAAAGATTATCCTTCTTGTCAAAGAATCAAGGAAATTTCTCGTAACAATTCAAACGGCTGATTCAGCAAAGCCGATAAGACCAATTTTAAATCCCAAGGATTTAGAGGTGCCATAATAGGGGGAATAAACCGTGTTATCCCCTGAATAAGTTATGCACCAAGAGTGGGAAGCAAGAGGCCATAGGAAAAAACAATGACAAGGCCGGGATCTGGCTCTTGATAGAAGTCAAGGCCAGATTTCAGATCCCATATGCAGGACATCAGGAATCCTGCCTATGACATATTTCCTGGGGTGCCAACCCCTGGATCCACACAAGAAACCATCTCCTGCGTACTTGTTTAAAGACTGGCTGGCTGACATCCCTTCTGGATCCTTATGCTGCTAGCTGTTCCTCCACTTGGATCCCTGACTTCTGGCCTGGCTGATTACCCAATCTGGTTATTGAACGCTGGCCTGGCCGACTATTCGATCCGGTTACTGGACTCTGGCTATGCTTTGAATACGCTTACTCCATTTACCTTTTTATTTAATAAACAAGTGTGATTTAATTATACTTCTGTCTCAGTCTGATTCATGGTTTCTGACAATAGATCAGTGAAAACTGATCCCACGGGAAAACAAATGCGTCTGTTCCGCCTGCTAGCAGACCCCTTGAACTCAACATAAAGTTGTCGACTTTGTTAATGAATCAGGACGCAAATAGGTTCATGTCCGGAATACCCCATCTTCTGACACATCGCAAGGAAAATGTTGGGGTGAAGAGATCATTCTCCCAGAAATAATTGTTGGCGACTCAAGTAGTACGCCTGAAAAAATAGGATTTTTTCTACTCACCGTAAAATCCTTTTCTCTGTAATTCACTGACTGACACAGCTCCTCTCTTAGCCATTGGGTTGTTACACCACCTTTAGGAGAAGACTAGGCATAACATGTTATGAAAAACACAGAACATTTAGTTCCACCCAGGGGGCGGTCCCTTAGGTAACAACCCCCCCAGCCTGCCATGCAGCCCTCAGTACGTCAACAAGCAGTATAACGTAAAGAAAAATAGGAGGGGCGTATGTTGTGTCAGTCGGTGAATTACAGAGAAAAGGATTTTACAAAAAATCCTATTTTCTCTTATATTCACCGACTGGCACAGCTCCTCTCTTAGCCATTGGGACATCCCCAAGCAGTGCCAAAATGAGAGGGAGAGAAAACAGCATAAAAACTTTATCCACCATGGTAAGTAGGAACTAGAATAACTTTACCCACAAAAACGACAGTGTGTGGGAAAAAAAACACCACAAACACAGTGTTCCTCAACAGAGAGGCACTACCCCCAAACTGAACCAAAACTGCGGAACAAATGCAACAGTTAACTTAAAGGTACTGCGTTTTTACCCAAAAAACAGGAAAAAAGGAAAAAAATTGCATATACAATTGCAACTATACAGCCGCCTGAAAAACTTTGCGGCCAAAACAGGCATCAGCCGATGCACTGACTTCTACCTTGTAGAACTTTGTAAAAGTGTGAACAGAGGACCAGGTCGCCGCTTTACACACTTGAGTGACAGATGCTTGATGTCGGAAAGGCACAAGACGTTCCGATTGCCCTCGTGGAGTGGGCCATGACTGGAAAGGGGGTTACCTGCCCCTTGAAGGCGTAGGCTTGTACTACAATTTGCCTGATCCACCTGGAAATGGTGGCTGACGAGACCGCCATGCCTTTCTTTGGACCAGCCACCGAAAAAAACAGTGAGTCTGACTTCCGGAAGGGAGCCGAGGCAGACAAATACACCCTCAGAGCCCGAACCACGTCCAGGGAATGAAGGGCCACCTCCTTAGGATGTGTCGGCTTAGGACACAGAGATGGTAACACAATGTCCTCATTGATGTGAAACGCCTAGACCACCTTTAGCAGAAAAGAAGGTTGCGGACGCAACACCACCTTATCCTTGTGGATAACCAGATAGGTTGACTTGCAGGACAAGGCCGCCAGTTCCAAAATCTCCCTGGCCGATTTAATGGCCACTAAAAAGACCACTTTCTGGGAAAGAGTCAACAGAGGGATCTCTCTGATATTTTCAAATGGCGGTTTTTGCAGCACCCATAACACCATGTTCAGATCCCACAGGGGTAGCGGTGGATGCACCGGAGGAACTACATGCCGCTCCCCTTGAACAAAAGTGCTCACTAGAGAGTGAGACGCCAGGGGTCGCTGAAAAAAGATAGCCAAAGCTGAAATGTGTCCCTTAATGGTGCTCAAAGCCAGTTTCTGGTCTACTCCTGCTGAAGAAACAGCAGGACCCTGGATATAGAAAAGGAGCGCAGATGCCATCCTTTCTCCTCACACATGGAGATGTAGGCCTTCCAGGTACGATGATATATCTTCTGGGAAGAAGATTTCTGTGCTCTCAGCATGGTTGGGATCACCAAGTCCGAAAAACCCCAGTTCCTCAACACCTGGCTCTCAATAGCCGTGCCGTTAAAACCAGCGATGGTAAAGGATGGAGAATTGGACCTTGAGACAGAAGGTCTTCTCGCAACAGCAGTCGCTAGGGAGCGTCTGCCACCGGGTAGGTCTGCGTACCAGGGACGCTGGGGCCAATATGGGGCAATATGGGGCAATCAGTATTACTGGGATCCCCTTGGCCTCTACTCTGCGGATCTTCAGCGGAGGAAAGGCATAGATCAGCTGGTACTGAACCCACGGAGCCACCAGCGCGCCTGACTCGTCTGCCCACAGATCTCTTGTCCTGGACAAGAATCTCGGCACCTTCAGATAGGAGGCCAGAAGATCCACATCTGGCGTGCCCCACCGCAGGCACAGTAGCCTGAACACCACTGGATGCAATGCCCAGTCTCTTGGGTCTAGCATCTGGCGACTTAGATATTCCGCCTGCCAGTTCTCCACTCCAGGGATGTAAATGGCCGACAGGGCCGGTACATGTCGCTGCCCACTGAAGTATGTGAGCAACCTCCCGTGCGGTGGCCAAGCTTCTTGTTCCTCCTTGGTAATTGACGTAAGCCACAGCCGTGGCGTTGTCTGACTGGATCCTGATCGGATGCCCTCGCAGTCTCAACTATCATGTGTAGAGGCATAGCCTGATCACTCTCAGTTCAAGCAGATTGATTGACAACTTGGATTCCTCCGTCTGTCGATCCAGGGATAATGGAGATTTGTCCAATTTTGTCAAAATCTCTTTCTGCAGAACTCTGGTGTGGAACTGGGCATATGGTACTGCCTCGCATTAGGTTCAACAGCCACCCAAATTCCTGAAGGGTCTGCATGGTGATCGCCAAATCCTCCTCCAACTCTGAGGCAGAAGATGCTCTCAGGAGGAGATCGTCTAGGTAACCCACAATCGTGATCCCACGTTGCCGTAGCAATGCAAAAACAGGAGCCAATACCTTGGTAAAGACTCGGGGGCTGATGCCAAACCAAAAGGGAGAACCACAAACTGGTAGTGGGCTTCCCCGACTGCAAATTACAGAAACTTTTGATGCCGGAGGCATATGGGTATGTGCAGGTACACATCCTGGATGTCTATGGACGCCAGGGAGTCCACTTGATGGATTGTAGCGACTACTGAGCGAACTGATTCCATTCTGAAAGTAATTGAGGGCTTTTAGAGCCCCTTCCTTCTTGGGAACTACAAAAACTACAAACAGGTTTGAGTAGAACCCCTGAAAATGTTCTGATTCTGGAACAGGTACTATCACCCCACAATTCAGCAGGTCCTTTAACGCTCCCAAGAGGGCCTCCCTGCGAGCCGGGAGTACGGGTATGCTGGTGGGGAAGAATCTATTTTGCGGCCAAAAGAAGTACTCTATCTTGTAGCCGGAGGAAATCAGATCGCAGACCCACTGGTCGGGCAGCTGAGAGGCCCACCGGGCTGCAAACTCCTGAAGGCCACCCCCCACCCGTGTTGCGGGTGGGGGCAAACCTTCATGTGGTAGCACTTTTGCTCGCAGGCTTGCGGTTCCAGGGAAGCTTTTGTCCATCAGTGGTCACCCTGTCAGGCTGCGGACGTTTGGTCGAAGCTCCGGGCGGACGAAAAAGCAGTTTGTGAGCGGAAAATAAGGGCCCTTGCCTACGGTGTGGTTCCTTAGCCTTCCTGGCCTGTGAGAGTAGTGTACTCTTACCACCTGTGGCATTTTTAAAAATGTCATCCAAAGAGGCTCCAAAGAGCCGGTCGCCAAGGAAGGGCAGATCCGTCAGGGCTTTCTTGGATGTCTGGTCAGCAGACCAGCATTTCAACCATATCAGGCGCCTCAGCACCACTGGTGACACTGAAGCCCTGGATAACAGGGGAAGAGTATACAGGGCCACGTCACAAATGTTTTTAAAGTGGGGTGCCCCCTAAAAAAAAAAATTAAAGTCAGCAGCTACAAATACAAATACGAGTGGCGCAGGGTGCCGTGATACTCTGCACAGTCATCTGGGACACGTGATAGGTCCCAGATGACTGTGCGGCGTGAGGGGAAGTGATGTCACCAGCCCGGGCAATGAAGAAGGCAGACTACGAGGGACCCCCTAGCAACAGGCATTTAGAGGTGAGTAAAAAAAAAAAATTTTCAAATTCTTTTTTTTTTTTTTTAAGAATTTTAAACGATTTTTTATTTTTTGGTGGCAACATCACTTTAAGGCCTTGCACTAGTTGGTCTGCTAGTTCCACACAGACAGGACACGCCTGTTGTTCTCCCAATTCGCGGTGCAACAGTTTTGCCCACTCAGTTAGTGTCTGTGACACAAGTGCGGATGCCAGTACTGGTCGCATGGTTGACCCCACAACCATAAACAAGGAACAAGCCACTGCCTCGGCCTTCCTGTCTGTGGGATCCTTAAATGCAGGAGTCCCCTCTACCGGGATCTTGGTTACTTTGTTTAACCGGGATACTGGGGGGTCCACGACCGGAGGAGCCGACCACTTTTTAAAAAGGCTCTCCTCAAAGGGGTAATGCACCGCCATGTACAGTGGTGTGAAAAAGTGTTTGCCCCCTTCCTCATTTCCTGTTCCTTTGCATGTTTGTCACACTTAAGTGTTTCGGAACATCAAACCAATTTAAACAATAGTCAAGGACAACACAAGTAAACACAAAATGCAATTTGTAAATTAAGGTGTTTATTATTAAAGGTGAAAAAAAATCCAAACCATCATGGCCCTGTGTGAAAAAGTGATTGCCCCCCCCCCTTCAATTTCTCTAGCCACACCCAGGCCTGATTATTGCCACACCTGTTCACAATCAAGGCATCACTTAAATAGCAGCTGCTTGACACAGTAAGGTCCACCAGAAGATCCTTAAAAGCTACACATCATGCCGAGACCCAAAGAAATTCAGGAACAATTGAGAAAGAAAGTAATTGAGATCTATCAGTCTGGAAAGGGTTATAAAGCCATTTCCAAAGCTTTGGGAATCCAGCGAACCACAGTGAGAGCCATTATCCACAAATGCCGAAGACATGGAACAGTGGTGAACCTTCCCAGGAGTGGCCGGCCGCCCAAAATTACCCCAAGAGCGCAGCGACGACTCATCCAAGAGGTCACAAAAGACCCCACAACAACGTCCAAGGAACTGCAGGCCTCACTTGCCTCAGTTAAGGTCAGCATTCATGCCTCCACCATCAGGAAAGACTGGGCAAAAATGGCCTGCATGGCAGAGTTCCAAGGAGAAAACCACTGCTGAGCAAAAAGAACATCAAAGCTCGTCTCAATTTCTCCACAACACATCTTGATGATCCCCAAGACTTTTGGGACAACACTAAGCGCTTACCCCGACTTGTTCAAGCCCCGACTTGTTCATGCCTCCGACTTAGTTGGGGTAGGCGGAACACTTTGCTGGGGGTGGGTCAGCCCGACACTTGACCTTTGACCTCTGGTGACACGCCTCCTGACCTTTGGGGGAGGTCCCTATTCTAATCCCTGAGTCCAAACCTTGTTCTTCTAGGGGAAACCCTAACCCCTGACCCTGACCCTAACCCCTAACCCCAACCCCTAACCCTAACCCCTAAAAGTGGAACTCTTTTGCCGCGTACACACGAGCGGACTTTTCAACGTCCAAAGTCCGACGGACTGAGTCCGTCAGACTATTCGATCGTGTGTGGGCTGCAACGGACTTTTGATTCACCAAAGTCTGACGGACTTTAGAATATGGAACATGCTTCAAATTTTCCCGAAGGAACTCCGCCGGACCCGGTCCCCTTCGAAAACTCCGCTCGTGTGTATGCTACTCCGACGGACTAAAACCGACGCTAGGGCAGCTATTGGCTACTGGCTATGAACTTCCGTATTCGAATCCAGTCGTACGTCATCACGTTCGAATCCGTCGGAGTTTAGTGTGATTGTGTGTGGCCAAGTCCGCTCCGCCGAAAAGTCCGTCAGAACTCCGTCGGAACTCCGGCAGAACTCCGACGGAACTCCTTCGGAAGTCTGTCGGACATAAGTCCTCTCGTGTGTACGGGGCTTTTGGAAGGTGTGTGTCCAAGTATATCTGGCGTAGAAGGAACACTGCATTTCATAAAAAGAACATTATACCAACAGTAAAATATGGTGGTGGTAGTGTGATGGTCTGGGGCTGTTTTGCTGCTTCAGGACCTGGAAGACTTGCCGTGATAAAAGGAACTATGAATTCTGCTGTCTACCAAGAGATCCTGAAGGAGAATGTCCGACCATCTGTTTGTGTACTCAAGCTGAAACGAACTTGGGTTCTGCAGCAGGACAATGATCCTAAACACACCAGCAAGTCCACCACCGAATGGCTGAAGAAAAACAAAATGAAGACTTTGGAGTGGCCTAGCCAAAGTCCTGACCTGAATCCTATTGAGATGTTGTGGTATGACCTTAAAAAGGCCGTTCATGCTCGAAAACCCTCTAATGTAACTGAATTAGGACAATTCTGCAAAGATGAGTGGGCCAAAATTCCTCCAGGACGCTGTAAAAGCCTCAGTGCACGTTATCGCAAACGCTTGGTTGCAGTTGTTGCTGCTAAGGGTGGCCCAACCAGTTATTAGGTTTAGGGGGCAATCACTTTTTCACACAGGGCCATGATGGTTTGGATTTGTTTACTTGTGTTGTCCTTGACTATTGTTTAAATTGGTTTGATGTTCCGAAACACTTAAGTGTGACAAACATGCAAAGGAACAGGAAATGAGGAAGGGGGCAAACACTTTTTCCCACCACTGTATTTGGGGACCGAAAAGGTTTGTTGCGGTCGACCCCATTCCTTGTAAATTAACTTGTCAAAATAAGTCAGATACGGGAACACCTTAGGTGAACGGGCTGGCTTACGGGACCCAAAAGGGACCGCTACATGAGCAGAGGGATCTGCTGGCTCCTGAATCTTCAGGGTATCACGCACAGCTGTGATAAGTGCTCTGGGTCCGTGCGTGGTTTGTCGCGCACGGACCCAGATGGGGACTCATCCTCACTGTCCGAACGGTCCTGGTCAGTGTCATCTGAAATGACAGAACAGGGGTCACCAGCCTCAGCAGGGCCCGAGTCTGCGTCAGAGCTCTCCCCAGAGGACGGGGGAGCTTCTTAGCACCTTTGTGCCCATGCACCGCCTCCATCTTGACAACGAACGAATTGAGGACCGCTGACAAAGCGTCCAGGGGCACTGCACATTCTGCAGGCGAACCGGTTGCAATTGCCTGGATTTCGGGGGAAGAAACACCAGTTTCTGAAGCCATGCTGACCCTACCTTGTCTGCCACCTGATGGGGCCTTAGGACAGTGATGGTCCCACCCTCCTAACTGCTGCTGGCTGAGGGGCTCTTTACCGCAGGACTCACCACCCTGACTGGTTCTGCGCTGTCCAGCAAGTAGTGCCTGTGTTCTTTGTCAGCTCTCAGGTGCAGAGGAAATCACACTGTGTCATCCAGAGCTGCTGCTTATGGCGCTGAAACCGATCTACAATGTGCTCAGGCTCAAAGAAAATGGCAGCCGAGCGTCCAGTATAAGGACATAAGGCACAGAAAAAATGGCCGCCGGACTACAGGAAAGCATGCTGCGCCTAGAGAGTGATCAAAAATGTGCTCAGGCTTCAAGAAAATGGCCGCTGGACAGCCAGTATAAAGGACAAAACCACAGGGAAAAAAGCTACAGGAGAGCACACTGCTCCAGGCCCTCACCTAAGATGGACACTGAAAACAGAAAATGGCGGTGAACAGCGCTGCAGAGATCACAGACACAGCCTCTCAGACACCCCCAGGGAGAGAAGTGACAGAAAATGGCGGTGAACAGCGCTGCAGAGATCACAGAAACAGCCTCTCAGACACCCCCAGGGAGAGAAGAACACACATCAAGGCACAGCCAGCCAGCGCAGCCCCCCCGGGTGAGAGCCTCCCCGGAGAGCCCCTGCACATGACACACACACTGCTCAGCAGCCACATGCAGCATCCCCCACGGGGGGGGGGATAGGGACAGGGAGAGAAGAGAGGGAGGTGAGGGACCCCCGAATCGACCTCCCAGGGAATGCCCAGCTGCTCAGCCAAACCGAGGCAGGGAGAGCTGTATTTACCAATTCTGCAGAGCTGGGAGACATTCCATCATACATCCACTCTCTGATCAGTAGGGGGTGGCTGCTGGCCACAGCACACTGTGACGCAGACATCAGTAGTCCGGTCATATGTGTGCCCCGGAGCATTAAAGCTCACCGACCACCTCTGGAGCTGAGATACATCATGGCTGACCCAGCACGTAGCTCTGGTCTGCACACGCTCACTGGCCAGGCTGGGGAAGACTACAAGGATAAGGGTATCCAGCCTGTCACCCAGCCGGCTGTTGATAGCAGATCACAGGATCTATAGTCTTGTGCAAAAAGCAAAGCTTCTGCAGAAAATGAATCCGGACCGATTGGCCCGCAGGGTTCCTAGGTCCTTCTCCTTTACTAAGCAAAATAAAACTGAGGGCTACACGGCAGGCTGGGGGGTTGTTACCTAAGGGACCACCCCTTGGGCAGAACTAAAAGTTTTGTGTTTTTCATAACATGTTATGCCTAGTCTTCTCCTAAAGGTGGCGTAACAAGCCAATGGCTAAGAGAGGAGCTGTGTCAGTCGGTGAATATAAGAGAAATGAAAATTGCTGATAGGCAAGGAGTGTTGTGTTCTGCCCAAGCTAGAAAATTATTCACCTCTTTTTGGGCTGCACGACCTCTCGTGCCCCCCCCCCCCCCTTTTAATATTTCAAACCACAGAAGTTTCTGATAAGCAGGAAACTTTGGCACATGGAGATATGCAACTCCCCTCCTTGCAGGATGGACACAGCCAATCGAATTATGAAAGGATTGGATATTTAAGTGCAGATTCAGATCTTCGAGTTCTAGAATGGGTCTTACCTCTCTGTTTGGTTCTGGAACCTTAAAAGGTTTGAGCCAAAACCCCCCGTTTCACTATGGGAACCTCTGATATCCCCGACTGGGATAACAGCTGATCCAGAGGCCAGAAAGAGAGACTTTTTTTTTTTCTGGATCCTTAGGAACATTCTCTGAGGAGACAAACTCTTGCATAAAGACTGCCCCATCAGCAGCCCAAGGACCCCATAAGCAGCACCCAAACAGGGACCCGAATCCCAGACCCACAGATCAAAAACCATCTGAGCCATCCAGGCTCTCAGAACTCGAATCATAACCTAGTGAAAAAACTGCAGAAATCCCTCTGCTCTTGACATTGTTCCTGACTTTGGGGGTGCTCCTTCATGAGAAGGCTTTAGTATTCTGCTTTGTGGGCTTTCTGCCTCCAAGATCCTGGTGCTGCCTTTGGGGACTTTCCCTTGAACCTGGCGACTGAGACCGTCGAGATTGCCTAGAGGCAGATGCCCTAGGCATAGGAGAGGCAGCACGATAAAAGGAGAAATGTTTGAACCTCCTTTTACTGGTAAAGAGAGCTTTACCCATTTGGATGTACTTATCCACTCTAAAAAGCCATACCCCGGGAAGGGAAACAAACTGGCTAAGAGCTTTCACATGGTGCTTCGGCTGATTAATATTTCAGCCACAAAACTCTGCGAGAATGCACTAGTCCAAGCCTAAGCCATAAGGCTTAAAACGATAGAGTCTTTCATAGCATCTACTGTGAGACATAGTGCGTCAGATACACCAGCCCATTACTGGGCCTGCTGATCAGGCAGAATCCCAGGTATCTCCACAAACTGTTCCTTAACCCCCTGGAGTCCACATTTTTCAATGAGTTAGCGTGACTCAAAATGTGCTCCACCAAAATGTTGGAGCGAACGTTAAAGGGTTAAAGGACTGAGATACACCAATTGCAGCAAGGACTGCAAAAAAACATCTGGTCTTTAAAAGGAAGTTCCAACTTTAATTTGCTGGATCTTTTAACATCAGTGCATTATCCACTGGACATGTGCGACTGAGGTAATTGCAGTATCAAGTGCTGGAACCCCCCATTTCTTCATAGAAATGTTCCCATTCAGAATACATAAGCTATGCATGAATAGGAAAAAACACCCTCAGGTGGGGGAGGTTCAAATGAACCTAATTAGAGGTAGATACCTCAAGAGCCTGTGCTGCAGGCAACAAAAGGGTTAAGTAAGGGAGTAGACAAGCAGCTGACTTGTGAGGCAACTCCCTCCCTCTTAGGATCCTCCAAAGAGGAAAAATAAGTATCTTCCGATATTTGGTAAGATCTGCCTGATCCCCAGCCTCCTGCACCTCAACAAAAGGGCCCTGAGGACTAGATGGGAATCTGCTATGTTTAGTCCTACTATGGAGAGACATCATAGCATTAATCTTCTTTCAAATTTTTAAATGGTAGAAGAAAAAAAACTGTATGATATATACAGGAACTGAAATTCTACCCTTGATGGCTCAATCTGACTAGCCGTATCCCTCTCAGAGGAGGATGACATTCTTTGGAAATGCATTTAGTTTACAGTGCAAAACAAATTACCTTTTAGAGAAGTGATCCCATTACCATTCATAGCTTGAAGCATAAAGCAGAGGCACTATGCCAAAGAATGTACATAGCTAGGCTATAGTTCAGCACCATTAGCTGCTATTAACCCTAGCTACAGCAAAGTATAATGTGTCAAAGGTGTAAGCCTGTGTACACTAACCTGACCAAGCCATCCACCTGCTCTGTCCCTCCACAGCCAGCAGCAGCTTTCACACATACAGCACTGAGACCAGCTTCCAACATGTGTGGCCAGCGTCTGACGCCGTTAGCCACGCCCCCATGAATTACAGCCCCCCTTTCCTTTCAAGGGAGGTGTTTTCCCGCGCTAGCAGTGTCCTGTGGACCTGTAAGCATGCGGCCTCAGTTTGCCCTTTATATTTTTCTCTTTTTATTTTTTTCAAATGAGAGGCAACTGCCTTGGCATGCCCCTGAAGGGGAATAAAGTCAATCTGGGGGCACAGGAAGAGACCAGACCCCCCTTTTCTTACCAGAGGGTCTGTTTCGGCTGGAGGAGAGGAGAGTGAAGGCCTCTGCTGTTTCCAGCGTCGGGACAGTGAGTGCTCAATACAGCCCCCAGTGGTGACACATAGGCATGACAACATTATACATAGAAGGAGAAAGTCCTGAGAAAATCTCCCTTACCTTATCCCTGCAGCAGGGTTTTATCAGAGATAAAGACCCAATCTTCACCCTTCACCGTAGGCTCCGAGACCTTATAGGAAACCTTCAGGAACTGGGGAACTCTCAGGTTATCCCACAATCCTGGACCTGCGACAGCACCCTTCCAGTAAAACTTTATGGCCTCACTACCAAAAAGTACTGGATCCCACAGCCCAGCTCTCTAAGGAGAAGCGTTCACAATTAAAATCTTGTTTCTTTGGATACGAGGCCCGGGTACCATTCATTTAGCCCATGAAAAAGAATCAGAACGGATCCGGTCAGCATGACTAGCCCTCATCAAGGATAACTGCCCATGGAGTTCAGCACAGCACAGCACATCTTTACTCGTGACCAAGACCTTAGACACTGGCAAAAAAACTGAGGACTCCCAGTAATGGGAGGGGTTATATAGGGAGTACACTTCTTGCCTTAGGGCGTGCCAGTGTCCATCACTTGTCGGCCCGATATAACCCACATAGTAATTACTATGGCTCTGTGTCCCCTGATGTAAGAAAATAAAAAATTACCTTTACAATCACTTTAAAGGTTTAGTGCTTGTTTTATTGCTTGTTTTTCTTGCAAATAAGTTTAATGGGAAAGAATAACACTGTATAAGCTTCATAGTTTTCTGTATTAGCTGTATATAGGGAACACGAGGCACCGGAAGTGATGTGGGTGAGCTCGCAGCTCGTTTGTTATATGCCTGTTTGATACTTCTTATTGTGAGTACCTTGATTTTACTTTTACTGTTTTGTCAATAAACATTTGGAAATACTACACTATCGTACATCCCTCTTTACATCCCCCCATGCCCCATTGCGAGGTTCATTGGATGCGGACACACCAGGGACAATAGGGGGACTCTGATTCCAGACTAGAGACACACATCAGTGGAGCCGGATACGCCATACTGGGAGGCTGCCAAGAAACACATTGAGAAATAGCCACATGCTGTTACCTTACAGCAGTAATGTAAGGGTACATCTATACATTACTCTGCACAGGAACCAGGAAGTCACCTATCATCAGCACTTTATGCCAGAGGATTGTCACCAGCACTTTGTCATTTTATGCTGACACTACTAATATACAGCCACTTATCTACCTTGCACCTTATATGGACACTACTTATCTTTTTTGCTTTCACCTATAAGAACGTTTGCAGCATATACCTATATGGAGGAAACTTTTTTGTATGCTTTTATATGTGTTTTAGGATTTTACCTATTCCTTCAGGATTTATTGCAATAGAAGTGCACCTTGTTTTTGAGCACCGTTTTTTCACTTCATGTGCACACCATATGTATACATTTCCTATCACTGTTCTACAAAGAATATTTTGAGTGTTTGATATACTTTTATTGCCTTTTTGATACACTTTTATTGTTTTATCCCAAAGAAGTCGCAGGGCATGCGATTTCCTATGGATATATTTCCTATCACTGTTCTATGAAGAATCATTTGAGTGTTTGATATACTTTTATTGTCTTATTGATCCACTTTTATTGTTTTATCCAAATAAATTGCAGGGCTTGCAACACGTTTTTATACTGCCTAGGACTGGATATATATTGACCTTTGAATATTGCCTCTTTCAACCATACCTTTCATTGAGCACCTTTGCACTTTATTACGCACAGTATTTAATTTCATAGCGCAGCACTACCTTCACTTTATATATTAGCTGTATATACACTTGCTTGGTTATAAATGTACACTTTGCTAAGAGAACACATGGGTACGTAACATCCTATACCAGTGATGGAGTGATGGTGAACCTTGGCACCCTAGATGTTTTGGAACAACATTTTCCATGATGCTCACTCACTCTGCAGTGTAGTGGAGCATCATGGGAAATGTAGTTCCAAAATATCTGGGGTGCCAATTCCCCCATCACTACCCTATACAGAGGAGCTTTGCTTACAAGGCTCCTCTGTTATATATATATATATTGCCCCAGTTGAAGCAAGTTTCATTGCGAAACATGTCGGGTACATAGCCTGCAGACTTTCTACGCTTTTTTTTATTGATATCTGTATTTTTGTACCCTTCTTCATTAAGGGTTTGTACATACATGTATCTTGTTTTTTTAAATTTGTTTTAATAAAACATTTCCTATCGGATTAATCTGCTCTATGAAGAGGCTTTTTGTTTTTTCCCTCTTTTTATGTTTGCATTTTTTACGCACCTATTTGGGGTGTGATTGTCCTTTTTACCACCTTGGAGCCGAAAAAACGCCCCAGATTGGATACCCCGAGATTGGATGGTGTATTGGCATAGCTGAGGTTTACATCACCTGGATGGAGGAATTGCTGTCTATCGCAATTTGATGTCTGAATGACTCACCACCAAGGTGTGTGGGTCCACACCTTCGAGTAAGCTTATCCATTACCTTTCCTGTTTATAACGTGGTATCTGTATGAAGGGTGACATCCAACTGCTGTCTTCACCTCTGGGGTATTTTGACGTGTGGCATTGCAACAGATCCTGACTACTCTCTACCGTGAAGTGATCATCTAGGATTATAGAGACTATTGTCTTTTCTTATGTAGGGTCTTGGTATAGTCCCAGGCCACTTGGTACATCCATTATTTGAACTTTTTTTGTTTTTTCATGTCACGAGTCACTAAGACTTTTTCACACTTGTGTAGTTATATTAAGTGCACTTGCCTTTATTTAGTGTAGCTTGGCTACGCTATCTATTACATTTATATTTTTTGTGTGTTATAATAACACTTCTCTCCACAAGGTGTTTTCTATTTTAAGCGCTACATTTTTTGTTTTTTATATATATATATATATATATATATATATATGTTACATATATATTTGCAAATGTGTACAAACGAAACCCTCGGTTTTTACCGTGAATTGTTAGACAGGAACAATATGTTTTTTGCAGGCTAGCCTGTAAGTGTGCTGGGAAATGTTTGTTACTGGCCAGATTACCAGATAAAAACATAATAAAAAAAAAAAAAAAACGAAAAAAGGAAACTAATACAGCTATCACATCTAAGAACCGGTAAGCAGCAATTAAATAAACGTTTGCTTCTGGGTTGAATACTGCTTTAATATGCAGTTGGCAAATCCATGCGTGGTCATCACCTTTTGAAACACATGCATATGAAAGAGTATTATTGGTACCTTCAGCTAAAAATCAAAGACTTGGCAGTACAGCCATTTGGTCTTTGTTATTGTGTGTATTTAAACATATACATAAAACTATGCAGCCTGTTCAAACTAGTTCTCCAGTGTTTGGAAGGAGGACATTTTTTACCTGGTTCTATTGTAATCACCATACCCGGCTGTAGGGACAGAGATCGAGATACATCAGGAGTATCATGCACATCCATTCCAAGATAATGTCCAACATGGTGTGGGCAGAGCCTTCGTGCAACCTAGAAAAACAAAAACAAAAAACAAAGCTTTCAATTCTTAGTTTATTATAGAATGGTGATCATTGTCAATAAGACAGAAAATAATGGGAAATACAAAATTTTAGCTGTCGCTAGAACAATTAGTTAACCTTTCATCTGGAACACCTGTTCAAGTTAGAATTGTCTATGAAGGAAATTCCTTTCACTTTATAGAGAATTTCTCTAACTTCCTGATGGTTGAAAAGCATATCATAATGGCTGATACACTGTATCAGTACTAGATTATTTATAAATGAACATCATAAAAATGTTTAAATATACCAGAATTTACTTAGATAATGGTATCTAAGTGTAGCACCCTCTTCTAGTTAGGATGCTAGGGTAAATCTAGT
The DNA here is from genome assembly GCF_037356315.1 of Lithobates pipiens. Classification (NCBI taxonomy): domain Eukaryota; kingdom Metazoa; phylum Chordata; class Amphibia; order Anura; family Ranidae; genus Lithobates; species Lithobates pipiens. The sequence continues at coordinate 165,435,383 of NW_027507785.1, forward strand.
TTTCGACTTAGGTGGTTTGATGCATAGCCATAACCTGGGTCAAAAAGTACTTGGTAATATGTGGATTATGGGACGGCAAAAGTCTGTGGTATAAAAGTCCCCATGAGAAGTCCCTAGGCTTTGTTATTCCATTGCTAGATCCAATTCTGCACACTCTCTGCAGCACCTCTGGGAGACTGAAGGATTCTCTATTATAGCAGACAAAACACAGACTAAGTGTAGTATAATTGTCTTTTTAATACATTTTTAAATACATGTTCTAATACTCACTACACTTAGTCAGCGCACTTTGCTGTGTTTTGTCCAAATGTACTTTCTGCCTTCACTGCAGACAGTGGAGCATTAATCTATTGTTTTTGTCTGGGCAGGGTGTTCTCCTGAGGCTGCTGCCCCTGGAAGATAACTAGTGAAACAAGAAATTGCAGTATGTGCCTGGGCTGGGGAACTGGAGAGGCATCATCCTGGAGTCCAGGTCTGGAGAAGTATCTTTTGTCTCCCTCACTGAGGAATCTGTAGGAGTCTTTAAAAAAAATAGAATCACAATTTTTTTGCTTAGAAAAAAGATTGCGATTCTCTCGCGATTCATGGCTTAGTATTATCTTTCACATTATATGAAAAAATTGCTAAATTGGATTTTTTTTCACCTTTAATAATAAACACCTTCATTTACAAATTGCATTTTGTATTTACTTGTGTTGTCCTTGACTATTGTTTAAATTGGTTTGATGTTCCGAAACACTTAAGTGTGACAAACATGCAAAGGAACAGGAAATGAGGAAGGGGGCAAACACTTTTTCACACCACTGTATATATATATGTTTGGGGGTCCTAAGTAATTTTCTAGCAGAAAATACTGATTTTAACTTGTAAGCAACAAGTGTGAGAAAAAGGCTAATGGCCCGTACACAGGATAAGACTTTCTGGCAACAAAACCGTGGATTTTTGTTCGAAGGATGTTGGCTCCAACTTGTCTTGCATACACGCAGTCACACAAATGTTGGCCAACAATTATGAACGTAGTGACGTACATGACGTAGGTGATATCTCCATTAGGAACGCTAGTTACATCTCCAGATCGTACTTGATTCCGAGCATACGTGGACTTTTGTCCGACAGACTTGTGTACTCAAGATCGGAAAGTTCGACAACAAACATTTGTTGGCGGAAAATTTGAGAACCTGCTAGCCAACATTTGTTGGGGGACAGTCCGATAACAAATGTTCGATGGAGCATACAAACGGGCGGACATTCCACCAACAAGCTCACATCCAACATGTTGTCGGAAAATCTGATCATGTATACAGGGCATTAGTCTTTAAGTGGTTAAACTGACCTCATTTACAGACCAAAGTTCATCCCTTTGATCTAAAAGAACTAAATGTTACAATGTTTCCTTTTATCTTAGCACTGAGCAATGTTGATAAAAATTTGCCGGATGAATGTTATTTGCTGTGAGTGAGCAGGGAATGGCTCAGCCCCTGTTACATGACGGAATTGCGGAAACACCGGATTAAAATCGCAAAGGGTGTTGAATCGAGAAAGTTTTTTAACAATTATTCGTGCAGTTCTACTGAGGAACTACCTGTGGATGCTGGGTGGCAGTCAGGTTCTGAGACCCTGCTGTAGACTCTTGGGTGTGCAAGTGCTAGAAGACAGTTAAGTGTCAGAGGTTGATATATTAACTGGGATGGCTCTTATACAGCCTTAGATGTACTGGCCATCCCATGTTACCTGCAGGAAAGGCTGCTTAGAAAAGATTAGTGAGAAGATGTCCACCTGTTATTTCTGCTAGTGTTTGGAGTACTCTGATCCATGGACCCCTCTCCTGTTTAACGTTACTTAGCAAAAAATTTGAAAAAAGACATCCCTTAGACTGAGCCTGTGTTGTTTGTGTGCATGGAACTGTGTCTGTGGCAGGCAGCCTCTGTATTAGTAAGGGAGACCTGGGCTGCTGGGTGAGTACTGTTTAACCTCTTCAGCCCCAGAAGATTTTACCCCCTTCCTGACCAGAGCACTTTTTGCGATACGGCTCTGCGTCGCTTTAACTGACAATTGCGTGGTCGTGCAACGTTGCACCCAAACAAAATTGATGTATTTTTTTTCCCACAAATCGAGCTTTCTTTGGTGGTATTTGATCACCTCTGCGGTTTTTATTTTTTCCACTATAAACAAAAAAAAGAGGATACATTTTGAAAAAAAAAACGCAATATTTTTTACTTTTTGCTATAATAAATATGCCCCAAAAATATCTAAAAAAACGTTTTTTTCCTCAGTTTAGGCCCATTTGTATTTTTCTACATATTTTTGGTAAAAAAAATTGCAATAAGCATTTATAGATTGGTTTGCACAAAAGTTATAGCGTCTATAAAATAGGGGATAGTTTTATGGCATATTTATTATACTTTTTTTTTCTATTAGTAATGGCGGTGATCTGTGATCTTTATTGGGACTGTGACATTATGGCAGACACGTCAGACAACTGTGACCCGTTTTTGGAACCATTGGCATTTTTACAGCGATTAGTGCTTTAAAAATGCATTGATTACTGTAAAAATTTCACTGACAGTGATGCGGTTAACCACTAGGGGGCGATCAAGGGGTTAATGTGTTCCCTATTGTGTGTTCTAACTGAAGGGGGGAGGGGACTGTGTATGGGAGATGGCAGATCGTTGTTCATACTCTGTGAATGCAAGAAAACCACAGAGAAACTGCAGCAGAGCAGTGTGAAAAGGGCCTTAGTATAGGGGGCTAAGTATCAATATATATAATATCTCTGCTGATATAAGTATCAGCACAATAGCCAAGTACAGTGAGTGAAAAAGTATTTGATCCCCTGCTGATTTTGTACATTTCCCTACTGACAAAGAAATGATCAGTCTATAATGTTATTGGTAGGTTTATTTTAACAGTGAGAGACAAAATAACAACAAAAATATCCAGAAAAATGCATTTAAAAAAAGTTATACATTGATTTATGATTAATGAGTGAAATAAGTATTTGATCTCCTATCAACAAGCAAGATTTCTGGCTCCCAGGTGTCTTCTATACAGGTAACAAGCTAAGATTAGGAGCCCTCTCTTAAAGGCAGTGCTCCTAATCTCAGCATGTTATCTGTTTAAAAGACACCTGTCCACAGAAGCAATCAGATTCCAATCTCTCCACCATGGCCAAGACCAAAGAGCTGTCCAAGGATGTCAGGGACAAGACTGTAGGCTACATGTACAAGCCCGTCTGAAGTTTGCTAATGAACATCTGAATGATTCAGAGGATAACTGGGTAAAAGTGCTGTGGTCAGATGAGACCAAAATCACGCTATTTGGCATCAACTCAACTCGCTATGTTTGGAAGACGAGAAATGCTACCTATGACCCCAAGAACACCATCCCCACCGTCAAACATTGAGGTGGAAACATTTTACTTTGAGGGCATTTTTCTGCTAAAGGGACAGAACAACTTCAAAAGGGACGATGGACAGGGCCATGTACCATTAAATCTTGGGTAAGAATCATGGCACTGAAAATGAGTCGTGGATGGGTAGTCCAGCATGACAATGACCCAAAACACACACCCAAGGCAACAAAGGAGTGGCTCAGGAAGAAGCACATTAAGGTCTTGGAGTAGCCTAACCAGTCTCCAGACCTTAATCCCATAGAAAATATGTGGAGGGAGCTGAAGGTTCTAGTTACCAAAAGTTTGAAAACTTAAGGACTTGGAGAGGCTCTGCAAAGAGGAATGGGACAAAATTTCTCCTGAGATGTATGCAAACCTGGTGGCCAACTACAAGAAACGTCTGACCAAGGGTTTTGCCACCAAGTACTAAGTTGTGTTTTGCAAAGTGGTCAAATACTTATTTCACTCATTGAAATGCAAATCAATTTATAACTTTTTTTAAATGCTTCCAATAAAATTATAGACTGATTGTTCCTTTGTCAGTGGGAAAACGTACAAAATCTGCAGGGGTTCAAATACTTTTTTTTCCCCCTCACTTTAGTTAGCATTTCTGCCTTGAAGCACTATGGTCATCAGTTTGAATCCCAACCACTACACTACCTGGAGTTTGCACGTTTTCCCTGTGCATGCATGTGTTTCCTTGGGGTACTCCAGTTTCCTCCCACACTCCAAAGACATGCTGGTAGGTAAATTGATCCTAGTATGTCTATGTATTAATGTGAATTAGAGACCTTGGATTATAATTTCCTTGAGGGCTGATGTGAATGTACAATATATATGTAAAGAGCTGTGTAAATTGGAGCTATATAAATACCTATAATAAACAAAATAAACAATGACTTTTAACTCCATCTAGTGGCCAAATGCATTATCTTCCATCTAACTACCTGCCGACCGCCCGCCGCAGTTGTACTGTGGCAAGGTGGCACAGCTGCGCGATTCGACGTACCTGTACGTTGCTTCGTGCACAAGCGCACCTATTGGCCGCAGAAGGAGCCAATCAGCAGGTCCGGCGGATGCGATGTCTGCTGGGACCCGCTGATCATTCCCCAGAGAAGGCAGAATGGTGATCTGCCTATGTAAACAAGGCAGATCAATATTCTGACAGGAGAGGACACAAATCTTCTGTTTCTGCTAATCAGTAACACGGATCTCTGTGTCCCTCCAGCAAATCAATCCCCACACAGTAAGCAAGCATCTCCTAGTGACACACTTAACCCTCTGATGTTAACCCCTTCCCTGCCAGTGTCTATAGTAACAGTGCATATTTTTAGCACTGATTACTGTAATAATGTCACTGGTTCCCAAAAAAAGCATCAAAGTGCCAGTTAGGTGTTTGGTTTGTCTTAGTCCTGCTGAAAATCGCTGATCACCACCATTACTTGTAAAAAAAAATTAATAAATAAAAAGTCCTTAAATCTATACCCTAGTTTGTAGACACTATAACTTTAGCAGACCAATCAATATATGCTTATTGGGATTTTTTTACAAAAAATATATAGCAGAATACATATTGGCCTAAATTGATGAAGACATTAGACTTGTTATATATATTTTTATTGAATATGTTTTATAGCAAAAAGTAAAAAAAAATATATATATTTTTTTTTTTTTAATTTGTCTGTCTCTTTTTGTTTCTAGCGCAAAAAAAAACAAAAAACGCAGAGGTGATCAAATACCACCAAAAGAAAGCTCTATTTGTGGGGGAAAAAAAAAGGACATACATTTTAATTGGCTATACAGTGTCGTACAACTATACAATTGTCAGTTAAAATAATGCAGTGCTGTATTGCAAAAAATGGCCTGGCCATTAAGGTGGTAAATCCTTCCGGTCCTTAAGTGGTTAAACTCCATGATCTATAATAAAACAGCATAGAATATAGACAATTTACATTTGTTTTTTGCTCCATTCACAAATGTACATGCATTTTCACTGGATGGCTATGCAAATTCTCTACGAATCAACCCGTAAGGGCTGATACACACCAGATGCCATCAAGTGCAATTTTACTTTGCATAAAAAATGCATGGACATAGATTTCAATCACTCTAGTTCACACCAGTGCAATGCGTTCCAGTGAAGTCAACAAAAGTAGAATATGTTGCATTTTTCCTTAATAGAATGCTGCAAAATGCATAAAAAACGCACTAAACTCACATGTCCTCAATTTAGATGAAGAAAAAAAGAGGAAAAAACGCTCCAGAATGCATCAAAAACGTGCATGCAGAAACGCATTCCAGAACGCAGACCTTTAGTTTTTCAATTTTTTTGGAAGACCATCACAAGAGGCAAAACAGGAAAATAAGCGGTTTTATGACTAACACAAATATTACCAGTACCTTCCATGGGAAATACATGCTTTTTTAGTAGCAATTTTTTTTTTCTTGGGGCATGGGGAGTAATATTTACTAGCTAATAAATGGTAATCAAAAATTATTTTACAGAATCTTGAGACATTTCCTTTTCTTGCTCGCTCAACAAAGGCTTTTATGAGCTCTTGCATCACCATACTTCCCCCCCTCCACTTGAAGAATCTACACTATGGAACTGTGGATAAAACTACACACTGAGTTTTAGGCTCGGTTCACACCTATGCAGTTTACTTTTGATCCGTTTCGGCAGTGCTTTTTGCTGTGCATTTTGCGTTTCTACACATGCACTTTGGACACATTTTTCATGCTTTTTTTATGGGTTTTGTATGCTTTTTTTGCCCAATTTGTTGGGTGGATTAGAAAACGCTGTAAAATCGTGGCAAAAATACACTACGTGCTTTCTGCAGCTTCTCCATTGAAGTCTATTGAACCAAAACACACTGTTTTGTTTTTTGTTTTTTACTTAGAGGAGTTCCAGCCTGGGGTAAAAAAAATAAAAATAAGTCAGCACCTACAAATAATGTAGCTGCTGACTTTTAATATAAGGACACCTACCTGTCTCCCAGAAGGCAGCGGGGGGAAGGAGGAGGTGGGGCCAGAAGTTTTGTAGATCACCACACAGCGATGCAGCAATCTTACTCGGAAGTGGGTGCGAAGACCTGGTTTTGCCAGGTATCCGCTCCCTTCAAAAGGTGCCAAATGTGGCAGCGGAGGGGGGAGGGGGGGAAGCAAACAAGTGGAGCTTCCCCTTCTGGGTGGAGCTCTGCTTTAAACATGAACTTTTTAAAAGAACAATGTTCATTGCAGTCACCCAGAACAAGATCCATGAGAGTAACAATACGGGCATGGGATGAAGTACAGGCGATCATGCATCTTTTTGTTAAACTCCATCTCTCTGTCAAGCCAGTTGTGTTACAATCCCAAATTACCGCATTTCGGAGATATTCCGGATGCAGTCATCTGGGCAGGGGTTGGAATCAAGCAAGTACAAGGGGGAAGCTATGTATTTTTGATCGGCTCAAGAACAGATTTCAGTTGTCGAACTAGTATCTATTTAGATACCTGCAGCTGCGACATGCCTTTGTATGTGGCTCTTATACCGTGGACCTTCGGTCTTCGGCATTAAAACTTCTTTTACATGATGATTCTTTGGCCAAGCCTTTGTCGATATTGTATAAAGAATTATTTACAGTAAGGCCAAAGGCACTGGATAAATGTATAGATGTTTGGATGCAACTGATTCAGAGTTTTCAGGGAGAATACTGGGATGACATTTGGGAGGTTCCTTTTAAGGCACTGGTGTTATTTATAGATCACCTCATCCAATTTAACTGGTACACAGAATGTATTATGCTCCAGCTAGGCTAGCCCCTATTTATGGATCCACTTTGGCTGAATGCTGGAGATATAGGACCCCGCCGACTGACATTGATCATATTTTATGGCATTGTAAGGAAGTGCAAAATTTTTGGTCGGAGGTCACACATACTTTACAGGAACTTCTATTGATTGCAGTCCTTTTCACCATCCTTGTTTGCCTTTTGGGTTGGTGGAGGATTTGGTACCAAAAAGGGTACAGGGGACTTTTCTATCTGTTACCTTATTTTATGCGTGAAAATTGGCAGTGTTATATTGGAAAGAATGAGCAGCACTGTCACTTGCATTTTGGAAGGGTATGGTCAATAAATCATTACCTTTCTACAAGGCAACATATGCGACTAGGAGATGCCAGAGAAAATTTGACAAGGTTTGGCAAGGTTGGCTGGCAGATGTCAACTGTTGGATGAGGTGTTCTATAACCCCTGCAAGTAGTTTTGAGTAGAGGGAATGCATGTTAAAAGGTACACCAGATACATGATATTAGAGGAGGTTAGGGTATCACCTTCATGTTGATATTGATGGTTTTGTGGGAATGACTCTATCCTACTATGTGTGGGATGGGCGCGTTGCACAAGGGAGAGGGAAGAGGGAAGAGGGAGGAGGGAAGAGGGAGGAGGGGGGAGGGAGGAGGGGGGAGGGAGGAGGGTGGGGTTGATAGTTAGTTGTTTATGTATAGTTAATCCAGGTCCTTGCGACTTGTTAAGCCTGGGTATGCCCAATACGCTCTGTGCTGTATGTCATATTCTTTTTTTTTTTTTTACATTTAAAAATAAAGAATTAAAAAAAAAGAAGGAAAAATGTTCATACAGGGTTATACAAAGTATAATTAATACTTGTACATACAGTGGTGTGAAAAAGTGTTTGCCCCCTTCCTCATTTCCTGTTCCTTTGCATGTTTGTCACACTTAAGTGTTTCGGAACATCAAACCAATTTAAACAATAGTCAAGCACAACACAAGTAAACACAAAATGCAATTTGTAAATGAAGGTGTTTATTATTAAAGGTGAAAAAAAATCCAAACCATCATGGCCCTGTGTGAAAAAGTGATTGCCCCCTAAACCTAATAACTGGTTGGGCCACCCTTAGCAGCAACAACTGCAACCAAGCATTTGCGATAACGTGCAATGAGGCTTTTACAGCGTACTGGAGGAATTTTGGCCCACTCATCTTTGCAGAATTGTCCTAATTCAGTTACATTAGAGGGTTTTCGAGCATGAACGGCCTTTTTAAGGTCATACCACAACATCTCAATAGGATTCAGGTCAGGACTTTGGCTAGGCCACTCCAAAGTCTTCATTTTGTTTTTCTTCAGCCATTCGGTGGTGGACTTGCTGGTGTGTTTAGGATCATTGTCCTGCTGCAGAACCCAAGTTCGTTTCAGCTTGAGTACACGAACAGATGGTCGGACATTCTCCTTCAGGATCTCTTGGTAGACAACAGAATTCATAGTTCCTTTTATCACGGCAAGTCTTCCAGGTCCTGAAGCAGCAAAACAGCCCCAGACCATCACACTACCACCACCATATTTTACTGTTGGTATAATGTTCTTTTTATGAAATGCAGTGTTCCTTCTACGCCAGATATACTTGGACACACACCTTCCAAAGAGTTCCACTTTTGTCTCTTCGGTCCACAGAATGTTGTCCCAAAAGTCTTGGGGATCATCAAGATGTGTTGTGGAGAAATTGAGACGAGCTTTGATGTTCTTTTTGCTCAGCAGTGGTTTTCTCCTTGGAACTCTGCCATGCAGGCCATTTTTGCCCAGTCTTTTCCTGATGGTGGAGGCATGAACGCTGACCTTAACTGAGGTAAGTGAGGCCTGCAGTTCCTTGGACGTTGTTGTGGGGTCTTTTGTGACCTCTTGGATGAGTCGTCGCTGCGCTCTTGGGGTAATTTTGGGCGGCCGGCCACTCCTGGGAAGGTTCACCACTGTTCCATGTCTTCGCCATTTGTGGATAATGGCTCTCACTGTGGTTCGCTGGATTCCCAAAGCTTTGGAAATGGCTTTATAACCCTTTCCAGACTGATAGATCTCAATTACTTTCTTTCTCAATTGTTCCTGAATTTCTTTGGGTCTCGGCATGATGTGTAGCTTTTAAGGATCTTCTGGTGGACCTTACTGTGTCAAGCAGCTCCTATTTAAGTGATGCCTTGATTGTGAACAGGTGTGGCAATAATCAGGCCTGGGTGTGGCTAGAGAAATTGAACTCAGGTGTGGACAACCACAGTTATAGTATGTTTTAACAAGGGGGGCAATCACTTTTTCACACAGGGCCATGATGGTTTGGATTTTTTTTCACCTTTAATAATAAACACCTTCATTTACAAATTGCATTTTGTGCTTACTTGTGTTGTCCTTGACTATTGTTTAAATTGGTTTGATGTTCCGAAACACTTAAGTGTGACAAACATGCAAAGGAACGGGAAATGAGGAAGGGGGCAAACACTTTTTCACACCACTGTACATAGATTACAAGAAAAATGGGGTTCATCCCCTGATAATATCAATAGAGAGTAAGCACAACCTATGGGTTATCAAATAGACCAGAGAAAATCCCAGCAGTTAGGACATGTCCAAAAAGTTAAAACAATGTATAACATGGGGGGTTATTTTCAAAAGGCAAATCCACTTTGCACTACTAGTGCACTGAAGGTGCACTTGAAAGTGTAGTCACTGTAGATCTGAAGGGGACATACAAGGAAAATAAAAAAACAGCATTTTAGCTAGCACATGATTGGATGATAAAATCAGCAGAGCTTCTCCTCATTTCAGATCTACAGCGACTGCACTTCCAAGTGCACTTTCAGTGGATGGTAAATCGACTCCATGGCTGTCAATATATACAGCCAATAATCTGTAGTGAGAGACCATGGGATGGTATCAAGGAGATAAGGCGTTTGACACAGGTTTTGGAAGACTGTAACCATTGATTCCCACATTTTATTATATTTAGAAGGACACCCACTGTGAATATATAAGAATTATATATAGGGCAAAGTGTTTTTGATTTCACGTATCCAAGTGTTGGATTCAGGGGGTAATTTCTCATCCAGTTTTGGGCTATCACTTTTATGGCTTTTGAATAGAGATTCTTGGAGAAAGGTCTTGGTGAGTGCTGGTTCAGGCTATTCCCAATAAGCACTGTTTAGGGTATAGCATTAATGGGGTGCCCATTATATCATGGAGAAATTTGACGATGTGTGTCCAATAGCTTTGTACAAGTGGACAATTCCAGAGAACACCGTTTTGCTTTTAAAATAGTCCTTGACCCTTTCCAAAAAATGCAACGGCTGAAAAGAAAGATAGATGTGAACTTATCCCATAGGAAACCATGTTAAATGGACTGTAGTGCATTATTGAAAAAAACGCATAGGTGTAAACTGAGCCTAAGAAAGTTTAGTGATATAATGGAAGGGGACGGTTGCTTATGTATATTGCCTCTGTAATTGATTGTGTTAACAATTGTCAAGCTTTTTTATTAGGACAACATTTTTTTTATAATATTAATTAATAAAAAATACGTTTTTATACTTAAATTGTGTACTTTCCTGGGACATGGTGCTGAAACCCATCTGTCAAACCAAAATATGTCATTGTAGACGCTATATACAGCACCCTGCCATCCACTCCCACCAGCCATGTTCAATGTGTATCTAAACCTAAGAACAAAAAATGTAATATATTGCAGCTTACCAGTTCATAAATGTGGTGGCAGCATTCAGTTTCCTTTTTTTTAGGTTTCCTTCCTTCAATTATACCTGGTAAACCTGGTAGTAACTCATGTCCTATCCCAGGGTGACAATGCTCACTAACTTTACTGTATTTATGGAGGAGCATTGTTATAACCCCAGAACAGAAAGTGTAATAGCACTACACTCCATAACATAGAAGGAAGGTGTAATCCACAGAATCAAACTGGGCCAGAAGATGAGAATACTTGAGATAAGACAGCAATTTATAGCAGGATCACAAGTTATTTTGGAATTATCCAACACATTTAACAATAGTGTATTTAACAGAACAGAGAAGTTCATTGTTAGTGTTTACGTAAACTTCTAATCATTTCCTACTCTACTTTCAGCAAAGTTTTAAGAAAAATTCCCTCAGCTTCTTAAATGATACTAATTAGATTTTGTCTTAATGGTATCCAGTTCATCAGAGGCTGAGGTGAGGTATTATTCCTTTTCCTCGGGCCATGGGCGTTATAAGATAGAAATTAATTTACATATTATTATATGGTAGGCTTAAAAAAATGCTAAACTGCCTTTTAAGGGTAATTAACCAATTACATTGGAAAATCATTGAGCTTTAACAGAACTGTAAGGCTCAGTTCACACTAGTGCGAGCCATGCGACTTGTGTTGGCAAATTTTCATTCATTTGAATGGGCTGCCATGCCTGCATATCCAGATAAAAAGGTGCATGCACATTTTCAAAAATGTGGCCACAGGGAAGTGCGATTCTGCACCCGCAACCAGCCCGCCCAGTGTGAACTGAGCCTAAAAAAAAAAAATGCTGAGAAAGTTCACGTTTCCTTACGTGCCAGACAGAGCTGTGATGTTTATAGAGCTGTGTAAAACTGAATACTGCATGGACACAATTACAATCCATTGGCAGATAAAACAGCTACCATATATGTATACCAATACTATATTTACTAGGTTTGCCTTAAGTTCAGCTTTAGGGCCAATTTACAATGGCTTGCGCTAAAATGCATGTACATTTCCATCCATTTTAGTCACGTTTTAACAAGCACTGACATCCTTTGACATACATTTTGGCATCTGTTGACATACATTTTGCATTTTAGCGCAACGCAACATTATAAAGTAAATAGCACACATTGTTTTTCAGATGTCGGGGGCACAGTGGTGTAGTGGTTAGCACTCTCACCTAGCAGTAAAAAGGGTCACTGGTTCAAATCCCAACCATGACACTACCTGCCTGGAGTGTGTATGTTCTCCATGTGCCTGCGTGGGTTTCTTCCAGGTACTCTGGTTTCCTCCCACACTCCAAAGACATGCAGGTAGGTTAATTGGCTTCTGGCCAAAATTGGCTCTAGTATATGAATGGGGACCTTAGATTGTGGGCTTCTTGAAGGTAGGGACCAATGTGAGTGTGCAATGTATAGGGGTAGACACTCACTCAGGTTAAACTGGTGTCTTTATTCAACCTTACTAACTATGAAACTATGTCCTTTCTGTTGATCTGCATTTTACTGCTGCGCTAAAACGCACTGGTGTGAATTGTCCTTTAATGTGCAGCAGTTTTAAATTAGAAAAAAAAGTTAGTTTTGTGCCATTTAACAAACTTACCTTTAAAATCTGGCTATTGCCACATCCACTGTGCATAATGCCAAGGCTCTTTAATTTTTTACTTAGCTCAGTCAACATGTGGCTATAGAGGTCTTCTAGGCTTGTGCCTGTAATGCACAGATTTAAACAGGACTTCTGCACTTGTAATACAGCATCATACAGCTCTTCTTGTGCAGCAGAAAACCTTCAAATAAAAAAGAAAAATGTTACTGCACTTCTTTCACAGAACTGCCTGTGAAGTGTTCAATGCATTACCCTCTCTTTATTGTAAAAAAAAATATTTTCAGAGAGGGGGTGCCTAGTTTTGACAGGTACCTTCTTCCACTTCTGCTTGGATCGCCTAGGTGATCCGAGTGGAAGTTCATCCCCCTCTCCCTGCCTGCAACCTCCTGGGACCTGTGAAATGTCTTTTCAGATAGAGCAGCCCACCGTCAACATGGCAGTGCTGGGGACCCAAGGAGGGGGGAATCCTATTTTGTATATCCATTTCATTTTGATTTTTGAAATCCCTCTTAGCAGAGAGCCTCCCCGCCAGTGTGGGCTATGTTTGTCAATTCCTAGAAATATTGTGTTTGTACGGTCCCTATTATTTACAAGAGTATAAGGTTTTGAAACAGAATGCTTCCTAAAACCCCTCCTAATATTATTTATGTGTTTATTGAGCCTAACTTGCAGGGCCCCCTTGGTCCTACTGACATGCTGGAGTCCGCAAGGACATTAAAGTATACAACCCCAGTAGAAGTGCAAGTATTAAAGAGTTCTATCTTGAAAGTTTGGGAGGTACTTGTGTAAATAATATCCATACTTCTCCTATTCTTACATCTATTAATGGCACATACTTGACATTTTGTGGCCATGACTTTAAAATTATAAATGGTCAAAATGCGCATAGGATGAATGGGAAAGCCTCACACAGCAGTGTCAGTGGTCAGCAAACAACAGGCTCAGCCAGCTGCTCCAGATCTCTCCTTAAAGGACGGTATACATAAAAAAGGAAGGCCCGGGAACCTGGAAGACGTAATTTTGTGATGAAACATATAAGAATGCTGCCTATACTACGTTCATTAGCACGCCAATTCAGTCCTCTCTGCACAATTGCCAGCCTGACTTTGTTTTGCTACATGCTACTATGAAGATTATCTCTGCAAGTGTAATGCAAATTGATTAAATTGCTTCAGTAACAGTCTTACACTATGTGCGGACCTTCCTTTTTGACTGATACTCACTTAACCATTAGGTGTAAGCTAACATAGTACCTTTATAAAGTTTTTTTTATTTAGTTGATCAATGCATTTGAGGCAAGTGTAGTGTAATAATTAATTAGAAATAGTGATTCCATATGGATCGGGATGATATGCTGAATGAGGCTTGGCTGGTGTTCACCTTAGCACTCGAGATTTAGATCGAGGTGCGGTTCTGTGAAACACTATTTGAGACGATGGCGCAGCATGATGTCTGTGCCCCGGATGTCATTGTGTGATGAAACGCATAGGGTGGAGCAATGTTCTGATGTCATTGCATACCACGAGTCCTGTAAGTGCGTGTTGCCTTACCATGTGGAGTATTTTCTGTTTTGGACATGACAATATGGAGAATATGGTCAGATGACTTCCACTGTGGCCCAAAGGAACACCGCCGGAACATTTCAGAGAGGCCCTGGCAGGGTATACAGTCAAAAGCATTATTGACCTTTCTTGAATAAAGGTCCATTATAGTTGGTAAGCAAGCATTTTTTTTACCATTCCAAGGTGGTGGTGTCTTCTGCGGACTATTGTACATGGTGGTGGATGGTGACTGCAAGTTTTTCCAATTTGAGTCATATACAAAGAGGATCCTACCTTAGCAACTATCTTTTTGGACTGTGTTTGCAACAATTGCTAAATGTCACAGCGACTCTGTTTGCATATGTCTAACTGTGCTTGTATCACACAGTAAAGTCGCAGTTTATATCACTTTTGGATTTTTATTTTTGTTTTGTTTTTATTTATCAAGATTTAGAAGCGCAGTTTTTTTCCTTTTAGAAAGAAACATGCAACATGTTCCAAAAGTGAACCTATCCTTTAAAGTGGTGGTAGTAAGAACTAACTGAACTTGTTATCAACACTGATGCAAGTGCTCACCCCAGGCATACACTCATGTGAAACACTAAGTACACCCAGGGTAATTGTTGACTTATTCAACAATTTCAAACAGGCAAATATTACATCTCCATTCAAACAGTGCCTACAATAAAGGTGATATACTTAAAGCGGAATGTCACTCTCCTAATCATCATTGACTATTTTTAACCTTTATGCTGCTAGCATTGGTAAATAGATAGGAAAGTATATTATATTTGCTTGTTTTAAGCCTTTTTTATTACATTTTTTCAGTAACTTCCTGCTTATCATGCCTAGACAAATGATGTAATACATCCCAGGAATCTACAGGAGGGGAGGAGGAGTTTTATCAGCTAAGCACACCCTCCTGCCTACATGCCTTAGCTAAGGTAGATGGATTCCGGAAAGTAAATGCTACATAAATCATTTGCCCTTACTCAAGATAGCTACAACCAGAAATGCAAGAGGGTGTTTTTTAAAGTGATTTTGTAGGCAAAATAAAGAATGATGACAAAGATAGATGAGTGAGTAAAAAGTAATTAAATAGCATTTTTGGTTTGTGGTGCTCAGATGTAGTGTAGTTCTGTTTTAAATAAGAAACACGAGATGTTAAAGTGAGCATCAGAACCTTTTTGGAGCATGCATCAATATCGCTATCCATACGTACACCAAGGGAGGCACTGGGAGACTTAACCCATCTATACTAACAGTTAACACTAGACAACATAAAATAGCTGAGGTTATACGGTTTTATGTTACTAATATTATCTCGGGTGAGCTTTCTCCTATGACAATCTGGGTGACCCACAAGGAACCAATAAGTATGGGGTCCAAAAGAAAAAGGAAAGCAGAACAAGAGATGAACACCCCCCCCCCCCCAAAAAAAAAAACACAAGGGCAATTTTTTCTCTGCAATCATTTATATAACAAAAACAGCAATATAAATAGTAGTATACAGGGCAAAAAGTACACCCTTAACCTCAGAAATGGTAGTATCATTTATTTGTACCCAATGCCACTAGTCTCTGACACAGATTACATTTTTTGATCACTTCCTTTTTTGCAAAAGGAGCAGCTCATTTTGACTCCCCCACAACATTTTAATGGAATTCAAATCAGGTATTTGAATTGGCCGGTCCATACCCCTTTGTTTCCTCTTTCTGAGTCACTCCTTTACTAGTGTTCTGCATATTATATTATTCCATTGAAAGTTTAATTTACAGTTCCGGTTCAACTTTTGGGCAGATGGCCTCACATTATCAAGCACACTTTGATATGATTCAAAATTCATAGTTGACTCTATAACTGCAATCTGACCAGGCCCTGAAGCAGCAAATCAATCATAAACTATAATGTTTCTACCACTACGCTTCACAGTTGGCACCAGGGCTGGTGCAACGATTTATGACCCCTTAGGCAGAACCTCATTTTGCCGAACCCCCCTTGGCTCCACCCCTGACTCCACCCCCTTTGCTCTGCCCCACCTTTTAATGAAGAGCCCATCAAATGCAGCCCACCAGTGCCCATCAAATGCAGCCTCACCAGCACCCACCAAAAGCAGCCTCACCAGCACCCATCAAATGAACCCTACCAGCACCCATCAAATGAAGCCTACCAGCACCCATCAAATGAAGCCTACCAGCACCCATCAAATGAAGCCTACCAGCACCCATCAAATGAAGCCTACCAGCACCCATCAAATGAACCCTACCAGCACCCATCAAATGAAGCCTACCAGCACCCATCAAATGAAGCCTACCAGCACCCATCAAATGAAGCCTACCAGCACCCATCAAATGAAGCCTACCAGCACCCATCAAATGAAGCCTACCAGCACCCATCAAATGAAGCCTACCAGCACCCATCAAATGCAGCCTTCCAGTGCCCATCAATTAACGTTTGCTTGCTACCATTCATTCGGTAGTCGGGACATAGACATAGTCCTCCGCCGCCACTGCGCCTCTGACACTATGGGGGTTATTTACGAAAGGCCAATCCACTTTGCACTACAAGTGCACTTGGAAGTGCAGTCGCTGTAAATCTGAGGGGTAGATTTGAAATGAGGGCAGGCTATGCCGATTTTATCATCCAATCATGTGCAAGCTAAAATGCTGTTTTTTATTTTCCTTGCATGACCCCCTCGGATTTAC
The DNA here is from genome assembly GCF_037356315.1 of Lithobates pipiens. Classification (NCBI taxonomy): domain Eukaryota; kingdom Metazoa; phylum Chordata; class Amphibia; order Anura; family Ranidae; genus Lithobates; species Lithobates pipiens. Next base: position 165,452,152 of record NW_027507785.1, read on the forward strand.
AGCGACTGCACTTCAAAGTGCACTTGCAGTGCACTTGTAGTGCAAAGTGGATTTTACTTTTGTAAATAACCCCCTATGTGCGAACAGTGCGGCAGCTGCCTGTTGATGCTGAGACTTAGTTGCTTGCTGCAGAGAGAAGAGAGTAGGAACACCAGTGGATGGGAGCCCTAGGCGGCTGCCTAGTTTGCCTAGTAGTAGCACCGGCCCTGATTGGCACAAGGTTCTCCTTCTAAAATGCTCCCTTCAATTTGCATCAAACATGTCTACAGTACAGTTACAATACAATTCAATACAGGAGGAATCAGAGAGCCCTGTTGTATTTAATTTTTATTAGAAACAGATATTTTATTACAATAAAAAGACCAGTTCATTCTCTGTGCAGTTAACTTCCTAACCATATAATTTTACAACATAAAAAGTTGCACAGGAACACCAAGCAGGGAACAAGCTACCACGAAAGAGAAAAAAATAGCAGCATGGACCCCTCAGCATCATCTATGAGATATAAATAATAATATCCCTTTTATGTACAGATATACAATTTACCACTTATACAGTAAGATCAGACGTCTAATTCACAGGTTATTGATTATGTCTTTCATTCGGAGAACAGTAAACCTGAAATATTCAGTAGACGTTTTAACAGTTCTCCCAAATTCCCGTATCCACTTACCGCCTGCCCGCAATGTAATTTACGTTGCTGCCTACTTTTGGGTATCGGAAACATGGACGGCTCCCGCTGTGATTGTACACAGCAGGATCCAGTCAGCAAGTCCCGGTTAAAGCAGGGGTGAAAAACCTAGAGATCTATTAGTAAAAGCAGCCCACTTTACACATAGTTAGGCACACATTTAACCCTTGATCACCCTAGATGTTATTATCTTCTCAGCCAGTCTCATTAGTAGAGTAACGCAAACCAATCAATATATACTTATTGGGATTTATATTTTTTTTTTTAACCAAAGACATGTACCAGAATACATTTTGGCCAAAAATAAACTTGATATTTTTTTTTATAGCCATAGACTGAGTATAGCCTCGAATACAAAATATATACGTAATACATATAACAGTACCATCATCCCAATTGATAATTGTCAAGAATTGGGAATTCTAAGGATATTGGGGCAGTTGCTAAGGCTGCTCCCTTGATATCCACACCCAAAAATGTTTGTTGAGGGGACTATTGCGGTACTAAATAAATCATAAAAGACTTGGTTATAAAAAATTACAAGTAATTTAATAAGGACAAAAAAATGAAATCCATCAAAACTTTCATATTGCTAAAATCATATACACCACAATTTAATAAACTACCGACGGGTAACCCCGTAAGGTTTCTATTGAAGAGGGGTACAGAAACGCTTCCTCTACCGGTTTCGCGGCGAACCGCTTCTTCAGGAGGATAGTCTACAGAGTAAATAAAAATATTTGCAAATAATCAAATAGCAGCGAATCATATAATGACATAACAGAAGAGTTACAGTAATTTAAATAGCGAGGGGATCAGCTCACCCACAAAGGAGGAAGCAGTAGATCACAGGACCCATCGGTTTCCTCCCACGGCAGATGCGGGGGGTTGTAAAGGACTCTTCAAATTTAAACAGATATATATGATATGAGAGTTAAAGTGAGATGAGACATTAACCTATACACACCTAAAGAGCGATATCTAGGTGAAAAGGGATGGAAAATAGACTGTGTATAGGGGCTGTAAAAAGAGCCTATAAAAAGGAAGTGCTTAATTGTGCATCCTAAGGTGTCCTAAGCAAGCAAAAAATTACCAAAGAAATGTGACCAAATTGGGAAGAAAAGGAAAAAGAAATAAGGAGTCTGTGGAAAAGGGCAAACCACCACAAAAAATAGGGTAAAAAGGATATAAGTGAAACAAGTGTGAAAGTAAAAGCCAAACATACCGTTTGTGCTATATTATCCAGTGCACACCACCCATGTTCATAGAGGGAGATCGAACAGGGCAACACCATAGTAGCCAAGGAATGCAAATGTATAGTGTGCAGGGCAGGTATCACCTACTATATATATAATACACTCCCCAAAGGGAGGAACTGGTAAGCATGTATGCACAGGTTGCTGTTGTAGATGGACACCACAGGTGTATTGCAGGTTAGCACACCAGGTAATCATGATAATTAATATGGTAATTCATTAGCCAGGAAACAAACATGAACCTGGGTATTGATCGCCATCTGTGGGGGTACACACAGAGCAATCACTTTAAGCACATATGAAAAAAGGCATAAAGTAAGATAAGACCAGGAGACCTAGGGTACTAGAGGTCCTAGTCATCGGGTACAAAAACAGCAATACTCTAACCTGTATAGACATGTCCAACAGCGCAACCCGGCATGTGGAGTCCTGAAAACTGCTCAACAGTGGTCTAACACAGACCACTATTTAAGCCCCCAACCCTTCCGGCATCAGCGCACGCCGCTAAACGGCGGCGTCTGATGTCACGGGGGTCCGCCCACCCACACCGCGCACTCGCACGGCCATGCAACCATCGCGCACGCTGATGCGGACGCACTGTGCATGGATGTGCGCACAGCGCATGTGCGTGCCGGAGGGGCCCATGGACCAAAAGGTCCGGGCGCATCCAGCACAAGGAGGACCCAAAATAAGGGACCCACTAGGGCGAGCGCACATCTGCCAGACAGGAGAACACAACAAAGGATCCAAGAAAAGACCCAAGCTTCCCCCTGGGGGGAGCGGATCTCCTTTACAGCAACACTATTCACAAAATACAAAAATAATATATAAACAATAATACTACAAACATCGTATAATCAAGGTAATAATGTAATAAACAAAGCATGGGAACAACCGTACTTCAGTGTCACCAACGGCATAAGGAATGACAATCCCACTAGCTATCGTGGTGAAAAAATAAATAAAGTAAAGTAATGTATATCTAGATACAAAAAATAGAGGCACTCAAAAGAGACACCCACCACTGTTGCTGTTCAGAGGTTGGTGCCTCTTAAAAACGGGTGTGTTATCCACCCTGGGTGTATTATCCACCCCATGAATATAGCCATAGACTGAGTATAGCCTCGAATACAAAATATATGTAATACATATAACAGTACCATCATCCCAATTGATAATTGTCAAGAATTGGGAATTCTAAGGATATTGGGGCAGTTGCTGAGGCTGCTCCCTTGATATCCACACCCAAAAATGTTTGTTGAGGGGACTATTGCGGTACTAAATAAATCATAAAAGACTTTGTTATAAAAAAATTACAAGTAATTTAATAAGGACAAAAAAATGAAATCCATCAAAACTTTCATATTGCTAAAATCATATACACCACAATTTAATAAACTACCGACGGGTAACCCCGTAAGGTTTCTATTGAAGAGGGGTACAGAAACGCTTCCTCTACCGGTTTTGCGGCGAACCGCTTCTTCAGGAGGATAGTCTACAGAGTAAATAAAAATATTTGCAAATAATCAAATAGCAGCGAATCATATAATGACATAACAGAAGAGTTACAGTAATTTAAATAGCGAGGGGATCAGCTCACCCACAAAGGAGGAAGCAGTAGATCACAGGACCCATCGGTTTCCTCCCACGGCAGATGTGGGGGGTTGTAAAGGACTCTTCAAATTTAAACAGATATATATGATATGAGAGTTAAAGTGAGATGAGACATTAACCTATACACACCTAAAGAGCGATATCTAGGTGAAAAGGGATGGAAAATAGACTGTGTATAGGGGCTGTAAAAAGAGCCTATAAAAAGGAAGTGCTTAATTGTGCATCCTAAGGTGTCCTAAGCAAGCAAAAAATTACCAAAGAAATGTGACCAAATTGGGAAGAAAAGGAAAAAGAAATAAGGAGTCTGTGGAAAAGGGCAAACCACCACAAAAAATAGGGTAAAAAGGATATATGTTGGATATGTTATATAGCAGAATGTAAAAAATATATATATTTTTTTTTTTAAGTTTTTTTTTTTTCATTTATATCGCAAAAAATAAAAAGCCCAGTAGTAATCAAATATCACCAAAAGAAAGCTCTATTTGTGTGAAAGAAACAATATGAATTTTGTGCAGGTACAGCATTGCATGACCGGACAATTAGCAGTTAAAATAGCTCAGTGCAGTATAGCAAAAAAAATCTTTCAGAGCTGAAATGGAAATGCTGTAATTCAGTCTGTCAGCTATGCTGTATTAATTCCTCCAGAAGCATTATGTTATCTATCCTATTAAAGAGGAAGTAAACCCCCGATGGGTTTTACTTCCCTTTTTGCTCCCCGCAAGGGCTACAAATGGAAAGCATAATGGGGTAGTATGCATCGCATACTATCCCATTATATGATACCTGCAAATGAACCCCGCACTGTCCCCTGAGCAGGCCGCGTCCATCTTCGCCCCTCTTCCTTCCAGGGCCTCGGACTCTGGCTTTGTGACTAGCCGGAGTTGCGTGACATTACTCCCATGCATACATATGGAAGCCGTCAGTCACGGCACATACAGGGGAGGGGGAAGAAATGGCACGGTGGTCCGTTCCTTCACAGCTCATGCACCGATGACAACATCGGCGCACTACAAGTGAAATATCTCCTAAATGGCGCATGTTTAGGAGATATTTTTACTACCTATAGGAAAGCCTTATTCTAAGCTTACCTATAGGTAGCACTTTAAATCAAGATGAGATGAGATAAGCAATGTCGATTTCCAATTCGAAGACACATTGGGGTTGATGAGTGCATAATCTGGTGAAGCTGTGCATGGCAGTCCATCAGCTTCTAACTTCACCTTAAGCTTGGTTTGTATGCAGAGCTGCACCAGATTTTGCACTCTTCAGTCTTAGTAAATCAACCCCATTCTTCTTTGCCAAATTAAATAAATGAAGGATTAAACAATTTGGATAGTCTTTATACGAAATGTTAGAGCCATTGAATAAATGGTCTCAGGCATACCTCCCAACTGTCCCTGATTTGGAGTAAAATCCCTCTGTCCCTCTTTCCTCCTCATTTGTCTCTCATTTTGGTCTGATCTATATAGTTGTATATAAAATGCACTTTTTATCTTTTAAAAAGTGTTTCCCAGTGCTAAACCTTTCATCTGATTTCTAAATTGCTCTAATTGCTTTGTAAATTTCAAAACCCAGTTTAAAGGAATAGTAGTGGTAAAAAAAAGCACTTGTGGGTTTGTTTTGTTTTTTTGGTATAATTTTACTTTAAGGGGGCATGGCAGGGTGAGTTGCCTATGCCTACATACCGTTGCTAATAAGTGTCCCTCATTCTCATCTTAAAAAGTTGGGAGGTGTGTCTCAGGGGTCCAGAGGGATAGAGCCATCAGAAATCTTAGGTGTTACTTTTGAAACATTACACTAATACACTTAAAATGGAAGTAAACCCTTCCAAACAACTTTGACCTACAGGTAAGCCTAGATTAAGGCTTACCTGTAGGTCCAAGTAATATCTCCTAAACCTATATGGTTTAGGAGATATTTGCCCGAAAATGGGCACCGCTGTCTACGGCGCATGCGCCGTAGACAGCGGCGCGCAGGCGCACTAAATGCGGCAAGTCCAAGAATGGATTTGCCAAATTTGTCTACTCCCGTGCGCATGCGCGGGAGTGACGTCATCGCGGCTCCGGCGAATGGCAGCGTCGGAGCTCCGAGACGCGACTCCCGTGCGCATGCGCGGGAGTGACGTCATCGCGGCTTCTCCGCTGTCATTCGTCGGAGCTGCGAGAGACGCCACAACCAAGATGGATGCGGCGGACTACAGGTGACAGCGGCGACTTCGCTGGCTCCTGTGTCAGGTAAGTGACACATAATGAGCTACTATGCGATGCATAGTAGTCCATTATGCTTTACCTTTGCAGGGAAAAAAAGAGGAAGTAAACCCATCAGGGTTTACTTCCTCTTTAAAGAACCGAGCAGAACCACCACATATTGTATGTACAGTGGTTCTTTTGGAGTCACATCCTCTCCAGCATTTGATGATTGAGCTGATGAGGTACTGTAGAGGCAATACATGAATGTGTAAAGTACCAGCATGCGGCCACAGTTTGAAATTTAGTTCTCTCAATATTTTTCATTTTTAGAGACACATAACTTTAGAAAAGTAAATTTTTGTCCATTACGATGGACTTAAGACCACAAAAGAAGCTACCACAGTGTAGTAATTTACAACTAGTGTTCAGCCTAAGAATGAGTTTGGGCATTGGCTGTTTGTTCGTTCGACAAACATTTGAATTATCGGGGAATTTGACCATTTGATCGGCCCGCTGAGCGACCACAATGCACTGTGCTGCTGCACAGTGCATTGCAAGCCCTAATCGGCTGAATCAATGAAAGCTTTGCCCAATCAGGGCACATAGCACTGTCAGAGCCATGATTGGACACTGTCATGAGGACTCTATTCAATCATGGCTCACTGCTCTTAGTCCCATACCACGCTATAAAAATATTCTTCCCATAGCGGCCATTTGCAGTGTGATATTGGTGTTGAGAGTGAGGCCGCGTACACACGGGCGGACTGTTCGCCCAACCTTGTCCGCTGAACAGTGTTTGGGCGGACAGTCCGCTCGTGTGTGGGCTTTCAGCGGACAGTTTCAGCGGACAGTTGGACGGACAAAGTCTTTCGGAAATTCCGAAAAACTGTCCGCTGAAACTGTGTTTGAGCGAACAGTCCGCCCGTGTGTAGGCTACTTTCGAAATTAGCAAACTGTTCCCGCTCGGAAAGTCCGCCCATTTCGAGCGCGTGTACAGGTAGGCGGGGCCCGCGAAGGAGACGTCGCGGGCTCCGCCGCCTGGAATGGAGTTAAAGGGGAACCCAACGCCGAAAAAAATCGGCGTGGGGGTTCCCCCAAAGTCCACACCAGACCCTTGTCCGAGCACGCTACCCGGCCGGCCAGGAAAGGGGGGCGAGCGAGCGCGCCCCCCCTCCTGAGCCGTACCAGGCCGCGTGCCCTCAACATGGGGGGTGCCTTGGGGAAGGGGGGGCCGCGCGGCCCCCCCACCCCAAAGCACCTTGTCCCCATGTTGATGAGGACAAGGGCCTCTTCCCGACAACCCTGGCCGTTGGTTGTCGGGGTCTGCGGGCGGGGGGCTTATCGGAATCCGGGAGCCCCCTTTAAGAAGGGGGCCCCCGGATACCGGCCCCCCACCCTATGTGAATGAGTATGGGGTACAATGTACCCCTACCCATTCACCTGTGAAATAAAGTACAAAAAAAAACACAACACAGGGAAAAAATATTTTATTGCACAGCTCCGGGGGTCTTCCGTCTTCGGGGGTCTTCTCGCCGGACTCCTCCGCTATCTGTGTGTAGCTCTTTTACTAGCGGAGGAGTCCGGCTTTCTTCCTCCCCGCCGCCGGCCTCTTCTCCCGACTTCGGGGGTCTTGTCCCCCTCTTCGGTTCTTCTGCCGGGCCACCGTGCCTTCTTGTAGCTCTTTTGCAGGCGGTGGCCCGGTCTTCTGTCGCCGCTGCCTTCCGTTCTTCTGTCGCCGCCTTCGGTTCTTCTGCCGGGCCACCGCGCCTTCTTGTAGCTCTTTTACAGGCGGTGGCCCGGTCTTCTGTCGCCGCTGTCGTCGCCGCCGCCGCCGCCTTCCGTTCTTGTTCTTCTTCTTGTTCTTCTTCTTCTTCTCCTGGAGATGTTGACTCGACGAGCTCTCCGGCCGGAATGCCAGAGCCGCGCTGTGCGGTCACTTATATAGTGACAATGGGGCGGTGTCACATGGTATATGTCACATGGGTTGGTCACATGGGTTGATGTCACATGGGGACTATGACATCGTAAGGGGGCGGGGTCACCATGTGACCAACCCATGTGACATATACCATGTGACACCGCCCCATTGTCACTATATAAGTGACCGCACAGCGCGGCTCTGGCATTCCAGCCGGAGAGCTCGTCGAGTCAACATCTCCAGGAGAAGAAGAAGAAGAACAAGAAGAAGAACAAGAACGGAAGGCGGCGGCGACGACAGCGGCGACAGAAGACCGGGCCACCGCCTGTAAAAGAGCTACAAGAAGGCGCGGTGGCCCGGCAGAAGAACCAAAGGCGGCGACAGAAGAACGGAAGGCAGCGGCGACAGAAGACCGGGCCACCGCCTGCAAAAGAGCTACAAGAAGGCGCGGTGGCCCGGCAGAAGAACCGAAGAGGGGGACAAGACCCCCGAAGTCGGGAGAAGAGGCCGGCGGCGGGGAGGAAGAAAGCCGGACTCCTCCGCTAGCAAAAGAGCTACACACAGATAGCGGAGGAGTCCGGCGAGAAGACCCCCGAAGATGGAAGACCCCCGGAGCTGTGCAATAAAATATTTTTTTCCCTGTGTTGTGTTTTTTTTTGTACTTTATTTCACAGATGAATGGGTAGGGGTACATTGTACCCCATACTCATTCACATAGGGTGGGGGGCCGGTATCCGGGGGCCCCCTTCTTAAAGGGGGCTCCCGGATTCCGATAAGCCCCCCGCCCGCAGACCCCGACAACCAACGGCCAGGGTTGTCGGGAAGAGGCCCTTGTCCTCATCAACATGGGGACAAGGTGCTTTGGGGTGGGGGGGCCGCGCGGCCCCCCCTTCCCCAAGGCACCCCCCATGTTGAGGGCACGCGGCCTGGTACGGCTCAGGAGGGGGGGCGCGCTCGCTCGCCCCCCTTTCCTGGCCGGCCGGGTAGCGTGCTCGAACAAGGGTCTGGTGTGGACTTTGGGGAACCCCCACGCCGATTTTTTTCGGCGTTGGGGTTCCCCTTTAAGCCCATTCCAGGCGGCAGAGCCCGCGACGTCTCCTTCGCGGGCCCCGCCTACCTGTACACGCGCTCGAAATGGGCGGATTTGCCTCCTCCTTACGTGGGCGAGTCCGTTCATTTCAAAAGTTGAGCGAACTGTTTGGCAAACAGTTCGCTGAAACAGTCCGCTCGTGTGTGGGCAAGTCCGCTCATGCAAATTTTGAGCGGACTGTTTGCCGAAACTGTTTGACGAACAAGGTTGGGCAAACAGTCCGCGCGTGTGTACGCGGCCTGATACATAGAACTCTGTTCAGTGCTACTAGAGAGTTAGTGTTCTAAAGTGGGCTATTGTGATTCTATTGTGAGTGTAAGTATCAGTTTAGTGTGAATCTAGTGAGTGTAGTGGGACTGTTCATTTTTACTTTACTGTAATTTTGTTTTGTCAGGGCAGGTTAGCTGCAGTATAATTTAGTGTGTTACTGCAAGTTTACCGCAGTATATTGCAGTGCGTTATTTCAGGTTTATTGCAGCATATTTCAGTGTGTTATTGCAGGTTCACCGTAGTATACTGCAGTGCCTTAGTACACATTTAACGCAGTATATTTCAATCTCAGTGCGTTAGTGCACGCTTACTGCAGTATATTGCAGGGCATCAGTGCAGTTTTACTGCAGTATACTGTAGTGTGCCAGTGGAGTGTGTCCCTGTAATGAGTAGTCAAGTTAAAGTGCACCAAACAGCACTTTCCATCGATTAAAGTGCACCCACGTACACATTTGCCCATCTTTAATTACATTTTGTTAATAAGCCTCCCCCCACCCCTGCATCATGTCTAGGATGCCAACAATGAGAATCACACTTTCCCATGGCACCGTGAGGGGGGCCAGCAGTGTCTGTGTCCACAGGCAAAGGTGGACATGGTCCGTCCTCAAGCAGGGCATAATTTCCTCTGTTTAGTGATGTTGCCCATGCTATCCAGCCACAGCATGCAGAGGAGGTGGTAGATTGGCTTACTAAACTATCTTTATCCTCCATCATCCAAGCAGAGACTAGTGTGTAGTCCACCGCAGCTGCCAGAGTGGCTTATTCTGCCTCCTTGTCCACAGCTACTCCTGCCTGAGTTACTTGAACACAATATCAGCCACTTGATCCTTGATGATGCACAGCCATTACTTGATTCAGATCCTGGTTTTGAGGTCAAGGAAGGTAGTAACATGAGCCTACAGAAAGGGAGAAACACAGTAAACAACAAATTGGCAGTCGTGTTCTCCCAGCCACAGCGTATTGCCAAGGGAATGGTGATGATGATGAGATCACTGACGCGACTTGGGGGCTGGAGAGAGCAGAGGAGGAAAGTGAGGGTAAGGCACAACCTCAAAGAGGCAGCCATCATGGAAGAGTAGAGAGCAGCCACCCTATTCCACCACATTGTGGAGCTGTTATCTTCTGGCCCACTTCCCAAAGCTCAGCTGCCTGGACCTTTTTTAGCACATTTGCAGCCAATCACACTGTTGCAATTTGCAAACTTTGTCTCAAGCAGATCAAACGTGGCAAAAACACCAGCCATTTGGGTATTATATGCCTGACAAGACATTTGCCCTCCCACTACTCAGCCCATTGGCAAGAGCACCTAAAAGCCACACAAAAAGGACACAATTCTGCTTCTCCTCACTCTTCCCCTTTCCGGTCTACCCCCCGCTATACCTCACAACCTCTCAACAGCCTCCACTGACAGGGATGATGGTATAGCGAAGAGTGTCACAGGTCCTTGCAACATGTCTGCCAGTAGCACACCACTAACTGTAGACTATAGCAGGTAAATTTATCTGCCCCATCTGCTGCAGCAATTCAAAAAAATTACAGTCACTGCCACCCACATGTCCAGTGTCTAAATACAAGCTTGTCAAAGCTGCTGGCTTTGCAACGCCTGCCTTTTCATCGGGTGGATTCTGCCCCCTACCGTGAATGTGCTGTACCACAATGGCAGGTTCCAGTGATGCCTTTCAAAACAATTTTTAGTCCTCAGCACCCAGGGCTGTTAGCTTCCACATCCCATCTGCATCATATGGTAGGATTACCTAGGGACATGGAGAGCTTTCCAGTTGATGATCCACGGGGTTACTGGGTTATGAGAATAGACCACTGGCCAGAACTTGCCCAGTATTCAATTGAGCTGCCCTGCATCCAGCGCGCTTTCTGAACGGGCATTCAGTGCTGCCGGAGGTTTTGTGACAGATAAGAGAGTGTGTCTGTCCACAGACTCCATGGAATGCCTGACATTTATCAAAATGGATCAGTCCCAGATTAGCAACAGCTATCAAGGCCCTGATGTCGATGTTGCAGATTAGGTGTTTTTGGGATGTGGAATCTGTGCAAGACTGTCTAGGCTGCCTAGCTTTGTGGGTGTTGATTTTATTGTGTAGAAACTTTTTGGTATAGGTTTCATGGGCACAATTAACACAGGGACCACATTTTTGCCACCTGTTTGACACGTGCATGTCATTTACATTTTTGACAGCAAGGCCAATTCTTGATTTCATCAAGAGTACCTCAAATAGGGTTATGGTGTGAAGGCCCCACCGACATCCAAAGACCATTTTTTCCCTATCTGTTTGACAGGTGCATATCATTTCAATTTTTCACACAGCAAGGCCAATTCTTGCTTTCATCAAGAGTGCCTCTATACTGTTACAATATGAAGGCACCACAAACACCCAAAGACCATTTTTTCCGCACCTGTTACTTCTATCCAAAGTCTACAAAAGAGACACCAGAATGTATCCAAAAAATCTCTAATCTTGTTCAAAGTGCACTAAATTGTGGCCTCATTATGCAGACTGGCTCCCAAACTTGTTTACAAAATAAAGAAAGCTTGCAGGGAAAATGTCTTTTTGGGCTTTATAAATGCCATGATTGCTGCAGCAGGTTCTATAAACAGTACAGATGTGCCACTTTACAGGCAGACTAAGGGGACCCCCCAGGCACTTAAAGGCATTTTTCCTTTTTATTTATCATTTTTATGGTTTTAAGCATCGGTAAATCACTGCTTTTATTGATGTCGACCACTGCAGTACCCGAACCCCCATAACCATTGTATGCCAAACTATTTGCATATAAGCCTTCAAAATGGGCACTTTTGATTTTTCCAGTTAGGGTCCCATAGACCTAAATGGGGTTCGTTAATCGGTTCCCAACTTTTGAGATGTTTGAAAATTCTGCTGCGAACTGAACCGGGGTCGTTTGGCCTCTGCCTACTTAAAACCAACCAATCGGTTTTGCATATTCTCTTTTTATTAGTATAAATTATTCAGCTTGATCCACATTGTTATTACATTTTTACAAAATTTTCAATTAAAATTTTCAATACAATAATCTTTATTAGACATACCATCCCTCACCTCAAAATCTGAAAAAGAAAAATTTAATTGATAAATAAATCCCATAACCACCCATCCCCCCCCCCCCCCCATCCCCCATATGCCAACCTTCATGACTCCTCTTAACACTCCACAATCATCATATATTCTGATGATTTTTTAAACTCTAACCACCTCCCCCATACACTATTATATGTTTCTATGGAGTCTTCACTACTGTGTATTGTTTCTTCTATTGATCTCAACCAGTCTATCTGTATTATCCATTCTTTCATCAAGGGGGGTTCAGGAGTTCTCCACACTCTTATGATCAGACTTTTGGCTGTGTTCAGGTGAGGCACCAAGGTATTCTTGTATTGGGCTACTGTTTTATCCGTATTATAGAACAAACAAACATATCCACGGCTCTTTTTGAACATGCTCCCTTGTTATTTAGTAAATGTTATCTATGATCCTTTTCCAATACGGCTGGCTCTTCAAACAGTCCCACCATAGGTGTGAAAAGGTCCCAAGGGCACCACATCCCCTCCAGCACATTGGAGGTGTCTCTGCACTAAACTTCTGTGCTCTTTGTGGGACAACATATCATCTCACTATCAGTTTATAGCACATTTCTGTTGTCTTACTATCCCTAGAGGTAGAGCACGCTACCCTTAGAATCTTACACCTATTTCCTCCTCCCATTTCCCCAAATAGGGTGGGCATTTAGGTTCTATTTCTTCTACCAGTATTTTAGATATTTTAGATATACTCTGGCCCAAGCACGCGGGGAGGAAAATAGCGTCGCCATAAGCCTCATATTTCCTCTTCCCCGTAGTGGTTGGGGGAGTGTCTGTGTAAAGTGCTGTATTTATGCATATCTCCATCTATCTAATGATCTATTTCCTAATTTTTGTATTAATTCAGAAAAGGTGCATAATCTGTTTACAATCATCACATCTTGTAAAGTTATATCATCCTTCTTTGCCCATCTAATAAAGTACATGTGCTCATCTTTCCTAGGTTAAAATAATTTGTCTCTAATAAAGAAATTAAAGGGGAATTATATTGCCAGTGATATAGTCTACTCAAACCATCCCATATCCTAAAGTGTTTTTTGTTAATGGATTTGTACTATTTGATAATTTGCGGTATTGTCATGGAACCCACACCCTTTTCCCTAAGTCAACTTTGCTTTAGGCTTTTTCAATATCCATCCACCCTTTACCATCTTTATCGTGTATTCAACCTGCTCCGTCAGATAATAATTGCTTGGTAATATTTCTTAAAATCCGGTGCTGCTAATCCCCCTAATTGTTTCCCCTTTACAAGTGTTGCATATAGGCAAAATTGTTGGCACCCCAGACATTTTTTTTTTGATGTTTCTTCTCAAAGGACTGAAGAAGCACAGCTCCCATCCCCATTGACATCAACTTCAATAAAAAATGGATCCCCAGGATTAGGTCTCCTTAAGAGAGGTCCAAAAACAAAGGCCTGTTTCAAATCATGAGACGCAGAGACAGCTTCAGGAGACCACTCCTTGGCATTTGCATAGTTCTTGGTCAAGGCGATAATAGGAGCAGCTATGGAAGAGTAATGCCTGATGATCTGCCTCTAATAATTTATGAAACCTAGAAAGTGCTGTGTGGCCTTGAGGCTGGCAGGAAGAGCCCAGTTGGTAATGGCCGAGACCTTTCCAGGACCATACGAAGACCCAACCTAGAGACAAAGCATCCCATGAACAGGACCTCAGAATATTCAAAAGAACATTTATCCAGCTTGGCATACAGATTATTCTCTCTAAGGCGGTGAAGAACTATCCGGACATGGTTTCTGTGAACAAGCAGATTTTCCAAAGATGAGAATGTCATCCAGATAGATGATCACAAATCAGTAAAGTTTTGGAACACAGCTGGGGCATTACACAAACCAAAAGGCATAGCCAAGTATTCTTAATGCCCATCTCTAGTGTTAAACGTGGTTTTCCATTCGTCACCTTCCCGTATCTGGATCAGATTGTATGCACCTCTGAGATCCAACTTGGTAAAAATGGAGGCATCTTTCAACATGTCGAATAAGCTCACATTGTGCATGAAGTGCATTCAAATCTAATAGTTTCCCGCTAGTTGTAATATTTTTCAGAGTAGTAATTACCTTACCGGCCCAAAGGTGTGGATCAGGAATTAGTCTACAGTGAGGAATGTTGGGGTTACCCCATAAAGAAGTACAGAGAATTAGGGGCCTGGTATTTTGCCCTGGAGTGACACCATGCCAACAGAGTAGTACACAATGACAGAACACAAACTGGACGTTAGAAACTTACATAACAAAACTGAATTTGAAACTTCTTAAAGCGGGGTTCCACCGCCGTTTTTTTTCCCCCCGCAATAATGTGTAAAATTAAGTATTCTAAATACTTTACTTACTCCTAAGTGCTGTCTGAGTCTCTTGCAGCCGTTTTTCTTTCTTCAAAACTTATTAGGAAAACGTCTCCAGGGGTTTTCCATTTTGCCTGTGGGCATGTGAAGCCCACAGGCATTGTCTTCCGGGGCACAGTCCTCCTAAACTCCCATCATGCACCGCCCGTATGATCTGCGATCTCGCGCATGCGCAGATCAATCCGCTTGAGCGCACACAACAAGCCTGGGCGCCGCACAGACTCCTGGGAAATAAAAACAAAGATCCCAGGAGCCCCTGCGGCCGACAGGACGAAGTGACCTGCTGCTGAAGCTCCGCCCATTTCCACAGCGGCTCCGTCCCTTTCCGGAATCTCCAGAGGCAGAAAATTTGAAAGAAGAAGAAAACAGAAGAAGACAGCAGAAAGGTAAGGGGGTTACCTAGCGATTAGGGAAGGGGGGGATCACATAGACCTAGGACTGTTAATTAGGGTGGACCTCCGCTTTAATGATATTCATATAAAAAAAAAAAAATCTTCAGGAGATGAATCATACAAAATACTCTCGACCCAATAGAGATATAGGAAGTTCTTTTTCAGATATATATGGAATAGTACTCTAAAGCTGACATCAACAATAATTTTGGCAGACTTTAAGTGCTACTAAACTCAGAACAGTAAAATAAGTCTGTATATGCAGTAAAGCATGCTTTTTATACTCACTATGGAACCTAAGGGGTAATCATCCACATTGTGTAAAAAGGCTGTTTGATCCTCTCCTTGTTCCACAGTCCCCAATCCATCTCCTGATAGTACAGAGCCTTGGGGACACTCTGCTCATGCTCAGTTTGGTGTGTATTGGTAGTTGTATTTTTTTGGGAGATTGTATGTGATCAGCACAGGGCCAATCAATACTGTCCAGAAAGGAAGTCAAGGGTCCTGTAGCCTCATTGGACAATCAGGGAAGAATGAAAACTCCTCCTACAAGCTTTAACCAGACACTGATAGAAGTCACAAGACTGCTAAATACTGCTCAGGAGAAACGAAAATAATTTCCATGTTCTGTGAAATGTGGGAGACCAAATATAGTGTCATATAGTGTATAGCAGGGTCCTTGGTTTAGTAAAACTTTAAACTCAAAACTATCAGTTATTGGCACTTGGTGTTAACACAGCATCAACAACCTCAGAAATATTACTAACATTTGTAGTATATAAATTGGTGGTTTATAGCCATTATGCTCTACAGCTCTTCATATACAATATCTTCTTAACTAGGCATGGCATTTTTGAGCTCTGGACACAGATGCCTGTATTAAAGCTATTATTTATCCAAAAAACTGTGACATAGAAGCAAAGAATTCTGCTTGAATTAAATAGAGCGCTCATTACATGCGTGGAATAGAGCTAGAATCAAATGCAGAAACCCGTGTTAGAACTGGCTTCTTCTTCCGTAAAAGGAGCACATTGCAACTTTGAGGTTGAATGTAATGCTGGCATTCAGCAGAGCAAGTGTTTGTCTGCAGTTTAGTCATGGCTCCTTTTCATCTGGTTTCCACAGTTATGGATGAAGGTATTCCCTTGTGAGCAGTGGTGGGTGTACTGGGATGATATGCAGCTGCAGGCATTACCCCGGTATAATTTTAATAATTTAATCGGAGAGGCTTACTAGCACCCCACACGTTCCCCGGCTGGCCAGACAGCCAAGCAAATCTTGCATCGACTGGCTGTTCGTGACAGTAAAATGAAAGCAATGACATCACTTCCGGTTTACTCAGGAACCACTGGCACCAGATTTTATAAATCGAAAGCATTCAAAAACACTGACCTTGGTATTTTGAATGTTTTTATGTGTAGAGAAGGAATTTGGGGTCTTACAGACCCCAGATTTATCCATAAAGAGTACCTGTCACATGCCTATTGGATGCACAAGGATGTTTACATTCCACGCAAAACAGCGATTGCCCCACATGTGTGGTATAACTGCGAATGTCAGATCATGGGCAGTAATTCTTTATATGGACCTTTTATGAATCATGTCTCAGGGTCTGATGAAAAAGGTGCAGCTGTTCACTCTGAATGGCTGCAGCTTTCCCATCAGACCCTGAGACAAGTACAGTATACCGTGGCACAGATGTAGATTGTCCTGTAGTGAATGTTTGCAGCGAAAGGGTAGGGGGAAGCACCTGAATACCATATACCATTATTACCTTATAAGGGCTCTAGGCAGAAGTAAAATGAAAGCAATGACATCACTTCCAGTTTACTCAGAAACCACTGGCACCAGTTTTTAAAAATCTAAAGCATTCAAAAACACTGACCTTGGTATTTTGAATGTTTTTATGTGTAGAGAAGGAATTTGTGGTCTTATAGACCCCAGATTTCTCCATAAAGATACTGGTCACATGCCTATTGCTGTCACAAGGATGTTTACATTCCATGCAAAACTGAAATTGTCCCACATATGTGCGGTATAACTACAAATGTCAGATTATGGGCAGTAATTCTTTATATGGCACGGTGATGAATCATGTCTCAGGGTCTGATGAAGAAGCCGCAGCTATTCACTGTGAACGGCTGCAGCTTCCCCATCACACCCTGAGACAAGTACAGTATACCGCGGCACATGTGTAGATTGTTCTATAGTGAATGTTTGCAGCGAAAGGGTAGGAGGAAGCACCTAAATACCATATACCAGGGATATGCAATTAGCGGACCTCCAGCTGTTACAACACTTCCAGTCCCATCATGCTCTGCCTCTGGGTGTCATGCTTGTGGCTGTCAGAGTCTTGCTCTACCTCATGGGACTTGTAGTTCTGCAACAGCTGGAGGTCTGCTAATTGGCTATCCCTGCCATATACCATTATTACCTTATAAGGGCTCTAGGCAGAAGTGGCAAAAAAATGTACATGTGATGTAACACCTAATCATCCACCTGAAACTAAGCTCTGAGTGATTATAATTTCAGCACCAAATTTGGCAAGTTTTACTGTGAATATAAGTGAATATAATTCAAATATAGCCCCGTTTCCAGGGCGCCGAGTATAAGAGACAGCAGGTGCACACCAGAGCCTCTAGTGGTGAGGATAGGCTGCGATGCAACTGACTCCAGGTCGTGGCCCCCAGGGTCTTCCAGCTCATGCTCATGTTAGGCTACTGGAGGATATAGAGGGAACAGCAGTCCAGAACAAGGGATAGTCAGGAGATAAGCCAAAGGTTGGGGCAACTAGCAGACAAGGATAGACAAAGAACACGCAAAAGGTCGGGGTATCAAGCAGGCAGGGATAGTCACAGAACAAGCAAGATCGGTAAACAGAAAGAGATGTAGAGTACACGGCAAGAAGCACACAGGAAGCCAAACACACAATATTGTTTGGGCAAGGCAGGCTTGGACAGAACGGTGTTAAACAGTATATCCTGTAGAGGCTAGGGTAGAGCCACGCTGAGAAAAGAATACTTAACCATGCAGGTGCGAGAGTGCAGGCCCTAAGGCTGATACACACACCAGAGTTAAGCAAACAGACAGGGCATGAAGGTATTACTGCAGATTCATGACAGTACCCCCCCCCCCCCTTAAGAGGCCCCCCTCACTTGGGACCAGGCTTGGAAGGAAAGTTCAAATGGAACTTCCTCAAAAGACAAGGCGCAAAGATTTCAGATGCAGGAATCCAAGACCTCTCCTCAGGACCAAGACCTTCCCAATCCACGGGATATTGAAGAACACCTTTACAGAAGCGAGAATCCAACATTTATTTGACTTACATCATACTCCTGATCATCCTCAGAAACTGGAGCAAAGGTAGGGAGAGGACGGGAGAACTTATTGAGAACTAAAGATTTCAGAAGGGATACATGAAAGGAGATGAGATCCTGAGGCTTTTAGGGATCGGGCGTTTAAAACAAGCAGGATTCAGCTTTGAAATGATATCTTAAGAACCAATGAATCTCGGGGGAAATTTCGGAGAAGGAACCCAGAATCTGATGTTTCTGGTGGAAAGCCAGACTTTGCCTCCTGGCTGTAGAGGAGGTGGCTTACGCCTGCAGCGGTTAGCAAAACCCTTGAATTTGTTGGCAGCTGTCTGAAGGGAATCATGAACGTCAACCTACATGGAATTGAATGATTCCTGAACTGTAGCCAAAGCTGGGATGTCTGGAGAACAGGTCATAGGAAGAGGGAGCTGAGGATGTCTTTCATAAATTGTGACAAAGGGTGTATTCTGAGAACTGACATTGACATTATTATTGTGAGAGAACTCTGCCCACAGGAGAAGTGATGGCCAATCATCGTGATGAGCTGAGACCAAGGTATGGAAAAAGACCTCTGACTCCTGATTAACCCTTTCAGTCTAACCATTGGATTGAGGATGGTAAGAAGAGGTAAAATCCAAGGTAATGGTGAGGGATTTGCCAAAGGCTCTCCAAAAGGGAGAAGCGAACTGAACACCCCTGTCCAAAACAACATGGGAAGGGACTGCGTGATGGCGGAAAATCGCTTAAACAAAAATGGGAACCAAGGCAAGAGCAGAAGTGAGACCAGAAAGAGGAAAAAAATGGACCACCTTGGAGAATCGATCAATTACCACCCAAATGACCATATTCTTCTCAGAAGGTGGAAGATCCGTGATGAAGTCCATGGCAATGTGAGACCAAGACTTCTTAGGAATGGGCAAAGGCATGAGAAGACCAGCAGGATCTTGTGCGGAGGACAGACTGGGCACAGACATGACAAGCTTTAACATAGTCTTTAACATCAAAATGAAGAGTAGGCCACCAGTAGTTGCGGCTGATGAGGAAGAAAGATCGGAGGGCCCCGGCATGACCTGCCCCCTTGGAATCACTTGGTTGGAACGAAAGTCTTGCCAGGAGGAATTTTTTAGTTCAGGGTAGAATGGGCAAGAACACATAAGGTAGGAATGATCGACTCCGGTTGGGAGGTGGGCTCCTCACCCTGAATGTCAAAAGACCTAGAGAGTGTATCCGCCCAACTGTTGCAGGTACCAGGTTTGCAAGTAATAGAATAATTGAAACGGGAAAAGAAAAGACTCCACCTGGCCTGTCTGGGATTCAGTCGTTTGGCATTCTGCAAGTACTGCAGATTTTTATGGTCAGTGAAAATTGTTATGGAGTGCGGGAAACCCTCCAAGAGATGATGCCAATCCTCCAATGCCAATTTAATCGCAAGAAGTTCACGATCACCAATAGAGTAATTTTTCTCTGCCTGAGAAAATTTTGGGGAGAACAACGCACATGGTTGACATTTTTGCATAAAGGATTGAAGAAGCACAGCTCCCACCCCAGTCGAGGAAGGCCCGTTTCAAGTCATGAAACGCAGAGGCAGCTTCAGGGGGCCACTCCTTTGCATTCACACCCTTCTGGATCAAGGCAATAATAGGTGCAGCAATGGAAGAGTAATTCCTCATGAACTGCCTGTAAAAATTAGTGAACCCAAGAAAGCGCTGTATGGCCTTGAGGCTTGCAGGAAGAGGCTAGTTGGTAATGGCCAAGACCTTTCCAGGTGTCAGGACCTGGGCTCGAACCTGGGACCTATTGTCCGGCATTGACTCTTCCCACTGAGCTATCTGGGATGCTGGACAGTTCCCTGCCTGATCTATTGGACAATCCTACTTGATCCATTTTGCTACCACTTGTGATTGACCCCTGGCTTGTTCCTTGACTACTTTACTGCCTGATCCCAACGTGCAACTACTCGTTACCGACCTTTTGGCTTGTTTATTGACCATGCTGCTGTTTGATCCTTGTCTGCTCATCTGCTACTGGACCCCAGCTTGGTCACACCCCTGTGGGGCAAACCTGAGGACCATGACCTGGTACTAACATACAGCTAAATCCATCTCCACCATCAGGAGCTCCGGTGAACACTGGTTAGCACTTAGACTCCGCACCTCAGGTGAGCCTGTGTCCTCTGCCAGGATGACTGCCTGTGTAATTACAATTTCTGGACCTACGTTCCTGAGTTGATAACACACATATGCCGCACCCACCCAAGTTAAATGGAGACTGCCACCGATGTAGAGGTTTTGTTAACCAGTGTTGCATATATTTCCAAATGTTAACCCCTTTATTCATTCACTTCTGAAAAACAGAAGGTAATGTATGTTATCGACCTCCTGACTGGGGAAGCTCTAGCCTGGGCCTCCCCTTTAATAGAACAAGACAGTACCATGCTGAATAATTTCCAGACTTTTGAGGCTGCGATGAATAATGTTTATGATGATCCCAACTGCTATGCTACTGCTGAAGCAAAGTTACATAGTTTACAGCAGGGTAAACATTCTGTTGCTGAGTACACAGCTGAATTCAGACATTGGATCACAGATACCACTTGGAACCCAGCAGAGCAAAAAAGTCAGTACCGCGCCAAGGGCTTTCTGAACAGCTAAAAGATGAGCTTGCCAGAGTGGAGACTCCTAATGATCTTGATGCCTTCATCCAACAATGTATCCAAATTGATCAAAGACTTACAGAAAGGAGGAAGGAGAAACTAGGAATGTTTGGAAGTAATGGTGGCATGCGTTTCTCTACTAGTCAATTTGTTCAGAAGAATCCAAGAGTTTCTCCAGATTCTGACACAGCTGAACCTATGCAGGTTGATGCAATTAAGAGATCTATTTCTACTCAGGGGAAAGAGAGAAGATGTTTGGAAAACCTGTGTTTATATTGTGGGGACTCTGGGCATTACGCAGTTAAATGTCCTAACAAGGTTAGAAGAACAATTGTGGTGACTGATGTGATCATGCCTGAACAAATAAACTCTATTACCCAGTCAATCTCCCCATTGATTCATGAAGAAAATAAAGCAAATTCTGTACTATCTCATTTTATCATCCCTATTAAACTAATCTCTGATGGTATTGAAATTCCTTGCTCTGCTATGCTGGACTCTGGGGCTGGGGGGAACTTTATGAGCAAAGAATTTGCCAACAGCAATAATATCCAAACAATAAGTCTGCCCTAAACTTCAGGACCTGTTACCCATGAAACAGACCCTTTGGTATTGCAATTTGAGGCTAACCATCATGAGACCATCCTGGGCATTCCTTGGTTTTCCACCCATAATTCCTCCATCAACTGGGAAGCACGGATTATAAACTTTACATCCCCCCATTGCGAGGAATTATGTAGAGAACCTTGTCAAGAAAGTTCTTTGCTGGTCAAGGAATCACAGGCAGATATTGTTACTACACTGTCATATGGCAAACTGCCTCCACAATGTCATGAGTTCCGGGATGTCTGTGATAAAAAAAATGCCAATCAGTTAACTTCTCATTGTCCATATGATTGTCGCATTAAACTGCTTGCAGGGGCTGAAATACCTTTTGGTCGCTTTTTTAATCTTTCAGAACCTGAATTAACCGGTTCCCGACCAGCGCACGACGATGTACGTCGACAGAATGGCACGGGCAGGCATATTGGCGTACAGGTACGTTCAATCTTCAATGCCGCCCTGCCATCGGTGGCGCGCTCCCACGCTGGTCGGGACCCCCGTGAGTCCGGTCGCGGGACTCGCGGACTCGATCGCCGCGGGCATCCCCGCGATCGTCTCACGGGACGGCTGAATGGAGGAAATGCCGTGTAAACAGCATTTCTCCATTCTGCCTAGCAACTAGTGACGCTGATCTCTGCTCCATGTGATTGGAGCAGAGATCAGTGTTCACTAAATGAAAGCCCAACCCCCCCACAGTTAGTAACACACCCCTAGGAACAACTTAACCCCTACACTGCCACCCACTGGTTAACCCCTTCACTGCCCGTGTCATTTACACAGGAATCACTGCATTTATATAGCAGTGATTACTGTATAAATGACAATGGTCCCAAAAATGTGTCAAAAATGTCCGATGGGTCCCCCACAATGTCGCAGTCACAATAAAAATCGCTGATCGCCGCCATTACTAGTAAAAAAATAAAATAATAAAAAAGTATTAATAAAAATGCTATAAATCTATCCCTATTTTGTAAACGCTATAACTTTTGCGCAAACCAATCAATAATCGCTTATTGCGATTTTTTTTACCAAAAATATGTGGAAGAATACGTATCGGCCTAAACCGAGGGAAAAAAATGTTTTTTTATATATTTTTGGGGGATATTTATTATAACAAAAAGTAAAAAATAATGCGTTTTTTTTCCAAATTGTCGTTTTATTTTTGTTTATAGCGCAAAAAATAAAAACCGCAGGGGTGATCAAATACCACCAAAAGAAAGCTCTATTTGTGGGAAAAAAAAGGACGTCAATGTCGCATGACCACGCAATTATCAGTTAAAGCGACGCAGTGCCGAATCGCAAAAAGTGGTCAGGTCTTTGACCAGCAAAATGGTCAGGTCTGTAAGTGGTTAAAGGTTCTCAGGGAATGGATTGATGAGAATTTAGAGAGGGCTTCATTAGACCCTCAATGTCTCCTGCAGGGGAAGCCCTGTTCTTTGTTGCAAAGAAAGATTCCATCTTGCGGCCATGCATTGACTACTGTGACTTGAATAAAATCACTATTAAAATCCGCTATCCACTTCCCTTAATCTCTGAAATGTTGGAAAGACTCCTCTCTGCCAAAGTCTTCATATAAATAGACTTACAGGGGGCATATAACCTCATCCGCATGCATCAAGGAGACATGCGGGGATCTGGATGATATTCTCATCTTTTTTAATAACCTGGAAGAACATCACCAACATGTTTGCATTGTCTTTGAAAGGCTAAGGAAGAACCAACTTTATATTAAATTGGAGAAATGTGAGTTTGAGCGAACCAAGATGCAGTTCTTGGGATATATATTTTCTCCTAAAGGAGTAAGCATGGATGCTGAGAAGATCAAAGCAGTGCTGGATTGGCCTGCCCCTAGAAATGTTAAAGAGATAGAATGATTTGTCAGGAGCCAGGGGCTGCTGACATCTAAAGAGTGACACTAGAAGTGCGATTAGACCTGTAGAGGTGTTTCCCTGAGGTGAGAGGCTGGGGCACACTATGATCATAGATGGTGGAATAATTGATGAAAAATGATTGTGATAAATCAATCTACTACCTCAACTTTACTTTGAATCAAATCAACTACCTCAACTTTACCGTCTATTGGACCACAAAGCTGTATATAACCTCAGTATGATTATACAGATTACTGCTCTGTTTTTATGAATTTTGTATAAATAAATTTTGTATAGAAAAACCTTTTATTATGAATATAACTCTGATTTTTTGCACCGTTAACGTCCCATTTTCTTAGGTTTGGTTTACCTTAAAAAACCTTGTTTGATATTTCTAAAAGGGATGAGGTGTCAATTAATGGGGTGCTGATGGAGGTTTGAATCATTTCCTTTTCGGATAGATGGTGGAAGTTCCTCACTTTGAAAGAGTTTTTGAATATTACTTAAGCGTGCACTTTGG
Organism: Lithobates pipiens; assembly: GCF_037356315.1. Taxonomy (NCBI): domain Eukaryota; kingdom Metazoa; phylum Chordata; class Amphibia; order Anura; family Ranidae; genus Lithobates; species Lithobates pipiens. The sequence continues at coordinate 165,476,003 of NW_027507785.1, forward strand.
ATGGTGACATCACTATAGGAATATAGCACTTTAATATATATATATATTTTTTTGCACAGAGCACCTTTCTATTTCATTGGAATTATGCACAGATATTTCACTTGATTATCTGCAATATATTGTATGCGTGTATATTTATTTTAGTTTATGCATTTTGTAGCAGAGCTTCCCAGAGAGAGCCAGAAAAAGTCCTGTTCGGGGTTTATACGTCTCCCAGGCTCCTCTCATACACATTCAGAAATCTCTGATCCATGATCCAGTTCGGGTCTTGGTCCTCTTCCCCAGGCTAATTTAAGCTCACCTGAGCAGACAGCCTTTGCTCTCTGCCTGGGAGACACAGAAAAAGTTGGTCTGTGAAGAGAGAAAGGTTGGGAAAAGCTGTTAAGCAGTTTATGTAGAGACTGACAAGCGGTAGGCTTGTTCAGCCTGGTAGTTAGGGGCTGAATATTGTATAGTTAGAGCCGAGATACGGCTAGGAATTGTGTTTTGCTATTTTTGTCCTTTATTTGTTTTCTGGAACACTGTACAGCACCTGTATATGGACTTGTATATAACACAAATAAACACAGCACTGTTTGTCACTTCATCACTGGATTTGGTATCTGTGCCTGAGCAACTGCTCATACCAGGGAGTTTTGTACCTGCTACCTGTCCCCCAGGTTACAACTTTAATGTATTTATTGTATCGAGGAAGCGCCACATTATTTGTTGTGTATGCTGATAGACATCACAGAACACTTCCTACTTTTCATGTGGGTGACAAAGTTTGGTTATCAACCAAAAATTTGAAGGTCCATGTTCTGTCTGCAAAGCTGGGCCAAAAGTTCGTAGGACCATTTAAGATTTCTGCTTAAATCAATCTGGTTACCTTTCGCTTAAAACTTTGTGATAGTATGAAAATGCACCCTGTTTTTCACATATCACTACTTAAACAATTTAATTAAAATCCCCTTTCTGGAAGAATTCTCCCACCTCCTCCACCTGTTGAGGTACAGGGTGAAGTAGACTTTATGGTGGAGAAAATTCTTGATTCCAGGATCTTTAGAAATAAGCTACAATATCTGGTCCAACAGGAAGGATATGGGCCAGATGAAAATTCTTGGGAGCCTGAGAACGTTCATGTCCCTAGATTAACAAGAGAATTCCACCAGAGGTTTCCTCACAAACCCAGCCCTATGACTGAGAGGAGGAGAGTATTGTCAGGACCTGGGCTCGAACTTGGGGCCTCTTCTGTGTCTGGCATTGACTCTTCCCACTGAGAAATCTGGGATGCTGGACAGCTCCCTGTCTGATCTATTGGAAAATCCTACCTGATCCAATGGACAACCCTGCCTTGTGTCTTGATTGCTGTTGAACCTTGAACTCCTTGCTCCTCCCATGAACTTCCTATATAAGCCTTGTTTATGCACTTCCTCTTTGCCTCTTTGGTTATTGTGCCTTCTCAGCCAGTGCCTTGCTCTTGTCTTCCCTGCTGCCATCTGTATTTTGCTACCACTCATGATCGACCCTTGGCTTGTTCCTTCACTACTCTCTAATGCCTGATCCCAACCTGAAACTACTTGTTAGCGACCTTTTGGCTTGTTTACTGACCATGCTACTGTTTTAACCTCATCTTCTCATCTGCTACTGGACCCTGGCTTGCTCACACCCTTGGGAGGCAAACCTGAGGACCGCGACCTGGTACTAATACGCATCAAAATCCATCTTCACCATCAGGAGCTCTGGTGAACACTGGTTAGTACTTAGACTCTGAACCTCAGGTGAGCCTGTGCCATCTGCCAGAGTGACTGCCTGTGTACCTATATCCTGCTGGTCGGTGGTAGTCCTGCAACTGCTAAAGCAACTGGTCCAAGCTAGAGACAAAGCATCCCAAAAACAGAACCTCTGAACATTCAAAAGAGCATTTCTCCAGCTTTGCATACAGATTGTTTTCTCTAAGGTGCTGAAGTACAATCCGGACATTTCTGTGAACAAGCAGATTTTCTGAAAAAGATGAGAATGTCATCCAGATAGATGACAAACTGATAAAGCAGATCCCTGAAGATCTCGTTGACAAGGTTTTGGAACACAGCTGGGGCATTACACAGACCAAAGGGCATAACCAAGTATTTATAATGCCTATTCTCTAGTGTTAAATGCCATTTTTTATTCATCACCCCTTCGTAGCCGGAGACTGCATGAACTCCCGAGATCCAACTTGGTGAAAATGGTATTAAGGGAAAGGGGTATCGGTTTTTGATTGTCAGAGTATTTACGCCTCGATAGTCAATGCAGGGTCTTAAGGTTCCATCCTTCTTGGCTACAAAAAAAAAGGACCCTGCTCCCGCAGGGGGTGAGGATTTCTGAATGAACCTTCTCTTTAGATTCTTCACAACATACTCAGACACGGCCTAGGTCTCCAGAATGGACAAGCGATAGGTCCAGCCCTTGGACAGTGTTGCCCCTGGGAACAAGGTCAATGGCACAGTCAAAAGGCCTGTGAGGAGGAAGTACCTCAGCAGTTTTTTTGCATAATACATTCCGGAACTCACTATATGCAGAAGGAAGAGCAGGAGATACAGATGTGGTAGCCACAGGAATTCTCTCCTTTGGGGTAACCTTGAGTAGGCAGGACAAAAAACAAGAGGGACCCCAAGCCAGGATCTGCCCAATGTGTGGAGAATGGAGCTATGACCAAGGAAGGCTATCCACTCCTGGTGGAATACCCCTATAGAATCTTGACAGGGAGGGTCTGAAAGTGGATGGGCCCACAAGGAAGATCAGTACTATCAATCACTGAGACTGCCAGCAGAGTGGTGAGAGGTGAAAGAGGAATTTTCATGGAAGATGCAGTTCCCCAGTCCATGAAATTGCCAGCAGCTCCGGAAACCAGGTAGGCTACGACCGCATGAGGGGAAGCGCTGACATGGAGGAGCACAGAAAAAAGGAGACAGGATGATGAAGGTGATTTTCCTGGGTCCAATATGCCATCTTCCAGATGAATTAGACCCGCGTTTCTCGGACAAGGAGAAAAGGTGTCCTGAAAATGAACTTTGCCCCCACAGTAGAAACACAAGCCCAGAGTTCTGTGCCTAACACGCTCTTCAGTAGGTAACCTAGTCCAGTCCAGCTACATAGGGTTCACAGCTGGTGAGGGATGCCCCACGCATCGAGGAGAGGGGCGCTCAGGCTGGCTAAGGACCATGGAGTACTGACTCCTTTTCTGTAGGGTCCTCTCCTGGAAGGGAATATCGATTTGTTTGCAGAGGGAGAGGACATCATCCAGACCTGAGGGAATGGTTCTTCCTGCAAAATCATTGTTCACTCTGTCAGAGAGGCCTTGTAAAATGTTTGCAACTAAGGCCTCATTATTCCAGCTCAGCCGTGAACTCCAGCAGAAAAACTATTTGGCTAAGAAAGACAGGATTCTTACATAGTTAAAAGTGTAAAGCAGAAAGGATCACCACTACTCCTGACTAGCCCTGGTGAATAATTGAAAATAAGTAGCCTCAGCCTACATGTATCCACCACACCATACACCCTGATGCATTTCACCCCTGCTTATTGAAGCTTTTTTTTAAAGGTATAATTTTTTTATTGTTGTTTACATACAAACGAACAAACGCACAAATACGTATATAGGTTTAAAGGAGCAAACAGCACACATTCAGCAATGAGGTAGATACATGGTATCCAGTCAGTGAGTATAGATCAATAGAGGAGTTTCAATGTTACAGTCTAAACTCCAGTATGACGACTATAAGTTAACTAACATGTTCAGAAACTCAAGGAGCAAGTGGCATAGTGCAATCTGAACTAACCCATGGATTCCAGATCTTATGAAACTTTTTTGAGCATCCTCTGGCCATATACATCAATTTATATAGAGGTATAGCTTGATTGACTATTGTGAGCCAGAAGGCTATAGGAGGTGAAGACTGGGATTTCCAATGCATAGTTATCTTTTTCTTTGCATAAAATAGGGTAATTCCTAGAAAGGTTTGAACATTCCTAGATATGCCTTCATCATCTATATATCCCTAGCAGGCATCTCATGGGATTACAGATGTTAGATAACTGTGATGGAGCTGATAAGGGCCATGACCCACAACCAGAATTTCCTAACCGTCGGTCACTCCCACATTAAGTGGAACAATGTACTATCAGCCATGCCACATCGGGAACATGTTGCAGAGGGCAGTCTTTTTAATCTATGGAGTAAACAAGGGGTAAAGTAGGCCCTGTATAATAATTTGGTTTGAATGACTTTATCACGGGAAGAGATGACAGACGATACCTGGTGGGGAAGCACTTCCCGACAAATATCCTCCATCAGCTCCTGTATGTCAGAGCACCATTTATTTTCTGTGGTGCTAATCCTAGTTGTAGTATGAAGGAGAGTTTTGAAGTACGTGTATATGAGTTTAGTGTGAGACGGGTCAGTCAATAAGCATTTGAGTGGGGAGTATGTTTTGAAGGCCAAACTGTGTCGTGGCAGTATGGCGTATCTGCAGATATCGGAAATAGGCCGTAGGGGGAAGGCCACAGTCCCTGCAGAATTTGGCAGGAGTGAAAAATGTTCACTATAAATAGGTGGGAAATCAGTCTAACCCCCGCTTGAAACAAAATCTGTTCTGCGGAAGAATTCTGGTAGACCTGGGTTATCCCACAAGGGAGCATTGGTGGAATACGTAATATGTGTACTGGGCGGTAGTACCTTCGAAAGCTTGAATATCCGTATGGTCATAGATAGAACTGTGGTACCCTCCCATCCCCTGGTGGAAAGATGATATAGTAGATTTTGAAGGGATTCATAGGAAGTGAGAATAGCTGCCTCTAATGCTATTGCTGCATTGTTTTCCTTGGGGTAGAATCACCAATGTGCATCGGCCAGCTGAGAGGCCACATAATAAGTGTGAAGGCAGGGGAGCGCCAATCCCCCCTCCAAAATAGGTAGTTGTAGATTGTCTTTTGCTATTCCACCCCCCAAATTTAATAAGAATCATATTAATTTATTTAATTTGTTTTTGGGGATGCATATTAGGGAGTTACTCAAGATATATAGAAAGCATGGTAAAAAGATCATTTAAAAAAAATATTAATTCTACCCAGCAGCGTCAGTGGAAGATTGGTCCAGGTCATAAGAATATTCCTCATTCTACTAATGAGTGAATGGTCTAGAATAAACAACAGGGATTTATCCCAGTTTATCTGTGCTCAAAAGTGCCCAAACTGCTGTATAATATCCCGTAGAGTAGGGAGTGACCACTGGGGGTCCGCCAAATATATCAACATGTCGTCTTTGTATAAGGATACCTTTTCTTCCAGGCTCTCAGTCGTCAGTCCCACGACCTCCCCACTAGACCTGATCAGCGCTGCCAATAGCTCTATCACCAGCTCAAATAGTAATGGCAATAGAGGGCACGATTGTCTGGTGCCCCTGCGTATCATGAAGGGGTCGTAGATAGTTGTATTTACTCTCAATCTAGCTGTAGGTTTGTAATATAGTAACTGAACCCATTTAATAAACATGCCAACGAATCAGAATTTTGCTAAAACTTCCATTAGCTAAGGCCATTCAACTGAGTCAAAGGCCTTATGAGCATCCTGCTTGTTGGTAAAGAGTCACCATAAATGAATTGAAGTAGATCTTTCAGGGATAAATCCTGTTTGATCTGCTGCAATGAGAGTAGTGATGACCGTATATCATCTCTGGGCAAGCAAGCACTTTGGCTAAAATTTTTAGATCTGAGCCAATTAGGGATATTGGTCTGTAAGATTCGCAGAGTAGATGGTTCTTGTGAGGTTTGGGGATAAGGACAATTAGAGCCTCAGACATAGAAAGCAGTAGCTGTCCTGTCTTCAGGGCATAGTTGTATACCCTGAGGAGATGCAGAATCAGTATATTTCTTAAACCATTCTATAGGGAATCCATCCAACCCTGGCGTCTTATTTCTAGCAAAGGACAGGATGGCTTCTCCTATTTCCTCTGTCGTTGGGGGGGCATATAGCAACGAGACACTTGAGAATCTAGTAATTTTGGAAAGTAAATATCCTGAAAATAGTCGTCTAATTCCACAATAGTGTAATGGGCCCTAGTGAAGTATAAAAAGGAGTAGAATGTAACAAAAGCCTCTACTACCTCCTTTGTCTGTTCCTCTATTATGCCCTCAGAGTTCTGAATTCTAGGGATGCTGCATGGCTGATAGTCCGGTCTAGACAGGTAGGCTAGCAGGTGACAGTTTTTGCCGCCAAATTCGAAGAGTCGCTGATTTTGATATAACAGTTTTTTCTGTGTTCGTTCGAGTAATACCATGTCTAGTTCCCTGGCCTTGTGTCACCAGGTAGCATGTTTTTCGGGCATAGGAGACATGGAGTAAACCGCCTCTGCCACTCGAAGCTCCCCCTCCACATCCACCAGCCTGGAGTGAGATGCCTTGCGTGCCTGCCTTATGGCTGTAGCAAACGAGCCACACACGGTAGCCTTGAAGGCATCGCAGACCACAGGGATGGGTCAACTCTGTGTAATGGTGGCCCAATAGGAGTTCAGATCCGCCATTTCCTGATCTGTGACAGCATGGCCTACCAGCGAAAGCAGGCTCAGCGGTCACACCCGAAAGGAGGCACCAAAAGTAGATTTTAACCATAGTTCTATGAATGCCTCAGGGGCTGTACCTTCGGAACCCTCTGGAAAGCCCAAAAAACACAGATTATTACGCCTCAGACAGTCCTCCATATCTGTTAACTTATGGGTGGTATACTCTTGGGATTGGCGTAATTCTCTTACAGAGTCCTGCAAAGGACGGGTATTATCCTCCAAATCCCCTAAGCGTTGTTCTGCATTGGTCACTCTATGGCAGAGATTAGGCACATCTTGTTTCAGGAAGGCCAGGTCTGATCTGATAGAGTCTGAGTGGTGAGAGAAGCATGGCTGTGCTGAATAGACCCCATGATCTTTGTCAGCCTGGGTTCTGCAGGGCCTGTGTCAACATGGTTTGCGCTGGGGGAGAGAAGTGCTGTGTCCCCAGGCTGTGAGAGCAGCAAGGGGTCATCAGGGCTAGAAGCAGGGGGGTTTTGTGACTCAACCTTCCCTGGTTTGTGTTGCAGATAAAGAGGAGGGCTTGCTGTGATCCCCTTCCATGAGGTTTGCCGGCGCCATTTTGTTGCGGTTCACATAGAGAGAGCAGCGGCGGGAATTTGGCAATTTCCTCCAGTGCGGGACTGTATTTCACCATCCTCAGGTGTTCCCGGTAGTCAGCCGCGCTCTTCGTCGGGTGGTATTTTAACAGCTAGTGCTGTAAAATGTCTGTCATGCAGTTGTGGAAGCAGATCAATGCTTCTATGGAAGCTGCAGTTGGCAGTCTGACAGGTTGGATAACTCCGGTGGCAGTGTAGGGAGGTAGTCGGGTAAAGAGGGAACAAGGAGATCAGGGCTGCTTGTGGACACTGTAGCAGGGTGGAACAAGATGGCTAATACAGGTGGCTCCTATTCAAACCATCGTTGAGCCATGCCCCCTGCCCACTGAAGCTTAGCCATAGGGTCCACAGTCAAGATAGATTTAAAAAAAAAAAATATTTCATATCATTGCCGCTAAAAGTGCTCAGCAATTATTTTGAGTAATGCAGTTTCAGTAGCTCTTGTGAGTAAAAAAGGAACTCGCTTTGCAAATATTCAGACTAAAAGTGATATTAAAGGCTTATCTTTTGTAAAAGAACAAACAAAAAAAAAACAAACATGTCAAACTTAACAGCTTTACATTATGGAGTTGCTCCATTTTGCGACACAGAGTAACTACTTCTGGTATGATGATCAAATTTTTTCTACAGAAAAAGGGGGTAGCGATGGGGGCTAAATTTGTCCCTAGCCTCGCCAACATTTTCATGGCCACTTAGGAGGAGGATGTCGTCTATGCTCTACAGCGCCCTGAGTTAGCGCTGTGGGCTAGATACATAGACGACATCCTCCTCCTCTGGAAAGGTGATGAGGAATCATTACATGAATTTATGGTCACTATTAATGACAATGATATGGGCATAGTTTTGACTTATGAAATGAGTTCTACTAAGATTCACTTCTTGGACTTGGATATATCCATTGTAGATCATAGGCTGGTCACTAAGACCTATTTCAAGCCAACAGATCGCAATGGGTATATCCCCACTGACAGTTGTCACTATGCCCCATGGTTGAGATCCATACCACGTAGCCAATTGCTACGTATTAGGAGAAACTGTATGGATCTTTCGGACTTTCTCTCACAAGCTGATGTTTTGAAATTGAGATTTATTGAGAAGGGCTATCTCCCTAAAGCTATTGACGAGGAGATCAGTCACATTTCAGCACTTGACAGGACCACCCTTACTAATGTACAAACTACACGTAAACATAATACTGGATCTAGATGGTCTTTTATTACTCAGTTTTCTACACAATCTAAGCAGATTAAAAGTATATTCAGTTGTCATTGGAATGTTTTGAAGAACGATCCCTATTTAGGACCCCATTTTCCGGAAAAAGCAGGAGTTATTTTCAGGGGTGCCCCATCAGTAAGAAATCGCATTGCCCCAAATGTGATAAATCCTCCACGGAAATCAACATTTCTTCAGGATTTGAAAGGTTTCTTTCCGTGTAAGAAGTGTAATGTATGTATACACAATGCGTTATGTTGTAGTAAGATCTACTCTTTTGAGTCCTCTACCACTTCTACAATTTATCACATGAAATGCTTTGCCACTTGTGCCACACGATTTATCGTTTACCTCATTACTTGTCCCTGCAAGTTACAATATGTTGGTCATACCATTCAAACATTTTCGATAAGGGTAAATGAACATATTTCTAATATTAAATTAGGAGTAACCAACCACAGTGTGCCGAAACACTACTTGCATCATCATAACAAAAATCCTTTTGGGACAAAGTTTCAGGTGTTTGATAGTTTTTCTCCACACTGGAGAGGTGAGTCAAGGGTTAGGGGCGTTTATAAATTAGAAACTTTCTGGATTTATCATTTGAAGTGTTATTCCCCTTTCGGGTTAAATCTCGACTGGGATATTAACGCATTCATCAACAAATCATGATGATATGGGTTTATTTTTTATAGGTAGCGCCTTGCCTCCCTGGCGCCGGTAAGGATGTAACTATTATTCAGCATGGTTATATTAAATTTTTTATTCTATTATTTCCATTGGTCTTTCCATTTTTTATTTTGTATTCCTTTGGTATATATTAATAGTGGTTCCAAAAGGGACAATGAATATATATTTACATTATGGGTTGGTAAAGGTATATATAAACCATATCAGCTTTTGGGTGTGTTTTTTAAACATTTTTTAGGTTGTCATATATTTTTTGTCCACAAGAGGGAGCCTTCTGAATTGGCCTATATGTATGTGTTTGTTAAAACACTTTTTAGGTATTTATATCTTCTGTCCACAAGAGGGAGTCCCTTGAATTGGCTTATATGCATGTCTTTCATGACAGCTGTTTATTATGGATTGCACCTTCTGCCCAGCGCTGCTCTCTTTCTCTGTTCATATAGTTGTCCATTACGCTTAGAGAGTGGCTTGGAGTGCTGCCCCTCCTCACTAGTTCCCCATTATGGCTCTTGCTATTTTGATTTGCTATTGATGGAATTTGGATGTCAAGTATCACATTTCCATACTACTGCATATATTTGAAGTCCCCTGTATAAGAATTGGATGGGGTTACATGAAGGACTGATTCATTGATTTTGTAGTGTCTTGACCTCTCATGAGGATTTTTTTATGTGCATAGCATTTTCCCATTCTCTGCGATTTTTTTAATGAATTGAACAGATTATTTTTTTATAATGTTATGCAATTTGTATTTGATATTCATTTGCTTTTTATCAATATTTATTAGTTTCACTACTATTGTTGTGGCTCACTGTTTTCAGTGAGTTTACTCTCACACATTATTTTATCAGAAATTGATTTTTTTGATATTTGTCTGGTGTGTATTGTCACTAGTATCTCACATTACTTAGCGCTGCAACTTTTGTTTTTTTATGTCAAACTTACCTGCCTTATACAGTGGTTTTGCATAGAGCAGCCCTGATCCTCCTCTTCTGAAGTCCCCTGCCAGCGCTCCTGGCTCCTCCCTCCTGCTCCCAGAGCACCTGAGCAGGCTTGCTCTGAGTCCATTCACACATGACTCTGTCCATTCACACACAGAGCTGTGGCTCGGCCCCACCCCCTCTCTCTCCTCACTGGCTCTGATTGACAGCAGCAGGCGCCAATAGTGCCTGCTGCTGTCCCCGCCAATGAGGAGGAAGAGTACCTGGAGAGCTGAGGATCTTGTGCACAATCGCTGGATTGAGATGGGGCTCAGGTAAGTATTAGGGGGGTTGGGAGCGCCGCTGCACACAGAAGTTTTTTTTTTAACCTTAATGCATAGAATGTAGGGCTGCAACAAACGATTATTTTCATAATCAATTAGTTGGCCGATTATTGTTTAGATTAATCGGTTAATAACTTTTAAAAAAAAAGGTAATTTTGCTGCGATTTGCATTTTTACATTTTTTTTTTAACAATTTGTTGTTGGGCAGATTGAAAAACACAAAACGCATTATTACATGCTTTTCTGCGGCTTCTCCATTGAAGTATATTGAACCAAAAAAAACAAAATAGCACCGTTTTGCATTAAAAAAAAAGTATTTTCCAAATACGCAGCAGCTGAAAAAATCATGGATGTGAAAGTTTCCCATAGCAAACCATGTAAATGAACTGTATTGTGTTTCTGCAAAAAGCACCAAAAAACACAGAGGTGTGACCCAGGCCTGAGATGTTTAGTAACATAATGGGGTTAAAAAAAAACTAAAATTAGTACAAAAATAACAGATAATCGCTACTGTAAGGCCGCGTACACACGCGGGGACTGTTCGCCCAACTTTGTCCGTCAAACAGTTTCGGCAAACAGTCCGCTCAAAATTAGCATGGACGGACATGGCCACACACAACGGACGAACAGTTTGCTGAAACCGTGCGCGATGACGTGAACGGCACGTACGACGGGACGAAAAATACGACGTCCTATACACTGCATTATAACTTTCGGCGTGAAAATCCTTTCTGAGCATGCGCGCAACTTTGTTTGACGAACAAGCCTACACACGCGGGGACTGTCCGCTGAAACAAGGTTTCAGCGGACAGTTTTTCGGAATTTCCGAAAAACCTTGTTCAGCGGACTGTTCGCTGAAACTGTCCGCTGAAAGCCCACACACGAGCGGACTGTCCGCTGAAACTTGGTTTCAGCGGACAGTTTCAGCGAACAGTCCCCGCGTGTGTACGCGGCCTAAGCCCACGTACACATGGTCGGAGATTTTGCCAACCAAATCTGTCGGATTTTGCCTGTCGGATTTAGTCCGACGGATTGTGTCCGAAACTGTTGCATACACACGGTCGGGCCAAGTTGTCTGATTTTGCAGGTGGCCAAGAACACGGTGACGTAAGCCGTGTACGGCGGGACTAGAAAAAAGAAGTTCAGCTCCACGTCCAGCACCCTTTGGGCTCCTTCTGCTGATCTTGTGTGTATCGCGTGTTAGTAGAAGTTTGGTGAGAGACGATTCGCGCTTTTCAGATTTGTGATTCAGATCGCTACAGCTCTTCAGTTTCTGCTTGTCGGTGCGTATCTGATAATCAGTGCGTGCAGTCAGTAAGTATTTGTTGATCATTGTGGACTATATCTTGGTATAGTACGCTTTGAAAGGCAATTCTTATTGTCTGCTTGCTTCTGCTATTCAGGTCGTTCTTTCAGGCTTTGCTGTTTATCTGTGCTTTCTGGTGTCCGCTCTGACCAGCCGACCGTTTTCAAACCATGTTTCCTCTACGTACTCGTCGTAGAGTTTCTACTGTGCAGGGGCTTCGTGTTGGGGTTGCCACTTTGACACAAGCCCGGTCCATGAACAGGGAGGGGAGGAGTTTGTGGACCAAGAATTGGTTGCTCCAGCGCGACCAGTTCTCGCACATGCCTTTGCTCCGTGAGATCCAGGAGAATAATCCTGATGATTTCAGGAATTATCTCCGGATGACGGACCCCGTTTTTCACCGTCTGCTGGCTTTGCTGACCCCTTATATCACCAGGCAGGATACCTGCATGCGGCAAGCCATCACTCCGGAGCAGAGGCTCATCGCCACGTTGCGCTACTTGGCGACAGGGAGAAGCCTTCAGGACCTCAAGTTCTCTACAGGCATCTCCCCCCAGGCTCTGGGTATCATTATTCCAGAGACCTGTTCTGCCATCATTCAGGTCCTGCAGAAGGACTATATGAAGGTAAGTTTTATCCTTTAACATCACATTCTATGTATTTCATGATTGCTAATGTCTTGAATTCCTTTCCTCATTCCCTAATTACCATCATTGCAATATGCTCTAATTTAGATGCTCTGCCCCTTTGTCCTCATGCATTTTTTCCTCACTAACTTCACCACCATGCTTCTTCTTGGCCCATAAAACTATAGTCTAGTCACTTAACAATGTCTCTTGGCAGCTCCATAGTATTGCTTTCCCCTAAACACCCCCTAAAATCTCTACAAATGTGATGTGTGTGCTTCAATTCATGCAGAGTGCTTTTTTTTTGTTTTTTTTTGGGGGGGGGGGGGGTTGTGCCAAACTCATTAGGAACCCCCCCCCCCAACTGCTAGGCCAGCTGATAGAGGATTGCTATCTGTTGACTTTACCAAACCCAATACACACTATACCTACCTTTTTGATGCTCACATTTATGGATGAATTCACCTAAGCATGTAGTGTAAGGGCCTGCCTCAATACTTTAACTTTTTTTTTTTTGCTTTTAACCTATTAATTATCTGGATATGTAATAGCAGAATGTCAACAAGTGCTTACATTTTGAGTAATTTTTTGTATTCTGACACTTCTTACCTGTCCGGTGGTCTCCCAATAGTGTAACTAAGGAGGGGCTTCCCAAAGTATCACACATTATTTAGGCATTCAGCTCTCAAGCAAGTGGAGAGGGTTACCTGTCCTAAACATCCCCCCCCTCATTTCTTAGCAAGGGCCCATCAGATGGGGGGGGGGGGGTGATGACTCTCATAAGGGGACATTAGACTTTAGGCTTTAAATACTCAGTTCACAAAATGTTTAACTAGTTTTGTCACAAAATGTTTGTGTCTAATCTGTTTGGAATGTTGATTGGTCAAACTAATAATTTTTGTTCTTGTTTCAATCCACAGTGTCCTTCAATGCCACAGGAATGGCAGACTGTGGCCTCCCACTTTGCCAGTCGTTGGGACTTTCCCAATTGTGGAGGAGCAATAGATGGGAAGCACGTCCGCATCGTCCCACCACCCAACTCGGGGTCATACTATTTTAACTATAAGGGGTTTCATAGTATCGTGATGTTGGCGGTGGTGTCTGCGACATATGAGTTTTTGTATGTGGACGTGGGGCAAAATGGACGGATGTCAGATGGTGGAGTGTTCTCACGGACGGAGTTCTACTGGCGTCTCCAGAGTGGCAGTCTGGGCTTGCCACCCCCAGAGGAGAATCAGGAAGGACTCCCGTTCGTCTTCGTCGCGGATGAGGCGTTTGCCCTGCATCTGATGCGCCCTTTCCCCATGAGGACCCTCACCCCAGAGCAGAGGATTTTTAATTTCCGCCTGTCCAGAGCCCGAAGAGTGGTGGAGAACACTTTTGGTATACTGGCCAGCCGGTTCTGCCTTTTTCTTACGCCTATTCACATGGCAGAATACAAACTGAATCACATAGTGCTGGCGTGCTGTGTTCTGCACAATTATTTGAAAAAAGTTTCTGCGAACTATGCGGTCTCAGTTGGCCAGCAAGAAGCAGACTTGATGGACAATGCAGATAACCTCACGGGCCTTCAACATGCTCATCCTGGCTTGCCCCCCCAAAGCGCCCGTGAGGTTAGAACACAATACATGGACTACTTTGTGGGTAGGGGGGCCATTGATATGCCAGACAATGTCTGAGCGGCATTTTAAAATTAATTTTTTATCTGAAACTCCTTCATTTACTGCTTGGCTTGGTTTTATGTGTCTCGTAGGTATAATTAGGTTTGATCAAGTTGTGCCTTTTTCACCAACAGTGCAAACCCAAGTTCAGAGCGAGATGAGGGGACAGTCTCTTCTTCCGCTAATGTTATTATGTTGTGGGTCTGCTACACACACACCTTCTTTTTTGTTAACTAATGTATGTAGTGCATTAGTGACCCAAATCGTGCTCATTTTCAGCACCATGGCAGGAAAATGGCATGATTGACCAAATTTACACATCACTGTGGGTGTTTTTTTAGTAAAGGCACATCCACTATGCACTACAAGTGCACTGCAAAAGTACGCCTGAAACTGCCCTGGGAGTGCAAAGTGGAGTTGCCTTTAGTAAATCACACTCCTTCTCAGCACAAACTTAAATTGTACTCCAAATACATTTTTGGTGCCATGAAAAAAAAAGCCACACATTGTTGCTAATTGAACTGTTTAATCCAACCACATTCACATGTGCGTTTTGAAAAGGTTTGTACAACCAACCTAGAAATTGTGTTTTTTCAAAAATGAGTTTCTTGAAAATTTGGTTTAATTATTGTTTTGGTGTAAACAGGCATAACATACAGAACACAGGAACATACAAAGTTCCACTTTGAAAAGTGAAGACAATATCAGACATGAGTATATACAAACTGGCCTGATCTTGCCTTCATCACATGGGGTGTCACCCCTGAAAAATCCAAATTTGGAAGATGCACACAGTGTGTCAACATGTGCTAGCTCCCATCATGGGGGATCAATGTACATGCTTTGGGGCTGCAACCTCTTCATCTCAGACACTAAACACATACATTGATCCCCCATGATGGGAGATAATGCATGTTTACACACTCTGTGCATCTTCCAAATGTCGAATTTGGAGAACTACAACATTTTGGTCTTAAAATTCTAAAAATAAGACCCTATCTAGTTTGGGGTGTTTCACACTCTCCCCAAAAAATCAATGATGTTTTTCAAATTTAAATGAACATCATTGATGTTTTGCAGGATATGTTCCCAATACCCATTGCACCCCATTATCTCCCTGATCTGGGCACTTTCACTGGTAAAACGTAAATCTTCTTCCACATCACCTATAAAACAAAACAAAAAAAACATGTAATTTAAATATGGTGACATACATTGATGAGCTTACCGGAAGCTGTGTTCTCCGACACTCACCTGTTGTGGTGACAATTTGCACAACCTGCACGATCTCTCCTTCCTCCTCCTCCTGCTCCTCTGTTTGTTCTTTTGGAAGTTGTCCTTCTTTGTGAGGGGTGGGGTCCCTGGTGTCCTCATACTTGACGAGTCTTCTCTCCCATATGAGATTTGTAAAAATTAAATAATTATCACACAGAGGGCAGAATTAACAATATGAAACATTGTTTGGAAGTGTTGTTCAATTGTTTGTTTTGGCTGAGCTTCAAGGTCATAACATTATTGGGGACACTGTGTTCAGCTGGAATACTTATCTGCAGAATGATGTTTCCTACGAACAAATGAAACCATGAACTTGAAAGTGGCCCTTTAACAATGCACAACATGAACTCAAAGCACATGGAGCAGTATGTAAGCAATAATAATCATATGAACACACAACTACTTACTTTTGTCCAGAACACGCTTGATCCTTATGTACTGCTCGTGCTCCCTCAGTTTCAGGTCTGACCAGCTTTTTCTCAGTTGATCCATGGATCGGTGTACCCCAAAATTAGGCAGAAGACACTTCACAACTTTATTCATGATCTTGGCCGTTCTGATATTTGGGTTTGGGTAAGGTCCATATTTCCCATCATAGTCGGTAATGTTCAATATGTCGACCATCTCCAACATCTCTCTAAAAGACATATTTGCGGCCTTAAATCTTGTCTTCCTGGATCGGGACGTTTCAGGCTCTGGCCTTTCCTCACCCTCCTCCTCGTTTAGTGTAATTATTAGTGCGCACCCGTGTTCTCTCCACCATGTGCTCTCCCCACTGCGCCGGAAGCGAAAGGGGTGGGGAATAGTCTGGACTCTGGAAAGAACGTCAGAGGCGGGCGGAGTTGCACGCATGCGCACTGTATATAAAACGTAACACGCGCGTGTCGTCCGTACGATCTGTGAACAGAGGGAGAAGCCGAGGCGACGAACGCGCAAACGAAGGTAAAATTTTGAACTTGGCACATCACTAGGCTACACTGCTTCTAGATTGAGGCCTGCATTAGTGGAGTTTAGCCTGACATTAGGGTTTGTCTTGTGTTGTGTCTTGCAGACATGGACGGGTTTAATGACTACAGCTTCCTCCCTCTATTCATCAATAAATATCGAGACCTGCCAGTCCTGTGGCAAAACACCCATCCTTTTTACAGTAGCAGAGCAATGAGGCAGGCAGCAATAATGGAACTGGTTGAGTTTGTGAAGCCGGTGGTCCCCAGGGCAGATGAGAAATATATCAAAAATAAAATTGGGAACCTCAGGAGTACATATCTGAAGGAGAGGAATAAGGTGGTGAAGTCCATGAAATCAGGAAATTCAGCAGCTGACGTTTATGTTCCCACCCTGTGGTATTATGACAGGATGAATTTTCTGTCAGACCAGGCTGAGGCCAGACAATCACTCTCTACTCTTCCTTCCACGCGTCCTATGCTCCATTCCACACCCGCTGAGTCTTCCGACGCCCAACCTGGGCCTTCCACTCAGGAAGAACTGGAGGAGCCCAGCTTGAGCCAGGTATAGTATTGTTGTACATATTTGTGGAGTCAAAATGAATGATGTTAACTTGATTTCTGCTCCCTAATTGGTGAGTTTTGAAAGTGTTTCACATATCAATAGACAGTAGTGGCCAAAACCTTTGGGACAATAAAGAAAAATGCTGGGCTCAGAATGATAGTCTTTTCTATTGGTTACCAATTTGCAACAGTGTTGATGTAAAAATTGTGTGTGTTTGATGAACCAAAAACTCAAACTATGTCCCTTTTTCATACACAGGAAGAACTCAGCCAGGACCAGGAGGGTGTGGAATGCAGCAGCCAGGAGGTGGCTGTGGAAAGTGGCAGCCAGGAGGAGGCGGGGGTAAGCGGCAGCCAGGCGGTGGGCAGCCAAAGGAGCCTCACCGAATGCCAGGTCCCTCCCCTCCGCCTTCCACGAAGAAGGGCGAGAAAGGGGGGGAATGTTGAGGAGTCGGCCCTGAGGCTGATTTGTGAGGCTTCTGCGGCACTACAAGAAAAACCAACACACCAAGAGGCCTTGGCCGCCTTGATTGTGTGCAAGCTTGAGAAAATGGAGCAGGGGCAACAGATCTGGTGTGAGCAGGTTATTCTCCAAACCCTCAACATGGGTCTGTTGGGCCAAATGACACGATAATCACACTTGTGTCATTTGGCCCATGCCCCTGCTCCTCCTCCTCCTTCTGCCACACCTCCAGCACCACAGCCACAGCCTGGAAGGAAGCGTGTAAGGAAGCCCAGAGTGTGATGACCTGGGTTCAGTCTGGTCTGCCAGAAGATTCATCCTGTTGTAGTACCACAGCCTGGGAACATAGATGTCATCTGCTGCTGTTCCGGGTTTCATGGACTTCAGGACCAGACTTCTCTCTCTCAGATATGTACTCCTCAGGCCACCAATTTTTGCGTTGAAATATTTGATGTGTGCCCTGGGGGCCAAAGGCTTCACAAATCTCCCCAGTTTCAACATTGCTGCCTCCCTCTTTATCTGTTACTGACACCGAAATAAAGGTATTTTTTGTTTGGATGAAATACTTGCGTATGTGTTTTCCTTCAAAAAAGCCAGTTTATTTGTGAGCAGGCAGGCACATTTCCAAAAAACAAAGTGAAATAAATAACAAGGGGTGTTAACACTAAACAACCTCCTGTAGATTAAAAAAGAAAAACAAAATCTCAAAAATCAAATAATGTTGTTGATGTAAGTTTACACAAAAAAAAAAAAAAAAGGAGAAATGAGTAAAGTGTCTTTAAAGGAGATTTTTTAGGGAATCCCCCCCCCCCCCCCAAAAAAAAAAAAAAAAATCAAACATTGTGTAGATGTGACGCAAACTAAAATTGTATTGCTGAAATGGTTAAAAAAGAGTAATGAAATCCGTTCGGGAGAAGTGTGTGTGACTATAAGCATCAAAAGAAGTTGGTTCTTGCAGCATTGTAAAGAACAAGAGAATGCGCTTGATGAATGATTTTTTAACATTGCAGCGTGACGAATGTGCTATATCGCTTACGAGCAGTAGTTTTACCTGGACGAGCGCTTCCGTGTCGGAATTTGAATGTGAGCATGCGTGGCACTTGGTCCGATGAAAATGCTCTACACATGATCGGATTAGGTCCGTCCGGCCCAGTTGGTTGGGAAATCTTTCCAACATGTTGGAAAATTGGGTCGGACGGAGATTCGGACGGAGATTCGGACGGAATCAGTCCGATGCATACCACACACAGTCGGATTGCCTGACGACACGGTCCGATAAGACTCATTCCGACAGATTCTCCGACCGTGTGTACAAGGGCTTAGGGGTTCATTTTTTACTATGGGACAGTGAAAGTAATATTTACAGTAGCGATTTGCTCTTTTTTTTTTACTATAAAGGCTAATTTTTAATTTTTTTTAATCCCATTATGTTAGTGGCCGATTAATCGATTATGAAAATAGTAATCGATTAATTTCACAATTGATTACTTGTTTTTCGGCCCTAATAGAATGTATTAAGGTAAAAAACCTTCTGCGTTTAGAACCACATAAAGCGTGAATCATAATTATAAAATCATACACAACAGTATAAAGAAACATCATTCTATTTGGCAAACAATTTTACTTGTATGTATTTCTTAATATAAATAGTTGCTCTTGTATAATCCTAAAAATATGTTCTGGTGAAAAGTTTACAACAATATGGAAACTTCCAATATATAAAATGCAGAACTGTCTTTCACCACATAATTCTGATATTTGTACTGCTTATTTCCATAACTGCATGACAAAATTACAGAAGTCCTACCTGCCGTTTACAGGCCATGTACGTGTTACATCGCTGACATAACCTGCTGCTTCACATCCACCATCCAACAGAACCATTTCTCCATCCTAAAGAAACAAAAACATAGATTCTTTTTTTTTAAATACTTGCCAAGTATTTTTTCTATAATCTTTACATTTTATTCATCATATGTTATTTGAGATACTTCCACATTTTTCATCAGGGAGATTTAAATTTGTTGGATTCATCTTAGAAGGAGTAAGGTTAAAGTTAAGGTTGCATATAGCATTGGAGCATTCACAAAACTTTTCACAGAAAAGGTACTGCACAATCAAATACAGGTAACTTTCAGTCCAATTAAAAAGTAAAGTTGTTTTTGTTTTTTTTTGGAAAGAGAGAAGTAAGGATAGAAACCCTGTCAGATTTTCACTACTGCATGTGAAACACCCTTTTCAATAAATTCAAGGAGGATTGTCATGTCAACTTTTCTGTCGGTGTTGTTCTGTCTTATGCCTTGTACACACGGTTGGAAATTCTGATGGATAATGTCCGATCGGATTATGCTGTCGGAAAATCCGATCGTGTGTGGGCTCTATCAGACTTTTTACATGGGAAATCCCGACGGAAAAAGTTTGAGAGCGGGATTTAAAATTTTCCGACAGCAAAATCCGATCTGACTTTTTCCGATCGTTTGTAGAGAATTCCAATGGACAAAGTGCCATGCATGCTCAGATTAAATTACGAGACCAAGCTATTGGCTACTAGCCTCTACGCAGTCCCATCGTACGCAACGAACGTCACCTCGTTCTCGTACCGTGTGTATGCAACACAGGTTTCGGCCAAAATCTGTCTGAAAAAAATCGACCGTGTGTACCAGAAGTAGGACATTTTTGAGTATAGCGTCAAATAGTACCATCATCCAAAAAATCATATTGGAGGAAAGGGAAGGGATAGGAGCATGAGGACAGTTACTGAGACTGACCAAACAAATACTCCAAGCCACAAGGTTTTGTGGTGGACTATCTCGGTACTGATACTCGGGTAAAAAAAAAATCTTGGCTAAAAGTTTTATCATTTATTACATATAAAAGGACATGCATAGATCACATTAAAAAAAGTTTCAAACAACAGTATACAAATACTCAAAGGTTTCCCCAAGAGATATTTGCTGATGGAGTTTTTCTCATAGATTAACCAGTCCTCTACTAGTTTTACGGTACATAGACAGCTTTGTCAGGAGGCATAATGTATAAATCAAGTAATCAAATAAAATACAATAACACATAATCAAAGAATTACAAAAGCATAATATATACAGACAGAGCTCAGCGGTGATGTTGAGAAGTTGCTTACCCGACAGGTCCATCGTCAGGTACAGGGCTCAGCTGCTCAAAAAGATCCCCCCGCAATGGACAAGAGGGATTATGCAGAATTTAATCAAAAAAGGGGTAGGAATAGATATATAGTATAGATATGTACAGAACGGTTGGTCAAATATAAGGGGGAAAAAATAAAGGGGGGTGGAAAAGAGGGGGAGAAGGGGAAGGGGGTGTTGGGGAAAGGGAAGGAGGGGGAGGGGGAAGCGCAGAGAGACAGCTAAAAAAGTTGGGCAGTGAGGCGAATGGATGGTGAAGGAAAAGAAGTGCATATACACCTAATGGTTAGAAAATCATAACCTACCTGTTTAGATATCTTTAAAGATCTATTCAAAAACGATGTACAAAGCTCCAGGGGGGAAAGAAAAGGGCACGGCAGGCAGAAAGAGGAAATACAAGCAGCAAAACTATATATAAGGTATCTCAGGTGGTGGTGGCTGGAATATGTTGTAATCCTACATCACCAGTGAATAGTTGCAAGCTGAGGGTTCATTACACATAAAGCAAGTACCTGGTAAGGGGTTCCTCCATCTATGGCCATTGGTGTCATTGAGACTAGCAAAAAGTAAATCAGAATTGTCGACACATTGGACTGCAACACCGCTTTGATGTTACGGCTGTCAAATTTTTGGTCCTTGAAGTAGTCCAACAAAGCCCTAGAGGGGGTGACTGGGATAGGACGATTTTAAAGAGAGAAACTGTGGGGATCAAGCGTCTCAATGCTACCACCCCCCAGGCCTCAATGAGATGATATCTTATAAACTGTTCTTGTAGGTTTTCTGCAATTCTCCCCCCCTCCTTCCCCTCCCCTTTTCCCCTTCCTATCCTTCCCACCCTTATTCCATGGGTTCCCCTTGTGTACCCCTGTCAATCATTACAGCAATTCTCCACTGGCCTATTACACCTCAGGTTACCTGACTGTCCATACCTACCCTTGAACTAGGTCAGTAGTAGTCAAATTTCCAAAATGTTTTGTTTACAAATAATGTTCTATTATAGATTTGGGACTATTTAGCCCCTCATTATTTCTTCTAATGAATGTGTTTTTTCTATGCATTATTGTCGTGTATATTTGATGAAATTAATCTGGGTTGTTGCTTCCCCTGCATGCCTAGCCAGTCTCTCCCTGGCTGCTTGTGTTTTTCTTCCCAGCGGCGGACATGGATTCGCTGTGCTGGATCAGATCAGCCATCACTGGAGAGATGATTATCCGTCGCTGGATAGCAAGAGTGGATTACCACCGCTGGAATCTTTTTTCATTTATTTTTTATTTTTAATAAAGGACTTATTCAAAAGTGTGTTTGTCTTATTTAACTATTTTTTACACTTTCTTTGTGAAATGGTAGGGGTACTTTTGTGTCCCCTTACCATTTCAAAACGGGGGGGGGGGGGGGGCAGGATCTGGGGGTCCCCTTGTTAAAGGGGGCTTTCAGATTCTGATCAGCCCCCTGCCCGCAGACCCCCACAACCACCAGCCAGGGTTGTGGGAATGAGGCCCTTGTCCCCATCAACATGGGGACATGGTGCTTTGGGGGGGGGCAATTGTGCAAAGAGTGACAGAAAATCTAAATAAAAGCATAAGCAATGTTGGTGTTGAGGGAATAAACAAAATCCCTCTAGAGTAAACAAAAAGCTGTGCACAATACCTAAAATCTATGTAAACAAAAAAAGAAAATTATATATAAAAATTTAACAATATGCGATTTTGTCAGCTTTAACAAATCGCATTGGGAATCACTAGTTTTAAGTATTGTGACTTTTTTTCTTTTTTATGCTTGTATATTCATTTGATTTTTATCCTGAATACTACCATGTTATAGTGGTGAGGGTCCCTTACCATCCCCTCATAAAACACGCATACTGTTTTTACATACCATCCTTTTACTTTATGCGGTAGTATATATATCACCTAATAATCTTAGTGCCTATAGAATTTATTAGCCTCCTAGGCTAAATCCCCTGTTATAGTACTGTGCATCACTACTTTTTTGTCTTTTTAGGATTAAGACATATTCCATCCACCACCACCTGAGATACCTTATACAAAGGTATTTCCAACACTCCCCTTCCCCCGGGTTCCTTGCTGCTTGTATTCCCTCTTTCTGCCTGCCATGCCCTTTTCTTTCCCCCCTGGAGATTTTTACCCACCCTTATTTCCAACACTCCCCTCCCCCCGGGTTCCCATCCCCTTTTCCCCTCACCCCTTTTTTCTGCCTTTTTTTTTATCTGTCTCTCTTCCCTTACCCCTCCTCCCCTGGCCCCAATAACCCCCTATCCCCCTTTCTTCCCCCCTCCTCTCTCTCTCTCCTTCCCCACTCCTGGTGCACTGTACAATCCCTTTATGGGCAATATTTGACCAACCGTTCTGAATATATCTATTCCTACCCCTATTTCCATTCAATTCTGCACAATCCCCCTCGTCTGTTGCAGGGGCAGCTTTTTGAGCGGCTGGACCCTGTACCTGGTGATTGACCTGTCGGGTAAGCACCTTCTCAGCGTCACCACAGAGCTCTATCCTGTATATATTGTGCTTCTGTAATTTTTGGATTACATGTTCTTGTGTTTTATTTGATTATTTGTTTTATAGATTATTTCTCCTGACAAAGCGGTCTGTAATGTGAAATTAGTAGAGGACTGGTTAATCTATGAGAAACTCCATCAACCGATATCTCTTGGGGAAAACTTTGAGTATTTGTATACTGTTGTTTGAAATGTTTTTAATGTGCTCTATGTATGTCTTTTTTATATGTAATAAATGATTCAATTTTTATCCAAGATTTATTTTTTGTGTATCAGTACCAAGATAGTCCACCACAAAACCTTGTGGGTTGGAGTATTTGTTTGGCCAGTCTCAGCAACTGTGCTCACGATCCCATCCCTTTCCTCTTGACAGAAGTATTTACTTATTACTATCTATAGGAAAAAATGTTTTGGATGGAATTGGGCTTTGGGTAAGGGCTTGTCACACTTGCCCAAGATACAGACGCTTATCAAATGCCCCTATAACGTTAATACATGTTAATAGGTGTGGTTGATAAGCATTTAATGAGCATTAAAAACACTCCCCAAATACCCTATGCATGTTTGTGGCACGGTGGACAAGCAATTTTGGCTTGTTAAAACCACACCACAAATGCCTACAAAAGTTGGTTGTTAAGGAGTAGCCCAGCACTCGTTTCTTCTCTTGCTATTTTAGTGGATCAGTTGAGGCAGAACTCACTCTGGAAGAAAGGCATTAATTAGCCTGAACTGAATCCAGAGAATTATCAGAGCAGCCAATTTCAATGATAGAGTATCCCTGGTCCTGGCCACAAATAGAGGTAACTTGTTGTTGTATCTGTAAACCAGGATATTCATGTCTGGAGTCCCCCACAGCTGACATATCAGGTAAAAGATGTTGTGGTAAAGGGCCCATACCCCTTGGTCCAGGTGGTGAAGACTGAGGTAATCGGCCTTCCAGTCATCCCCTCTTGGGATCTGAATAGCACAAATCATTAGATAGTGCTTCAACGTCCATGAGATGATCAGACTTGCTTCTCTTAAGGCTGCCTGACACCTGGGACTCCCTGGTGATTGATGTAGACCATAGCTATAGCATGGTCTGATTGCACCCTGATCAACTGAAGCACCCCTGTGGTGCAGAGCCATTTTAAGGGGTGCTCGGTTTCCTTGGATGACCATGTTCCCTGAAGTGTGAAAGATTGGAACAATCTTCCCCAGCCTGAGAATTCATTGTTATGACCTTCCATTGGTATGTTAGAAATGACTTCTCCATTGTCAGTGCTAGGTTGGAAATCCACCAAGCACTGGAGTTCCTAGCTTGGCTGGATAGCAGCATTGATTGGTTGAGAAAGGGTATATGTTTGCTCCATGCCGACAAGAAGTTCTGTTGGAGATGCCTTAAATGGAACTAGGCAAAAGGAAAAGCCTGGATAGAGGCCACTATGAGGCCCAGAGTAACCAAGGAGAAACTCCCAGAGTGATGTCTATTTGACCTTAAGAGCCAAGCATGGGATCTCTTTTATGGAAGAAAGACTTTTGCTTGAGCTGTATATAGAATGAGGACCAAGTATTTCAGGAGAACTAAAGACTGGAGAGCAGATTTTTGAAAGTTAGCTTTTTTGCAAATCTGTCATTCAGCAGATTTTGGTTGGTTTGAAAAAATAAATCAGTGAGGGGGTAAAGTTTGAAACTCTATTTTGTTCCCCTTTGAAAGTACCGATTTCAAATGTAAAAGTGAAAAACAACAAATTGCTAATATTCAGCTGTATTCACCTATATCCAAATATAACAATACCCCACAATATAAAACAAAAGAGATGTGTTGCACTGTCCCTTTAACTGAACATAAAACATTTCAATATAACTAATTGTGCATATTAAAGTGCATACAATCTCATTATTGCAAGTGAAGAACATATAAATTTGCTAATAAAATATAAACAAACATATTATGCTTCACTCATGAATAAAACATCCAAAAATTATTGATGCAAATAGTATGCGTTTTCAGTGTCACAGCCTCACTATTCCACCACAAATAGCACACAATGTCAGTTTACCAGAAATTACCTCCAAATTAATTAAATTGCTTAATAATATCATGGTGACTGTGCGGCAATGATGGTCACCGTTTCTTGGTGGTTTGCGGCGCAGAGGTCTAATGCAGCAGTCTGTCTTGAGGCTGCCCTCCTGGGCTCCATGCAGGATCTGCGGAACTTGGTCTACAGGGGGGTGAAGGCGTATGATACCATCCCCGGGCCAACGAGGGCGACGATTAAAATCTGGAATGTGGCCGAGCGACGGTTTAGGAGGTCGGGGTGCTGGTCTCCAGCCCAGCCCCTATGGGGTAACCCTAGTCTGCCGCACTTCAGAACGATTCCGGACCCACAGGTATGGGCGCTCTTCGGTGTTAAGACTCTGGGGGATGTCCTGTCCATGGGTGGACTGTTATCGTTCCAACAGCTGACCCTCTCACATGCGCTTCCTGGGTGGATGTATTTTAGGTATGCCCAACTACGTCATGCAGCCAGGGCTCAATTTCCTGTGCCCCCGGTTGTGCAATGTAGTCCGTTGGAGGAGCTGTTTACAGGGGATGGCCCACGTAGACCGCTGTCTGAACTATACCGCACCATTCTCCCCATTAATTCCTCTAAGTTGAATCTGCTCTGGGAAAGGTGGAAGGCGGATATTCCCGCACTGGAGAGGGAAGATTGGGAAGATTGTTTGGAGCAGGGTCCCAAGTTGGTTGTCTCGGCGGGGGACAAACTCATTCAAACAAAATTTCTTCATAGAGTGTATCACACCCCCGTGCGCTTGGCCAGGATCTTCCCTGCTAGGGATCCACACTGCCCCCGTTGTAAGTCAGAATTGGGGACATACCTTCATATGTTCTGGGACTGCCGTAAGCTAGACAGATTTTGGCTGGGGATTTTTGACCACTTAAATATCCGGCTCAACCTGGATGTCCCCAGGTCCCCTGTATTAGCATTGTTGGGAATTCATGAGGATGAACAAAGGCCACATCACACTAAGCTGCTAATATCATATCTCCTTTTTTATGCTAAAAAAGAGATCTTATGTAAATGGATCTCCCCTACTCCGCCTAGTGTCACCTCCTGGGAAAAAAGTGTGAATAATGTTTTGCCGTTATATAAGCTAACATACCTCAATCGTGGTTGTCCAATTTGATAAGGTTTGGCTCCCGTGGACGTCTAGTTAGTCGGGTTGTTGCAACCCTTACGTTCAAACGTGTTTAATACCTGTAAATGTGTACTGTACCGTAATATTTTCCGATTTCAATGTACGTGGAATAACTGTATTCTGAATTGTTCTCTTGTATATGATTGTTGACAATAAAGCACTCCTGTTTCTCAAAAAAAAAAAAAAAATAATATCATGGTGGACCAGGAACCATGTCACCAATGTTTCAGCTCATCCAGACTCCCAAACAGATTACACTAGGGGATAATCCACATAGGGGTTAAAATAGAGGCACGCCAAAGTGCAGTTTACTGTATATTGGCAACAAATTGATTGTAGTAAAATGCTACCCACATAAAGGTAAGACAAAATTACATGTCAATATATCTGAACATCGGCACTCATTGAGCAGGCGTGATGAAAGTACCGCTAAGCGTTGCCTGGCATGTTTCATCACCATGGACGTCGTCAAGGGGCACAGGATTAGTGGTGAGGAAAAACACAGGCTCTATAAAGGCTACTGCAAACAGCACCAGAGGGAGCCACAACTCACAAAAATACAGGGAACTGGAACCTCCATATTGTGGAAGGCATCAATAGAGGACAACAGATGTTCAATAAAATAAACTAAAAACTAGCTAATGCTAAAATAAAAAAATAAAAAAACATCACCACTAATGAAAGTAAGAACAGAAAGTCTTAAGAGCCTTAGGATAAGGTGCATTCAACCCACAGCGATTGTAAAATCTCATCTAAAAAAAAAATCCACCTTATCTCAATTTTGCGATTATTGCCCCTTCTA
The DNA here is from genome assembly GCF_037356315.1 of Lithobates pipiens. NCBI lineage: Eukaryota > Metazoa > Chordata > Amphibia > Anura > Ranidae > Lithobates > Lithobates pipiens. Next base: position 165,502,851 of record NW_027507785.1, read on the forward strand.
ATATTTGTAATATGCAGGGCACTACAATCCCTATGGGTTGAATGTAGAATGGGATATTAATTGCTTCATTACCAGCAGTTAGTCCCACATTTTATTTTATTTTATTGTTGCTTTTATGTATTTTTATTGTATTTAAGTATAAGGTTTCCTTTTCTCTTGAGAATAAGTTACTGGATATACAGAAATCTTTTATTTTGGAGTTATTTCATTTTTGTATGCAACGCAATTATTTCTGCTAAAAGGGAGATTTTTATTTGCAGAGAATGGGGGAGCTTTGAGTGCTGAAGTTGCTCCCAGTGTGGTCAATTTATTCATGGCCCACTGGGAGGAGAGCACCAATTTTGCAGTGCCAAGACCAGAAATGGTTATTTGGAGATTTATTGATGATGCCCTTCTCCTTTGGAGAGAGGATGCCAAGTCCTTAAAAGACTGTATAGCTTATTTAAATGAGAACTCCTGAGGTATCAATTGGTCATACGAGGTCAGCAATGTCAAAGTGAACTTTCTCGATTTCACTATGTTTAAAAAAAGAGAATTGTCTTTACACTAAATCGTACTTTAAGAAAACCAAAAGAAACGGCTATATTCCTGTACAGAGTTGTCACCATCCTGCCTGGCTGTGAGAAATACAAAAAGGGCAATTTCTTAGGGTAAAGCATAATTGTTCTGAGAAGTCCACAGTCTCCACAAAACCTATATCGAGGAGTTTGTTACCTGTTCGACCCAAAATGTGGTATGCTTTCTGCAATGCTCTTTTGGGTTGCAACACATTGGGACAACACAAGGGCATGCATGCTAGGATTAGTGAGCATATGATTATGCTTGTAAATAACAGGAAGAGCTTTTGCGGACACAGCTTATCATGTAATTGGATATACAAAGTCTACACACCCCTATTAAAATGTCAGGTTTCTGTGATGTAAAAAATGAGGCAACGATAAATAATTTCAGAACTTTTTCCACCTGTAATGTGACCTATAAACTGTACAACTCAATTGAAAATTGAAATCTTTTAGGTGGAGGGAAGTAAAAAAAATAAAAAAATAAGGGGGTGCATAATTGTGCACAACCTTAACCACTTGCCGACTGGCTCACACCGATATACGTTGGCAAAGTGGCATGGGTGCGCAAATCCACATACCCGTACGTGGCTCGCGACCACGGGCCAAGGGCCTGCGTGTGCGCCCACGCCATGCCCACAGTGATTGGATTCGTTGCAGAACTGATCAGTCTTCAGGTCCAGGCCAATGATTTCTGACCTGGACCTGCTGATCAGTTCTGGAGAATGAAAATGCTTCCCTTACCTGTAAGTGTAAACACAGGCAGGGGAAGTTATGTCATCTCCCTCTCTGAATTTTTTTCGTTGTGGAGAGAGGACGTCTTACAGTGAGTTGCACAACACTACACTGACACAGTACACATAGGCACACTCGCCTCCCCCTATCACCACCAACTCCCCCAGTTAACCCCTTCACTCCCTGTCACTGTGTCACCAATGCAGTTTTCCGATTTTTCACTGATCACTGCATTGATGTAATTTGTGACTGTAATCAGTGTTAGGGCAGTTAGTAGTAGGCCCAGGTAGGTCTAGGGTACCTCCTAAACCCCACCTAATAAAGGTTTAACCCCTTGATCGCCCCCAGTTAACCCTTTCACCCCCTGTCACCAGTGTCACTAGTAGATCTTTTTTCTGATTGCTGTATTAGTGTCACGGGTGACGCTAGTTAGTTGAAGAGTTTCACCATAATGTTTTTATGTTGTCTGGTACCCTCATATATTACCTAATAAAGGTTTTAACCCCCCCCCCCCGATTGCCCCTAGTTAACCCCTTTACACCCTGTCACCAGTAATCACCGTATTAGTGTCACGGGTGACGCTGGTTAGTTTGTTTTTTATAGCGTCAGGTTACCCGCCGTATATTACCTAATAAAGGTTTAACCCCCTGATCACCCGGTGGGTGACATCAGTTAGGTTTTAGTGTCAGATAGGGTCTGTGTCGCTCCAGGCAGCGTCAGATTAGAGCCAGTAGCTCTAACACCCATGCATGCACCATACACCTCCCTTAGTAGTATAGTGTCTGAATGGATCAATAGCTTTGATCTGATCAGATTTATACTAGCGTCCCCAGTAGTTTAGGGTTCCCAAAAATGCAGCATTAGTGGGATCAGCCCAGATACCTGCTAGCATCTGCATTTAGCCCCTTCGCCCAGCTCACCCAAGTGCAGTATCAATCGATTACTGTAACTTACAAAACACATAACTGCAGCGTTCGCAGAGACATGCGTGATCCCTGCGAATGCTAACAGGTTTTTTGGTAGCGATTAAAGCAGTTGCTGACAATCAGATGCTCTTTTTTCCTGTGAGTTTCACTACTTGTACCAGTAAATTTAGAGGCCACAATGTCCAATCGAAGGTACACTAGTGAAGAGGCTTACATGTTTATGAGTATGACAGATGAGAGTGAAGAGGAAGTCACCCATATTTCAGATTCAGGCTCAAAATACGATCCAGTAGACAGCAGCGGCACCCTGACAGATAGCGCTGACGATGGAGTAGTGGTCCCTGCTAAGGTCAGGCATTCCCTGACCCCATTCTTTTTCTGTTGTTGAGGTGTAAGAACCGCAGGGCTCTTGTATGGAGCAGAGAACCAGTACTAGTGCAGCTCATCCTTCTGGTGAACTGGCAAGCACCAGTGGCCTAGTACACCCTGGTATACAACCAGAACTGCAGTATCACGTGGTGATGTGGTGAGTCCCCTAAGTGCAGTTCAAGCTGGTGTGGCGGCTAGCACAAGTAGTGTCCTGCAGCCACCAAGAAGACAAACACAGGCCCGTCGAACCCATAGTGCCCTTCTTGCTGCATTTGACAATCCTAATTGGGAACCCACCACTTCTGCAGCACCCGTACCTACCCCATTCACTGACCAACCCAGAATTCATTTGGAAACGCATGATTTTACGTCACTTGATTTTTATTCACTGTTGTTCACAGAAGATCTCTATAGATCTATTGTGGACCAAAGCAATTTGTATGCTGGTCAATTCATCACCGCTAATCCCCAGTTGACCCCTGCCAGAGATTGGACACCTATCACGGTCTCCGAATTTAAGACTTTTCTGGCCCTAAAAAAAGTGAGTTGCAATCATATTGGTCCACTGACCCAATTTACCATATGCCCATATTCTCTGCCTCCGTGATCAAGGCTAGATACGAGCAGATCTTGCGGTTCATGCATTTTAATGACAATAAACTCTGTCGTTCTCGGGTCCATCAAACGCAGCTACTCTGCCCATCAAACGTAGCTACTGTGCCTATCAAACGCAGCTACTGTGCTCATCAAATGCAGCCACTGTTCCATCAAAAGCAGTCACTGTGCCCATCAATTTCTGCCAGTGTGCCTATCAATTGCCACTACAGTGCCCCATCAGATGCTGCCAGAGTGCCCATCAATTGCCGCTACTGTGCCCCATCAGATGCTGTACACCACTTACCTGTCTCGGAGCGGGTCAGCGGCGGACTCCTGCACTCCTCCATGTCTTCTTTTATCCTCTCTCAAGCGTCCAATCACAGTGACTGATGTTTCAGCCAATCAGGTGACCGGTAACAGACCCGGCAACCTGACTTGATGAGAGGCGGATTCAGTGTTAGTAAAGCGAATTCCTTCGCTTTGGAAACACACAGCTGAGTGAACAGTGAACGCACAGCATTGCGCCCACTGTTCACCTTTTTGGACGCCTATTAGAGCCTAATTCATGCAATGCATGAATCTATGGTGATTAGACCGGTGCAGGAAAGAGGGGGTGGCGCTCCTGCGCCCTTTATGGATGCACCGCCACTGGTCTGTAGCAATCACAGATATAGTCGTGACACCCACTATTATTGTGCCTCCTGTCCTGACTGACCTGGTCTTTGCATTGGTAAATGCTTTGCAAGCTACCATATACTAGTAAAGTATTAGAGTAGGGTACAGTACGGCCCAGTCTAGGGTATACTTTCACAGGGTCTCCAAAGATGCCATCGCATTTTGAGAGACCCGAACCTGGAACTGTTATAGTTACAAATAAAAGTGTAAAAAAAAAGAAGAACAATGTAAAATAAAGTCAAAAATAGTTGTCTTTTTATTGCTCTCTCTATATAGTTCTCTCTATTGTTCTGCTCTTTTTACTATGTTTTATCATGTTTGCTTTTCAGGTACAGAATTCTTTTATACTTTACTGTTTACTGTGTTTTATTGTTAACCATTATGTACTTTTCAGGTGCACCATACAGCTGCAGCACTGATTTATTTATCTTGACAGCAACGTTTGTTCTCACGATACATAAATCAGCAACTTCAGCGCTGTAGGAGGTGATTTCACCACCACAGTTAAAAAAATAAAACGGTGCATGTATGCCCATCATTAGAAGTGGGTGGATGCAGGACGGTATTCTAATGGTGGGCATACTGACCGATCAATATCTTTTTTTCGTTCAGCCCACAGGCTGCATGAAAAAAATGACACTACAATATATGCCCAACAAGGACAAGCAACGTATTAGTATGTTGCTGGACTTTGAGTGGTTATACCAGAATGATGCTTGCAGGTTTCTAGTAGACGCTATAACGCTTGTGCAAACCAATAATTATACGCTTATTGAGCTTTCCTTTACCCGAGACATGTGGCTGAATGCTTTTTGGCCTACATGTATGACTAAAATGGAGTTTATTGTATTTTTTTAAAGCAAAAAGTAGAAAATATTTTTTTTCCAAAATGTTCGGTCTTTTTTCATTTATATTGCAAGAAATAAAAATCGCAGAGGTGATCAAATACCACCAAAAGAAAGCACTATTTGTGGGGAAAAAAAGGATGCAAATTTCGTTTGGGTACAGCATTGCATGACTGTATAATTACCAGTTAAAGCAGCGTAGTGCCAAACTGTAAAAAGTGCTCTGGTCAGGAAGGAGCTAAATCCTTCCGGGGCGGAGGTGGTTAAACTAATACTTTGTTAAAGCACCTTTTCATTTTATTATAGCACTTAGTTTTCTTGGGTATGAGTCTATCAGCATGGCACATCTTGACCTGGCAATATTTGCTCACTTTTCTTTGCAAAAACACTCCAAATCTGTCAGATTGCGAGGGCATCTCCTGTGCCCAGCCCTCTTCAAATCTGATTCAGGTCTGGGCTCTTGCTGGGCCATTCCAAAACTTTATCTTCTGGTGAAGCCATTTCCTTGTTGGTTTGCCTGTATGTTTAGAGTCTTTGTTAATCTTCATGTTCAGCTTTCTAGCAGAAGCCCAAAAGGTTTTTTGCCAATATTCACTGGTATTTGGAACTGTTCATAATTCCCTCTACCTAGACTAAGGCCCCTGTTCCAGCTGAAGAAAAACAGCCTCAAAGCATGATTCTGCCACCACCATGCTTCACAGTGGGTATGGTGTTATTTTGGTGACGTGCAGTGTTGTTTTTGTGCCACATATAGCGTTTGGAATTTTGGCCAAAAAGTTCAAACTTGGTTTTATCAAACCATAACACATTTTCCCACATGCTTTCGGGAGACTTCAGATGTGTTTCTGCAAAAAGTAGCCAGGCTTGGATGTTTTTCTTCTTAAGAAAAGGCTTCAGTCTTGCCACTCTACCCCGCAGCATGGAAGATTGTTGTCACATGTACCACACAGCCAGTACTTGACAGATATTCCTGCAGCTCCTTTAATGTTGCTGTAGGCCTCTTGGCAGCCTCCCTGACCAGTTTTCTTCTCGTCTTTTCATCAATTTTGGAGGGATGTCCAGTTCTTGGTAATGTCACTTTGTGCCATATTTTCTCCACTTGAAATTTACTGTCTTCACTGTGTTCCATGGTATATCTAATGCCTTGGAAATTCTTTTGTACCCTTCTGCTGACTAATACCTTTTAACATTGAGATCCCTCTGATGCTTTGGAAGCTCTCCGTGGACCTGTCAGGCATCAGCGGCTAAGGAGACCAGACACGTAGCTACACAAGGGAAAGGGACCAAACAAAGTATGTATCATTAAAGAGATATTTATTTACAGTGAAAACACAGAAAACCATAAACAAAGCAAACACAGTAAATATGAACATAAACAAACCCCAAAAGACAAAAATAATAAATGAAACGACTATCTATATACAAAAACCATCTAAGGGACAAGGGTACAGGGAATGCAAGGTTGCAAGGAAGGGGGATCTCAAAACAGTACTCGAACAGAAGCAAGGCAGAGGGGTAAAGGCTGGATCAGGCTAGGCATTAGGAACATGCAGCAAAGAAGGGACCAGAACTGTGATGCATCGGGGGAAGGGAGGAGAAGCCTTAAGTAGCCCCCTGGCAGCTGAACACTAATTTGCCTGATTACCAAAGCCTGCTTGCTCCTGGGAGACACCTGCTGGTGGACACTGGAGCTGCAACAAACAGCCCAGAACAGGATAGTGCCACCAGCAGGTGAACTTGAGCCTAACAGATTCCCCCCCTTTAAGCAGCGGCCTCTGGACGCTCCATAGGGCCCCACCACCAGAGTCTGCCAGCACTCTACTGTCCATGTCTGAAGGCCTGGTGAGAACCCCACCGCCCACATCCCAAAACTGGCTGGGTAACCGGCTGGCCTGATTTTCTGAGACATATGACACCTGATCCCTCAAAACAGTAGGCATCCCAATGCTGGGGTACCATGGGTCATCCACAAACTTAGCCCTAGGGTCATGTGACAACACTGAAACTGACACCAAAATGTCTGATTGCAATAGCGTAGCTTGTCTGGATTTCAGGACTTGTTCCGCACATCAACAGCCATTTAGGTTTCCCCAAGGCACTGGTTACCCGACCCGGGTTCCCTAATGCAACTGTAATTGTGGCAATCGCATCCAGGTCGGGACAAGGCACAAATGGTACTCCGCCACTCCCCTGGAGCTCATCACTACCAGGGTCATGAAGGCCAACGTAGCCAACAGTTGTAAAGGGTATGTCCGGACCACCAGGCTTAGGCACAACATACTGTAAGAGGGACCCAACCGAGGCGACTGAAAACAAAATCTCAGACCAGACAGGTAACCCATTTAGGCCACCTAACACTGAAACTTTAGAAGCTTCAGACACATTAGCAGGCAGAATTTACACCCAGTCAACAGAGTCCAGCTTAACAGCAAGTAGTGAGTTGGCATCGTCCAGCGGGGCGGCGGCCCAGGAATCAGCATAGTCTGGCTGGGCAATGGCATGGGTATCAGCCGTGGCAGGCTTGGCAACAGATGGCAGGTCACCCATGGCAAGCAGCAGCATGGTTAAGGTATGGAGATCTCAGAAAGTGGCAGCATGGAGGAGGCATGGACACCCTCAGTAGGCAGCAGCATGGAGGAGGCATGGACACCCTCAGCAGGTGGCAGCATGGAGGAGGCATGGATACTCTCAGCAGGTGGCAGCATGAAGGAGGCATGGACACTCTCAGCAGGTGGCAGCATGGAGGAGGCATGGATACCCTCAGCAGGTGGCAGCATGGACACCATCAGCAGGCGGCAGCATCGAGAAAGCAATGGACACCCTCAGCAGGCGGCAGCATCGAGGAGGCAGGGACACCCTCAGCAGGCAGCAGCATGGACACCATCAGCAGGTGGCAGCATGGAGGAGGCATGGACATCAGCAGGCAGCAACACAGAGGAGACATGGACATCAGAGGTGGCAATATGGAGGAGTTAACCAAAATAGATGTAGCGCTAATGCAAAATTATATAACAAATGACAAAGTGAAAAAACATGTAGTGAACAAAAACTTTTGTGAAAAAGAATTTTTGCAAGTGAAAAATGAAAACTAAGGCAGAGTCCCAATAGTATTTCAGTTCTTATGTGATAAAAAAAAACAAAAATTTTGACCATAATATCCTGTGAAGAAATAATTTGTAACAAATGGAAAAGTGAGAACTAAGGCAAAGTCCCATTAATATTTTAGTCCATTAACTGGTAAAGAAAAAAACAACACCAATCTGTGTAGAAAGATGAAAATTGTAGGGAAGGTATAACGTGCAATTCCACAACCAGGTGAATCAAAACATGGCCTGCTTACCAGATGGTGATGACTGCTAAACCGCAGCCCCGCCCAGCGTAGGGAAACTGGTTTCCCCAAGACCTATGCAATCTCTGGAACAGCCGCTTAATCTCTAGTAAAACTCAGGAACAAAAAAAGAAAACCTTCCATGGTGCAGTACGTTTGATAAAAGTAAATTTAATAAAGAGAATCACACTTAAGAGTAGAAATCAATCCACAGCAACAAGTAAAAAACAGTGAGGCCGTGGTGTCTTCATTGGCTACACATCTTATCCTAGTTAATTTGCCCATCCACTTCCTGAAAGGAAAAAAAATATTTTTACTTTGTCATTTGTTATTTAGTTTTGCATTAGTGCTGCATCTAATTTGGTTAATTTTGTTATTTTAAGTTTGGCACTAGACTTTTTTGGATAAAAAAAAAAAAAGTTTTTTTCTTTATCACAAATTATTTTTTCTAGCGCAGCTTCAGCCTTCAGGCTTTTTCTCTTTTTCCCATTTACTCTGGCAACATGGAGGAGAACTGGATCGCATCAGCAGCAGTTGTCTGCATGGAGGAGGACTGGATCATCCAGCAGCAGTCATCAGAATCGAGGAGGACTGGGTCGCATCAGCAGCAGTCAGCATGGAGGAGGATTGGATCCCATTGGCAGCAGTCAGCAGCACATCAGGCTGGGTAGCCGGCACCAGTTCTGCAGACTGGGCAGCAGGCACTGGATCAGTGGGCACAGGATCAGCAGGCAACATGGAGAGTGGCAGAGTTATGAGAAAAGGAGTAAAGTTGTGTTTCTTTTTCTTTGGCTTAGATACTGGAGTCGTGCACGTAGTTGCCTTGTGCTGACCAGAGTGTACTGCTGAAGGAAAGGTAGTAACAGTAATAGGGAGAATAGAGGGAAGAGTAGCAGAAATACAGGAAGAGACCTGAGATGTTGCTATGGGTAATGGTACTGCAGGGGGAGCTTTCAAAGGATTGCATACAGAGGAAGTGTGATTATTAGTGGCAGGGTACTGACCTACAGGAAGTAACAAACATTCAGTAGCAGCTGTGGTTGCTAAGGGTAATAGAAGGAGAGATTCTTTATTCTTAGCAGCAGCTTGGACTTTATGCGACTCATCTAGCCCTGGGGACATGATCCCTGACCAAGCTTGTAGCAGAGGTTGAACTAAAGTCAGTGTATCACTCCCTTGCTCACATTGCTCAATTAAACAGTGCACAGAAGCAATACAATCCAACACCTCTTGTGTATAGGCTGAATGCTTCTGGAAAAAAGAACCTGCACAATGTTTCAGAAACCATCCCAAAAATCCAGCCTGGTACATACTAGATGGAGGAATGAAAATAACATGACCCTGAGAGGCAAACTGAAATAGTAGCTCAGAGCAGACCTGAATCAAAAGTTGTACTTCACTAAGGGAGAATCTCCCCTAAACAGCTAAGGCATGTGCAGTCAGAATGCTTCCAAGAAGATCTTCCTCATTGAGCTCCTGCCAAAGTGAATGACACAAATCCTAATCCACTACTAGGGATGAGCTTCGAACATCGGCTGTTCGCCCGTTCGGAGAATTCCGAACGTTATGGGCCGTTCGCGCCAAATTCGTGTGGCGCTCACGGCCCACAATGCACTGCGCCATCGCAGTGCATTGCTGGCTCATGATTGGCCAAGCATGCACTGTGACCCCGCATGCTTGGCCAATCACAGCGACGGCAGCGAGGAGAGCCATGATTGGCCACAGGCAGGATAGAGCAAGATAGTTAGCTATATAGGTGGATATAGCGGTGTATACTGGGTTCAGAGCACGCAAATAGCACGCACAATCTCCTACAACTGACTGCAAGCTCTATTTAAAACTAGAAAGATAACTAGCTATATAGATGGAGATAGCGGTGTATACTGGGTTCAGAGCACGCAGACAGCACGCACAATCTCCTACAACTGACTGCAAGCTCTATTTAAAACGAGCAAGATAGCTAGCTATATAAGTGGATATAGTGGTGTATACTGGGTTCAGGGCATGCAGACAGCACGCACAATCTCCTACAACTGACTGCAAGCTCTATTAAAAAAGAGCAAGATAGCTAGCTATATAGGTGGATATAGCGGTGTATACTGGGTTCAGGGTACGCAGACAGCACGCACAATCTCCTACAACTGACTGCAAGCTCTATTTAAAAAGAGCAAGATAGCTAGCTATATAGATGGATATAGCGGTGTATACTGGGTTCAGGGGACGCAGACAGCACGCACAATCTCCTACAACTGATATAGCGGTGTATACTGGGTTCAGGGCACGCAGACAGCACGCACAATCTCCTACAACTGACTGCAAGCTCTATTTAAAACGAGCAAGATAGCTAGCTATATAGATGGATATAGCGTTGTATCCTGGGTTCAGAGCATGCAGACAGCACGCACAATCTCCTACAACTGACTGCAAGCTCTATTTAAAAAGAGCAAGATAGTTAGCTATATAGGTGGATATAGCCCTGAACCCAGTATACACCGCTATATCCACCTATATAGTTAACTATCTTGCTCTTTTTAAATAGAGCTTGCAGTCAGTTGTAGGAGATTGTGCGTGCTGTCTGCGTGCTCTGAACCCAGTATACACCGCTATATCCACCTATATAGCTAGCTACCTTGCTCGTTTTAAATAGAGCTTGCAGTCAGTTGTAGGAGATTGTGCGTGCTGTCTGCGTGCCCTGAACCCAGTATACACCGCTATATCCATCTATATATCTAGCTATCTTGCTCGTTTTAAATAGAGCTGGCAGTCAATTGTAGGAGATTGTGCGTGCTGTCTGCGTGCCCTGAACCCAGTATACACCGCTATATCCACCTATATAGCTAACTATCTTGCTCTTTTTAAATAGAGCTTGCAGTCAGTTGTAGGAGATTGTGCGTGCTGTCTGCGTGCTCCAAACCCAGTATACACCGCTATATCCATCTATATAGCTAGCTATCTTGCTCATTTTAAATAGAGCTTGCAGTCAGTTGTAGGAGATTGTGCGTGCCCTGAACCCAGTATACACCGCTATATCCACCTATATAGCTAACTATCTTGCTCTTTTTAAATAGAGCTTGCAGTCAGTTTTAGGAGATTGTGCGTGCTGTCTGCGTGCTCTGAACCCAGTATACACCGCTATATCCACCTATATAGCTAACTATCTTGCTCTTTTTTAAATAGAGCTTGCAGTCAGTTGTAGGAGATTGTGCATGCTGTCTGCGTGCCCTGAACCCAGTATACACCGCTATATCCACCTATATAGCTAACTATCTTGCTCTTTTTAAATAGAGCTTGCAGTCAGTTGTAGGAGATTGTGCGTGCTGTCTGCGTGCTCTGAACCCAGTATACACCGCTATATCCATCTATATAGCTAGCTATCTTGCTCTTTTTAAATAGAGCTTGCAGTCAGTTGTAGGAGATTGTGCATGCTGTCTGCGTGCCCTGAACCCAGTATACACAGTTACATCCACCTACATAGCTCTTCTTTAATTGAGCCATCTGCCATCTGCAGGAGTTACTGGATGTTGTGTGTGCCTCCAGCACAATATACACTACCCAATTGCTGGTTTTCCCAACTCCCTTCAGGCCATTACCATGTCTGGAATGCCAGCAAGGAGAGGCAGACAGGCGCAAGCTGATAAAAGAGGGCAAGCAGGCTCTGTGTCTAGAGACAACAGTGCTGGTCGTGGACGCAGTGCATTGTCATCATCAGCACGTGGCCATGGGGCGCGCTTGTCCTTTTCGGCAGCTGGACATGTTGAGCCGCAACATGCCAATGACTTGGTAGAGTGGATGACCAAGCCCTCTTCATCTTCCTCATCCTCTCTCACCCAGGCTCAGGGTACTAGCAGCTGCCAACGCATCGTCTTCCCTCCTCTCAATGTCATCATCAGTGACTCCTTACCTAGACCCACCACGTCCTCCTGAGGAGTCTCCTGAACTCTTTGAGCACAGTGTTGGGCACATGCTCCAGGAGGATGCCCAGTGTTTTGTAGGCTCTGATGATGATACTCAGCTAGAGGAAGGCAGTAGCGTGAATGCAGATAGAGGGGATGCTCAAGAAGGACAGCAATCTGGCAGTCATGTTCCACAAGCTGCAGCATACTGCCAGGTTTGCTACAGTGATGAAGAGGGAGGGGATGATGAGGGCACTGACTCCACGTGGGTGCCTGGTAGGAGAGAGGAGGAGGAGGCACAAGTCCAACGAGGCAGGATGCCCTCCGGTGGCCAGCTTAGGGGCAGCACACCGACTGAATCACACAGCAGAGCTCCGCCTGTGCATGGCGCTGCCTCTGCGTGTTATTCTAAAAGTTCTTTGGTGTGGGCCTTTTTTGAGACGAGTGCATCAGATCGCACCGCTGCTATTTGCAACATATGTCTCAAGCGTATCTCGCGTGGCCAAAACATCAGCCGCTTGGGCACCACATGCTTGACCAGACATATGTTGACCTGCCATGCAGCTCGTTGGCAAGCGTACCTCAAAGACCCACACCAAAGAACAAAGCGGACCTCTCCTTGCTCCTCATCAGCTGGGATCTCCAACCCCACTAGACCTTCAGTCCTCTTTGAAACCTGCTCTAAGAGGAATGAAGGTGTAGAATTAGGTGCGTCACAGCCAAGTGCTTCTGGGCACTCTGCTAGCAGTACACCCACGTCCGATTATAGCAGGCAAATGTCCCTGCCCCAGCTTCTGGACCGGCGAAAGAAGTTCACTCCCAGCCATCCACATGCCCAGCGGTTGAATGCTAGCTTGGCTAAATTGCTAGCACTTCAACTGCTGCCTTTTCAGTTGGTAGACTCAGCCCCCTTCAGTTTGCGCTGGTTTGTTTGGGGGACAGGAGCCACACTGGGGTGGATGTTTTGTCAGCTCTGCAGGGGCAGGCCGAGAGGTGGTTGACGCCACGCCAGCTTAAGCCAGGAATGGTGGTTTGCGACAATGGCACCAACCTCCTCTCCTCCCTCCGACAGGGACAACTGACCCATGTGCCCTGTGTGGCTCACGTCCTTAACCTGGTGGTGCAGCGGTTCTTGGGAGGGTACCCGGGCTTACAGGATGTCCTGAAGCAGGCCAGGAAAGTCTGTGTGCAATTCCTGCCAATCATTCAATGCCTGTGCTCGGCTAGCTGAGCTCCAAAAGGAGTTGAACCTGCCCAAGAACCGCCTTATATGTGACATGCCCACCAAGTGGAACTCAATGTTGGCCATGCTGCAGCGGCTGCACATGCAGCAGAGGGCCATCAATGAGTACCTGTGCGACTACGGCACCAGGAGAGGGTCAGGGGAGCTCGTTTATTTCTCACCACGCCAGTGGGGCATGATCAGGGATGCATGCACTGTCCTGTCACCGTTTGAGGAGGCCACAAGGATGGTGAGCAATGACAGTGCATGCATCAGTGACACTGTACCTCTTGTCCACCTCTTGGAGCATACGCTGCGTGGAATAATGGACAGGGCACTTGAGGCAGAACAGAGGCAGGAAGAGGAGGACTTCCTTGCCTCTCAAGGCCCCCTTTATCCAGACAGTGTTCCTGCTGTGCCACCCATCACACAGGAAGAGGATGAGGAGGAGGAGGAGGATGATTGTGTCAGCATGGAGGTGGAGGCTGGCACTCAGCATCAGCAGCAGTCTTGTAGGGATGATTTACAGTCCCAAGAAACCTGCGGACTTGTACATGGATGGGAGGAGGTAGCTGCGGATCATGTTGTCCTTAGTGACCCAGAGGACTCTGGACCGAATGCCTCAGCTAACCTACGCTGCATGGCCTCCCTGATCCTGCAAAGCCTGCGGAAGGATCCTCGTATTCTTCGGATCAAGGAGAGGGACCATTACTGGCTGGCCACTCTCCTTGATCCACAGTACAAGGGTAAGGTTGCCGACCTCATCTTGCCATCGCAGAGGGAGCAGAGGATGAGGCATCTCCGGGAGGCCTTGCAGAAAGGTCTGTGCAACTCGTTCCCAGAGACTGGGAGGTTACAAACTCCTGGTCCTGGACAACGTGTTGCTGAGGCATCGGTCAGAAGGAGCGGTGGAGAAGGTGGCCGTCTGACTGATGCTTTCAGACAATTTTTTAGTCCGCAGCCCCAAGGTATGATCGGTTCCAGCAACTATCTCCAGCGTCTGACTTACATAGTGCAGGAATACCTAGGGGCAAGGTCAGACTTGGACACCTTTCCCACCGAAAATCCTCTGGCTTACTGGGTCTTGAGGATGGATCACTGGCTAGAGCTTGCACAGTATGCAATTGAGGTACTGGCCTGTCCTGCATCCAGCGTTCTTTCGGAACGCACCTTCAGTGCTGCTGGTGGCTTTGTTACCGATCACAGGGTGCGCCTGTCCACCGACTCAGTTGATCGACTGACCTTCATCAAGATGAATCAGTCTTGGATCACCCACAGCTACCAAGCACCTGAAGCTGATGTAACCGAATAATTTTTTTAGAAATATCACATCCCTTCAAGACTGCCTATGCTGATGCTGAGTGACTGTCCTGTTATGTTGATTGTCTATCCTCTTCCTCCTCCACTGATATGTTGGAAGAACATTTTTGGTTTTGGGTGATGCCACCAGCCCAATTTTTCTGCCCCTGTTTAACAGTGGCGTTTAATTACAATTTTTGATGCAATGCTTTGCAGCAGGGCTCATTCCTGCACTACAACTAGAGTATATGGGAGAGGTTGCAGTGTCGTGGCACCAGCACCAGTGCCAGCAGCCCAATTTTTCAGCCCCTGTTCAACAGGGGCATGTAATTACAATTCTTGATATAATATTTCACAGGAGGGCCTGTTCCTGTGCCCACCCAGAGTAACTGTGAGGACTTATAGTGTTGTGGCACCAGCACCACAACCACCAAAGGTAAATTTTTCTACCACTGTTCAACAATGGCATGTAATTACAATTCTTGATATAATCGTTCAAAGCAGGGCGCTCCAGCGCCCACCAAGTGTCACTTTGAGGGCTTACAATGTTGTGGCAAAACCAACACCTTGTTCCGCCATTTCTGCAGAGCATATAGGCCAGGCCCCTACTTTCAAATATCCAACTTACAAACATCTCCTACTTGCAAACGGAAGGAGACAACAGCAAGTGAGATAAAAAAAGACGGACGGCAAAACAAATTATACAGGGGTGATAACCCTTCCCTATGTTTTCCAAAAAGCTTAAAAATTGATTTTTTGACTGGACCTACACTTTAAAAATGTACCAGTTGAAAATTACAAACAGATTCAACTTAACACAACAAATCTACACAGTCCATGTCTTGTTTGCACCGCCTGTATACTGCTGTTCTGAGTATATAGGGCCTGGGGGCCACACGTATTTCCTTTTTTTAATATGGGTATGGGGTTCCCCTTAATATCCGTACAAGACCCAAAGGGGCTGGTAATGGGCAGGGAGGGCTACCCATGCCATTTTTCTCAATGATTTTCAACCATATTGCAGGAACCAGATATAACATTAAAACCACAAGCAGTTTTAAATTACGTTATTTCCGTTAAATGTCATTTTGTGCAGGGACTGTTCTAAACACGGGAAACACGTGGCACTTCACAGGCATACTATAGACACCCCCCAGGCATGATATTTAAAGGAATATTTCACCTTTTTTCACTTTAATCGTCATTAAAATCAGTGCTCCCGCCAAAACGGCCATTTTTAAAAACATTTTAGGCATTGACCCATGTCCCCTGGGGCAGGAGCCAGGTCCCCAAACCCTTTTTAGGACAGTATCTTGCATATTAGCCGTTAAAATTAGCACTTTTAATTTCGAATGTTCGAGTCCCATAGACTTCAATGGGGCTCTAACGTTCGTACGAATTTAGGGTCCGTTCGAAAGTTCTGGTGCGAACCGAACCGGGGGGGTGTCCGGCTCATCCCTAGCCACTACTGCAAGTTGCACATGGCAAAAATCCTTCACTCTAAGCATCTTGACAAAAGAAAAGCAAAAATCCAAAGCAACTAGCTCCCAGTTCCCAAGTGTAGCTGATCTGGTTGGTGGTAGGTGAAACAATTATGTCAGGGTTCAGTGGCCAAGGAGACCAACATGCAGCTACACAAGAGAACGGAGACCAAACAAAGTATATATTATTAAAGTGATATTTATTAACAGTGGAAACACAGCAAACAACAAAATAACAAATGAACCTAACTACTATCTATATACAAAAAACAACCAAGGTATACGGGTACAGGGAATGCAAGGTTGCAAGGAACAGAGATCTCAACAGGGTAATCGAACAGAAGCAAGGCAGAGGGATACAGGTTAGATCAGGCTAGGCATCAGGAACAGGCAGCAAGGAAGGGACCAGAATTGTGACGCACCAGGGTAAGGGAGGAGAAGCCATTAAGTAGTTCCTGGCAGCTGAACACTAATTTGCCTGATTACCCCAGCCTGCTGGCTCCTGGGAGACACCTGCTGGTGGACATTGGAGCTGCAAACAGCCCAGAACACGATAGTACCACCAGCAGGTGAACTTAATCCTAACAGGACCATGACTTTTGCTGTAAGATGTGACTAAGAAAATGTCAGGAAAGACCTACTAGAACAGCTGAACCTTATTTGGGGTTGATCAGAGACACTTTAATTGATGGCAGATGTGTAATGACTTCTTTTTAACATGAGTTTGAATGTGATTGCTTAATTCTGAACACAGCTACGTCCCCATTTATAAGAGGGTGTGCACACTTATGCAACCATATTATTTTAATTTTTTTTTCCCCCCACCAAAAGGTTTAGGTTTGTTTTTCAATCAAGTTGTACAGTTTATAGGTCACATTAAAAGGTGGAAAAAGTTCTGAAATTATTTATTTTTGTCCAATTTTTTTACATCACAGAAACCTGACATTTTAACAGGGGCATGTAGACTTTTTATATCCACTGTATATACTCCGATGAAGAACAAAACCAAAGAAATTCCCAGCTAAACTTACTGACCAGCCTGTAACCAATCAAATTATCCTGTCTAACAGTATGCGTTAAAAACAGGGGTTTAGTTTGCACACATTAGCAAATACATGCATAAGCTACAAAGCACCGTTAAGGCACCCCAGCATTTTCTGTAGTCCTAACTCAAAATTTTGGGAAGCCTCCACAGTGGAAGCACATGTATTATAATGGATAGGCAGAGGGCAGGTGAGCCTGGAGGGAGCCCACCCCTCCTTAAAGGCACAGGGTCTCACTGGACACCCAGCATATGGCACCATGGCAGCAAAGGTGTCCAAGGCATCCCCTCACCAATATTTAAACAGTATAAACAAATGGCCACTGCCCTTATCTATAAGTGGCCTTTGCAGCAAGGAGCATGTGGAAAGAAAATGCATACAAAACCAAAGAAATTCCCAGCTCAACTTACTGACCAGCATACAACTAATGGCATTATCCGGTTTAACAGTATGCCTTAAAAACAGGGGTTTCGTTTTCACACATTTGCAAAAACATCCGTAAGCTACAGAGCCAAATCCAGGCACCCCAGTATTTTCTGTAGTTCTAGCTTTAAATTTTGAGAGCCTCCACAATAGAAGCACGTGCATATCAGGGCCAGATTAAGAGGATCATGGGCCTGTGGCTGAGGATTTCGGTGGGCCTTTTTATGGAAATAAATAAAATGAAGATACAAACAATTTTTTGTTAAAACAAATTAGTGGCAGTCCGTCCACTGTGGAGGGATCCCAAGATGGCAAAGTTCGGTTCACACTGCTGAGACCCAAAGTCGTGTGACTTTCTTGCATCTTTTAGGATTTAACATTGCAGTCTACTGCACCCAAATCACACCAAAATCCCATAAAATGACTGGAATTACTCTCCCTGCGCCCTGAGTCACATTGATTAAGACTGCACCCACTAAAATTAATGTGTTTTGATTTTTGTCATTTTTTTACACAAATGGACCTTTTTTTTGGTGGTATTTAAACACCACTGTGGTTTTTATTTTTTGCTAAACATGAAAAAAAAGACATGTTTAAAAAAAAAATGTTTTTCTTAGTTTGTGATAATATTTTGCCATAAGTCATTTTTCTTCTTCACTGATGTGCACTGATGAGGCATTTATAAGGCGGCGCTGATGAGGCTGTACTGATATGGCGCACTGATAATCTGCACTGATATGCAGATCATCAGCGATGGGCTATGATGAGCTGCACTGATAGGCAGCACTGATGGGCAATGAAAACTTGCACTGATGAGCTGCACTGATAGGCAGCACTGATGGGCACTGATGAGCTGTACTAATGGGCACTGATGAGCAGCACTGATGGTCTCTGATAGGGGTCACTGACAGACAGCACTTATGGGCACTGATAAGGTGGCACTGGTGAGGCAGCACTATTATGTGGCAATGATGGGCACTTATGGGTGGCACTGACACTGATAGGTGGCACTGATAATCTGCACTGACAGGCAGCACTGATGGTCAATGATAGGTGGCACTGATGATCTGCACTGACAGGCAGCACTGATGGTCAATGATAGGTGGCACTGATGAGCTGCACTGATAGTCAATGATTGGTGGCACTGATGAACTGCATTGATAGGGCTCTCATAGGTGGCACTGACAGGCAGCACTGATGGTCAATGATAGGTGGCACTGATGAGCTGGACTAATGGGCTCTGATAGGCGGCACTGACAGACAGCACTTATGGGCACTGATAGGGTGGCACTGGTGAGAAAGCACTATTATGCGGCACTGATGGGCACTTATAGGCAGCACTGATGTGTGACACTGACACGTGGCACTGATGATCTGCAGTGATAGGCAGCACTGATGGTCAATGATAGGTGGCACTGATTAGCTGCACTGCTAGGTAGAACTGATGGTCAATGATAGGTGGTGCTGATGAACTTCAGTAATGGGCACTGATTAAATGCACCTATAGGCACTGATAGGGCTCTGATAGGCGGCACTGACAGGCAGCACTGATGGTCAATGATAGGTGGCACTGATGAGCTGCACTAATGGGCACTGATGGGCAGCACTGATGGGCTCCGATAAGCGGCACTGACAGGCAGCACTGATGGTCAATGATAGGTGGCACTGATGAGCTGCACTAATGGGCACTGATGGGCAGCACTGATGGGCTCCGATAAGCGGCACTGACAGGCAGGACTTATGGGGACTGACAAGGTGGCACTGATCAGCTGCACTGTTAGGCAGCACTTATAGGTGGCACTGGCACTGCTGAGCTGCAATAATGGGCACTGATGAGCTACACTGATAGGTGGCACTAGCATTGATTGGATGGCACTGATGAGCTTCATTGATAGGCAGCACTGATAGGAGGCATTAATAGGTGGCACTGATGAGCTGCACTGATAGGGGGCACTGATAGAGGGCACTGGCACTGATAGGAGGCACTGATAGAGGACACTGGTATTGATAGGTGGCACTGATAGAGGGCACTGGCACAGTGGCACTGATGAGATGCACTAAATGGGCACTGATGGGTTGCCTGCACAGTCACTATCGAGTTGCACACATATATTACCGCCCCCCCCCACCCCCCCAATGTAAGTTAACTACTAGCCAATTTCAAAAATTTCTGCCTGAGTCTATTGACTTCCCTAGCGGCTAGCGCCTGTGGCTTACTTGAACTTAACTGTGCTGTGTCCACTCCAGGCAGATATATCTCTCGGCTCGCCGCTCGCACTCAGTCCTTTCCTAGTCAAGCCTCGGGACGCTGGGGAAGGCCTCCGGATGACGTCACGCCAGCCCGGACGTCAAGCTCCGCCTACAGGAAGGATGCGAGCAGCCGAGCACGCTCAGCCTCGGCGGCACACTGATACATACCGCCCGCATTGCAGGGCATTGTCTGCAACATTATCAGCACCGCAATATGTGGGCCTATAATGCAGCTGCATGGCAATAACAAAGGCATATAGCGGCCGGGCCGTGGTGATTGACTTATATTGCATGTAAATTAAAGTGTTTGGGCCTATAATATGATGGGGGCCTGGAGCTTCAGCTCCAAACGCCCCTATGTTAATCCGGCCCTGGTGCATATACTCAGATGAGGAGGTAATAACTGTAAAAAAATAGATCTCCTGCATTGAGACAAGGTGGCTTTATGAAATGAGATCCTACAATCCCTATGGGGTAAATGTAGAATGGGATATTCATTGCTTCATTAAAAAACAGTTAGTCCTACATTTGATTTGATTTTGTTTTTGCTTTTATGTATTTTCTTGTATTTAAGTACCGTAAAAGGATTATTTTGATTTTGTATAGTTCTGAAAACATAGGCTCTATGAAGTGTTTTTCCAGATAGCCTTTTTTATGTGTTTTAAATTGCAATATATTTTTAACCACTAGATGGTGGTCTTTGAACTACAGGTAAATGTGTGTTTATCGCTTGCGCACACATGAGATCCAAATGAGATCTTAAAGGATAAAATCACCTTTAAATTTTTTTTAAAAAATGCAAATTTTTTTGCGGGTAAAAAAAAAAATAGGATTTTTGTACCGTAAAATCCTTTTCTCTGAAGTTCACTGACTGACACAGCTCCACTAATCTTGACCATAGGGTTGTTACGCCACCTTCAGGAGAGGACTAGGCAGAACATGTTATACATAGGAAAAAACAGAACTTTACAGTTCTGCCCAGGAGGCGATCCCTCCAGTAACATCCCCTCAGCCTGCCTCCTGCAACTCAATATGTCAACAAGCAGTATAACGTAAACCAATAGGAGGGGAGGGTGCCGTGTCAGTCAATGAACTTCAGAGAAAAGGATTTTACGGTGAGTACAAAAATCCTATTTTCTCTTTCGTTCACTGACTGACACAGCTCCATTAATCTTGACCATAGGGACGTCCCCAAGCAGTGTCATAATGAGGGGTGGGAACAGCATAAAAAAAAACTTCACCCACAACCAGAAGTGCTCCTTAACAAGGGAGTCACCACCTTATCTAGCCGCATCAGAACTTGCAATCAACAATGCAACAGTGCATTATACTCAAAATTAACAGTATTTTCTTTAAACAGAAAAAAAGAGTGCAGAATTGCAACATTACACGGCCGCCTGCAAAACTTTGCGGCCAAAGCAGGCATCAGACGTTGCGCTTACATCCACTTTGTAGTATTTGGTAAACGTATAAATGGACAACCGCCTCACACCACCTCACACACTTGAGCAACTGAAGCCTGATGTCGGAAGCCCAAGAAGTTCCAACTGCCCTGGCGGAATGGGCCGCGACAGGAAAGGGGGGCACCTGCCCCTTCAAAGCGTAGGTCTGTATCACAAACTATCTAATCCACCAAGAAATGGTGGCTGACAAGACCGCCATACCTTTCTTCTACCAGCTACTGAAATGAACAGAGAGTCTGACTTCCGAAAAGGAGCCATGGCAGACAAATACACCCTTAGGGCCCTGACCATTTCCAGGGAATAAAGGGCTACCTCTTTAGGATGTGTCGGTTTAGGATGTCTTCATTGATGTGAAACGCCGAAACCACCTTTGGCAGAAAAGAAAGTTGCAAACGTAACACCATCTTATCCTTATCCACCATCTTTTCCTGATGGATAACCAGGTAGGGCGACTTGCAAGACAAGGCCGCCAGTTCCGAAACCCTCCTGGCCGAAGTAATGGCCACTAGGACGACCACTTTCTGAGAAAGAGTCCACAAAGGAACTTTCCGGATGTTCTCCAACGGCGGTTTCTGAAGCGCCGACAGCACCAGGTTCAGATCCCACAGGGGTAAATGTGAACGCACTGGAGGGACTACATGCTGAACCCCTTGAATAAAAGTGCTCACTAGAGAGTGAGGCGCCCAGGGGTTGTTGAAAAAAAAACAGCCAAGGCTGATATTTGTCCCTCAATGGTGCTTAAAAACAATTTCTGGTCTACTGCTTGCTGTAAAAACAGCAGGATCCTGGAAATGGAATAGGTGCGCGGACTCCATCCTTTCTCTTCACACATGGAAATGTAGGCCTTCCAGGTACGATGGTATATCTTCCGCAAAGATTTTCATGCTCTCAACATAGTTGAAATCACAGAGTCCGACAGGCCCTGGTTCCTTAGCACCTGGCTCTCAACAGCCATGTCGTCACAACCAGCGATGGTAAAGCAGGATGGAGAATCGGACCGTGACACAGAAGGTCCTATCGCAATGGTAGTCGCCAGGGAGCATCCGCAACCAGGCGTACTAGGTCAGCATGCCAGGGACGCCAAGGCTTTGATAATGGGACAATCAGGAATCCCCTCGGCCTCCACTCTGCGGAGCAGACGTGGTAGTAGCTTTAGCGGGGGAAAGGCATAGATCAGTCTGTACTGATCCCAAGGAGCCTTGCAGCGAGATTGACGCGTCTGCCCAAGGAACTCTTGTCCTGGATACGAATCTTGGCACCTTTCAATTGAGACGGAAGGCCAGAAGAGCCATGTATGGTGTGCCCCACCACAGGCATAGTAGCCTGAACCTCCGGATGCAATGCCCATTCTCCTGGATCAAGCATCTGGCGACTTAGGCAGTCCGCCTTCCAGTTTTCTACTCCCAGGATGTAAAAGGCCAGTACATGTCGCTTTGTCCACTGAAGGATGTGAGTGACCTCCCATGCTGCAGCCGAGCTTCTTGTTCCTCCTTGATGGTTGACATATGCCACTGCCGTGGTGTTGTCTGACTGGATCCTGATCAGACAACCTCGTAGTCTCATCGACCATGTGGAGAGGCATAGCCTGATCGCCCGGAGTTCAAACACATTGATCGGAAACTTGGATTCCTCCCCCGACCAGGGGCCCTGGGTCGACTGTAGTTTCATAGTTTCATAGTTAGTAAGGTTGAATAAAGACACCAGTCCATCTAGTTCAACCTGAGTGTCTACAATTGTCCCTATCCCTGTACATTGCACACTTACATTGGTCCCTACCCTCAAGGAGCCCACAATCCAAGGCCCCCATTCATATACTATGGCCAATTTTGGACAGAAGCCAATTAACCTACCTGCATGTCTTTGGATTGTGGGAGGAAACCGGAGTACCCGGAGGAAACCCACACAGGCACAGGGAGAACATGCAAACTCCAGGCAGGTAGTGTCGTGGTTGGGATTCGAACCAGCGACCCTTCTTACTGCTAGGTGAGAGTGCTAACCACTACACCACTGTGCTGCCCACTGTACTGCTGACTGTACTCTCAGTACTCTACCCCAGCCAGGCTCTGAGAGACTGCAGTTTGTCTGAAGGGAGAAAAACTCTCACTTCCATGGATTCCAGTAGTAAGCCTAGGTACTCCAAGCGCTGAGTCGGTATGAGCACCGACTTTTTATAGGTTCAACAGCCACCCAAATTCCTGCAGGGTTTGCATGGTGATCACCACTTTAATTCTGAGGCGGAAGCTGCTCTCAGAAGGAGATCGTCCAGGTAACTTACGATTGCGATCCTGCGTTGTTGCCAAAATTGGAGCCAATACCTTGGTAAAGACTCGAGGTGCTGAAGCCAAGCCAAAAGGGAGAACCACAAACTGGTAGTGGGCTTCCCCAACTGCAAATCGCAGAACCCTCTGATGCCCGAGGCATATGGGTATGTGCAGGTACGCATCCTGGAACTCCAAAGACGCCAGGGAGTGCAGCGACTACTGAGCAAACTGATTCCATTTGGAACCTCTGTACTTTAACAAAGCAATTGAGGCTTTTAGGTCCAAGACTGGACATACCCCTTCCTTTTTTGGGGACTACAAACAGATTGGAGTAGAATCCCTGGAACCTTTCCGAGCTCGGAACAGGCATGATCACCCTGCCGCTTAGTAGGTCCCATAGGGCCTCCCAGCGAGCCGGGAGCGAGGGTATGCTGGAGGGGAAGAATCTGTTTGGTGGCCACGAAAGGAACTCTATCTTGTAGCCAGAGGAAATCAGTTTGCAGACCCATTGGTCGGATAGCCGAGAGGCCCACCGGGCTGCAACTCCCGAATGCGACCCCCCACCCGTATGACGGGCGGGGGGCAAACCTTCATGCGCTAGCACTTTTGCTCGCAGGCTTGTTAAGCTTGCGGTTCCAGGGATGCTTTTGTCCCTCAGAGGTTGTCCTGTCGGCCTGGGAGCATTTAGCCGAAGTCCCGGACAGCCGAAAAAGCCTCTTTTGAACGGAAATGAGGGCCCTTTCCTACAGCGTGGCTCCTTAGTCTTCCTGGCCTGTGGGGGCAAGGTACTCTTCCCACCTGTGACATTTTAAAAAATGTCATCCAACGAGGATCCAAAGAGCCGTTCACCAAGGAAGGGTAGATTCGTCAAGGCCTACTTAGATGCCCGGTCCGCAGACCAGCATTTCAGCCAAATCAGGTGCCTCAGCACCACTGCTGACACTGAAGCCCTGGATAGCAGAGGAAGCGTATCACATCACACACGTACTTAAGGCCGAGCACTAACTGGTCTGCTAGTTTCACGCAGACAGGAGTAGCCTGCTGCTCCTCTAATTTGCGGTGCAAAAGTTTTACCCATTCAGTAAGTGTCTGCGACACAAGTACTGTGGCCAGTACTGGTCGTATTGCTGACCCCACAACCGTAAACAAGGAACGGGCTGCTGCCTGGACCTTCCTGCCCGTGGGGTTCTTAAACACAGGAGTCCCCTCTACCGGGATCGTGGTTACTTTATTTAACCTGGATACTGGGGAGTCCATGACCGGAGGAGCCAATTATTTAAGAAGGCTCTCCACAAAGGGGTAATGCACCGCCATGCTTTTTGGGACCGAGAAGGTCCGTTGCGGGCTTCCCCATTCTTTGCATATGGATTTATCTAATTAAGTCAGTTCTTGAAACACCTTAGGTGTACGGGCTGGCTTTTGGGACCCAAAAGGGGCCGCTACTTCAGCGGAGGAACCTGCTGTATCCTGAATTTTCAGGGCATCACGCACAGCTGTGATAATTGCTCCAACTAGCGCTTTGTTTTGCGTGGACCCGGACGGGGACTTATCCTCACTGTCAGATCAGTCCTGGTCAGCTTCATCTGCAGCAACAGAGCAGGGGCTGCCAGTCTCAGCGGGGCCAGAGTCTGCATCAGAGTTCTCCCCGGAGGACAGGGGGCGCTTTTTACTACCTTTGTGCCCGCTCACTGCCTCCACCTTGGCAACAAATGTTTCAAGGACCGCCGACAAAGCGTCCAAAGGCACTGCACTGTTTGCAGACAAGCCGGTTGCAATTGCAGGGAGTTCTGGGGAAGAAACACCAGTTTCTAAAGCCATGCTGACCCACCCTGTCTGCTACCCTAGGGGACTTGGGACAGGTGCACAATCCCACCCTCCTAGCTGCTGCCAACTGAGGGGCCCCCACCGCAGGACTCACCCCCCCGACCGAGTGCTGCACCATTCAGTTACAGGTGTCTGTGTCCAGTATCAGCTCCCAGGTGTCCTGAGCAAAAAAACGCACTGTTTTGAGCAGCAGGGACCAGCGATAAGGATAAACACCACGCTGGGCTACAACAAAATGGCCGCCCTGCATAAAGGACATGATCACAAGGAAAAATGGCTGCCAAGCTACAGAAAAATGGCCCCTGACCATGCTTTCCACTGTGGTACACCAAAAATGGCTGACAAACAACTGTACACAGTAAAAGGACAGAGAAAATGGCAGCAGAACAGCGCTATGGCGATCAGCACATGCAGACCTCCAGACATCCAGCGGGGAGACCACAGACACCCAGGGACACAGACACCCAGCGCAGCCCCCAATCTAAGATGAGAGCCCCTCAGGGGACCCCTGGCTACAGGTACACACACCGCTCAGCAGCCCAGCATGCAGAATCCCCCACAGGAGGGGGGGAGGGAAAATAGGGACGGGGAGGGAAAATCGAGACAGGGAGAGAAGAGAGGGACCCCCTAATCGACCTCCCAGGGAATGCCCAGATGCTCAATCCCACTGAGGCAGGAAGAGATGTACTTACCATCTGGACGAGCTGGGGACATCCCATCAAAGACCCACTCTCCGAGCAGTACGGGGTGGCTGCTGGCCACGGCACACTGTGACAAGTACATTGGTAGTCCGGTCATATTTGCGCCCAGGAGCGTTGCGCTCACCGGTCGCCCCTGGAGCCTGAGGGGCATGTTGTGGCCGACCCAGCGCGTAGCTAGGTTCTGCACATGCTCAATGGCCAGGCTGGGGAGACTACAAGGATCTAGAATATCCAGCCTGTCACCCAGTCGGCTGTTGATAGCAGATCACAGGATCTCGCGCAAAAGGTAAAAATTCAGCAAAAAAATCCCAGGACCGATGGTCCCGCAGGGAGCCTAGGTCCATCTCCTTCACTAGCCAGAAAAAAAAACTGAGCTGCAGGAGGCAGGCTGAGGAGTTATTACCAGAGGGACTGCCCCCTGGGTGGAACTGTAAAGTTCTGTTTTTTCACATGTATTACATGTTCTGCCTAGTCCTCTCCTGAAGGTGGCATAATAACCCTACGGTCAAGACTAATAGAGCTGTGTCAGTCAGTGAACGAAAGAGAAAGTGCATTGACTTATTTTTTTGCTTGGAGTCTGTAAAGCATTCCACCTGCGATCAGCAGATCATGGGTGCAATGCCAGGCTCCTGCAGACTCTCGATGCAGCTGTCTGCCCATAGTCCCTCCTTACATCAGGTGCCCCCAGCGGAGTCCCTCCTTACATCAGGTGCCCCCAGCGGAGTCCCTCCTTACATCAGGTATCCCCAGTGGAGTCACTCCTTACATCAGGTGTCCCTAGCGGAGTCCGACCTTACACATGGTGTCCCCAGCGGAGTCCCTCCTTACAAGTGTCCCCAGCGGAGTCCTTCCTTACATCAGGTGTCCCCAGCGGAGTTCCATGTTACATGCGGTGCTCCCAGCGCAGTCCCTCCTTGCATCAGGTGCCCCAGCCGTGTCACTCCTTACATTAGGTACAGTATCCCCAGTAGAGTCCCACCTTGCATTTGGAGCCCCCAGCGGAGTCCCTCTATACATCAGGTGTCCCCAGTAAAGTCCGTTCATACATCCAGTGCCCCCAGCGGAGTCCCTGCTTACATCAGGTGTCCCCAGTAGAGTCCTCTCTTTGGCAGCAGGCCACTGGGCGGAGGGTTGGTGGGAGCTCCATTTGCAGGTCTCTTTCCCTGTGTAACTGTGTTCAGTGGAGAGGGGAGTGGCCTCCGTTCCGTGCAGATACACGGCTTCAGTGTACAAGAGAATTGTCTACTTGTACACTGAAGAGAGAAGCCAATTGGCCTCCCCTCTCCACATGGGGAAAGAGACCTGCTAGCCGGAAAGAGATCTTGAGGCATCAGCGGACATATTTTCGGAGCCAGGAGCTGCTTTCAATGCCAAAAAAACAGTCCCAATTCCCGGGACAAAAGAAAAATCCCAGGATTTTCATCAGGACGGACTCAGATCGGGACGAGGGGCCAATTATCACGATTGTCACGGGAAAATTGGGACTGTTGGCATGAATTTGATTGACAGCCACGGGAGCCAATGGCGCCACTGCTGTGTCTCAGCCAATCAGGAGGAGTGTCCCAGATGGCTTAGACATTCGTGGACATCGCTGGAGGGAGATGGGGCTCAGGTAAGTAAATTAGGGGATGCCAGGGTGGCTGCTACAAACAAAAGGTTTTTTTATCCTAATGCATGAATGCATTAGGATAAAAAACCGTCTGCTTTTACAACTCCTTTAATTCGACCAGCATTTTTCTTATGGATGTACAATGGTGGCGGCATGGCAGCCTATATAAACTGCATTAGGCATCAATGGTGGTTGCTCCTGTTCCCCTGATGATGCTGTTTAATGGCAAAATATGTTCGGCGGGGCTTAACTTGTGATATCAGTAAATGCTGCGATATGCTGTATTTTTTTTTTACCTGCAAGTGCCTGCCTATCATTTTAAAAAATATAATTGGCGGTTTTACACTATGTGTGACTTCTGTTCTCCTTCATGAGTGTGGATGTGGGCTGATCTGACATGCTGATCCTTGGATTCACTGAAACCGGAAGTTGATGTCCTGCTATTGCCATTGATGAATGTCTAGAGGTCCGTTAATTACATGCCTGGCTGATCTCTGTGGTGGGGATCTTTCATATTTGGTAAGAGGCCAACCTTATTTGTGGTGAAGGACATGAGTTTCTTGATCATCTCTTTAGGCTGGGTTCTCACAGTGTGTGGATGCCTCTCACAGCAGGGGGGTCCGGTGGGTCCCTATTCTCTTTTTCAAGGACGAATCAGGCCCGAATTCGGACCTGAAATGGAGCCTAAGACACACAAGACCCTTGTGCAATGTGCTCCACAGCCACCTCGGAGATGTGTGAACCAGCTCTATTGAGAGTCGGTCACACTCTCCTGTCATGCGAATTGGATGCAGGGAAACCCACATTCAATTTGCATCAGTATGAACCCAGCCTAATGCCGCCTACACACGACCGGACTTTCCGGCAGACTAGGTCCAACGGTCTTCCCGACAGACTTTCGGACTTCCGAACTAACGGACTTGCCCACACACGAATGGACTAAATCAGTTCGAAAGTCTGTTAATTTTGAATGTGATGACGTAAGACTGGACTAAAAAAGGAAGTTCAATAGCCAGTAGCCAATAGCTTGCCTTGCGTCGTATTTGGTCTGTCGGACCAGCATACAGACAAACGGTTTTCCCGATAGGAATTAAGTCCGTCAAACAGATTTGAAACATAAACAAAATATTTTTGAATTTATGAGGAGGCTCACCAGCGCCCTTGTAGTTCATTGAGAACTACAAGCTGTCAGCTGCAAAGGCTGTGAATGAATAATGCGGCTGTGTGGGCGGAGCCAGGCTTGACAAATGGGATGGGGTCCTCGAAACATGCTGCCACCCCCACACACCTTGGGCTGAGTTTAACTGTGTGAATGTGCATAGAGAGTGGCCACAGATACTTTTGATATCACCATCTTCTGGTGGAACTTGTGCTTAGACCAGGGCATGCTGATCACATTGATTATTTTGTTCTAACTTGCCATGTTGACACATCATCTCTGTGCATGGTGAACCTAATACAGTTACCTCTCTTTAAGTGATACAGGGGCACAATTCATTAAAGGTTATCACATGCGTTATGACAGTCAAGTGACCACTTAATGCATGCGATAATGAAAATGTAAATTTACTATTGCTTGTATGCGGTATTTAGCGCAAACACCAACAACTCTAGTAAAATAAAGCATAAAAAGGCATTAAAGTAAATTGACAAAAGGAGATAAATGCATGCAGTAACTAAGTACTGGTCAAAACTTGCGATAACTATGGCAATGGCCAGAAGACACTCCCCTTAGCCTTGTCATAGAGGGGGTAGGGGACAAGGAAGAACCAATGGAAACTCAACACTTGTATATTCAAACAACTACAGTTGAAAAACACATGTAGGGATTAGGATAAGCAGGCAGCCCCGCCTTACACATCTCCTGCTGAGATTTTTCTCCAGACCTTTGTCTACGTGCCATGACCCAACACAATTAAACACAGCAACAAGGGGGGGGGGGGGGGGGGGAGAAGTGATGTAGCATTACATTACCTCAATGCCATTTTGTCCCAAAGTCTCGTAGCCCCACGCTTTGGGAATGTCGCCATCTTGTATATGCCTTCATCAGGTAAAAGTACATTGTTTGTTGAATAAAAGTACATATTTAGCCCAGCAGGGCCAATAGGTTTAGGTTGACAGAAACGACTCCACAAGCCCTACCACAGATACCGCATTCACCCGATTCTGATGAACTGGCGACCCTGGACACAAATGTCTGGAGGTGGCATCTTCTCCAGGCAGTGGAAAATGGCAAATAGCCCTCCAAATCTCACGTTCTCTGCTGGGCCATAGTCTGTGGGTAGGAGACGAGCTTTCCAAAACACACAGTGACAGTGGGTTCTGTCATATTTCTTCCCTTTTGAAAACAGACTAACCAGGTCCCCGACCCTCAACTGGTCTTGACCTGCGTTAGTCACAAATCCACCACCCCAGGCAAACAGGACAAGGAAAAGTATGACTCTGGCGCTGGGGAGCAAAACCACCCAAACCGTCTCCCGTGAATAAAAACAGCCACTGCAGAGTGGCAACAGCTGTCCACACTCCCCTGATCTGGGGCCTGGTTGCAGGTATTGGGGGGAGCTGAATAATCCTTTAGGTGAGAGAAAGAGAATAGATATGGCGCTATACCTTGTTAAACTCACTAAAAAAGTATATCATAAAATAAAACTGTACAAATTTTCCAGCTTGCTGGCTAATATTTTTTAAAAACAGGGATAGACCTAGATGGACTAAATAATAAAATCAGTAAATGATAAAGTGCTGGGGATCAATCCATATTAAATAGTGAATGCAAAGTGAATATACATTTTCCAGCGTGCTGGTTAGTAAAATGAAATAAAACTGTACAATCCACAAAAAATTAGATAAAATGAATAAATAAATAATTAGTAAAAATACCATGAATCAATCAATATTCAATAGTGAAAACTACTCAAAGTGCTTGTGACTGTGATTATGGCACAACCAAATGAATGGCCATAATGGGGAACAACAAACCAAATTGTTCAAAATTATACAGACGTGAATACTAGTGGAATAGTGGGTGCAAACACACTGTGTCAAATCTCAGAACATGCCAAAATTTGCACAATATAAAAATAGAAAAAATAGAAAAATAAATAAAGATAAGAATAAAAATTAAGTCCAGAAAGTGAAAAAATCTTGCGGTGACAAGTCAAATGTGAAAGTCCAATTGAATAAGGTTTAAAAATTAAAACTTAAACATGAAACGAATATTTGATGGTGAAAAAGGTCTTCTATATATAAGAGATAAGTGGAGGGAGTGACTTCGATATTCGTTCGCAGTGAACGTTTGCAGTGAACGTTTATGAATTTTGCTCTCACCAGAGATATGACCCCGTCCGGGGTGGATCAGCCTCCACAGTATAAGCCACTGTGTCGCTTCTTGGGCTGTCTCTGCTGTGATGCTGGGGAGATCCCTCGTTCTTCCGTGGGGATGTTGTACCTCGTTTACATGTGATAGAAAAGAGGACTGTCCATGGTGTAGTATGTTTGAAACTCAGTTTATTTGAAACAACCTTAAAAATACTCACATTTAGTACGAAAAAACACGTATTGTATTAAAAGCGTTCGGAACGTCCACTCGGCTGACACGCCGTTTGTGCTGAAGGTGTACGTATCTGGCCACGCCCTACGCGTTTCGTCATTCAGACGTCATCTGGAGCGGCCATCTTCATACACCTTTCCACTTTTATAGGGTATAGTTACCAATCGCGCATGCGCGGGACCCAGCCGCCATGTTTGCTAAGGGAATTGTCAATGCTAAGCCTATTATTATGCCGGCCCAGCAGGAAGTATAATCCTTTGCCCCAATGCCAGCTCTTCAGCTGGTAGAGAGTGTAGGCTGGTAGTGCTAAACCTTTGGGGAGGAAAGGGTACTTGATTTTCTCCTGGTGTAGTTACCAGCCGCTGGGAAGGTATCTTGCAGGGACTATCTCCCGGACTCTCCATCTCTTTTTCTGATGCTGGGCAGAGACCAACAGCGCTCTGTCCTGTAGCCAGTTCTGCTGGGAGGATATATACAAAAGGTAGAGTTCAGGCGCTGGAGAGGGGGAAGGGATTTTCCCCTCCCGGTTCTATGACCAGCCGCTGGGACGACTTATGACAGGGGCTGTCTCCCAAACCCTCCAAAAACATACTGAGGGCTGGGCAGGGGCCAGCGGCACACTGCCCCGTAGCTAGCAATTCTGCTGTGGGGATAAACACTGGGGTAGTGTCCAAGTGCTGGGAAAACTGCTCACTGAGGTCATCCCTTGGACTCCCTGGATCTAACTCTGAGGGCGGGCAGAGGCCAGCGGTGCTCTGCCTCGTAGCCATCGCTTCTGCTGGGGCACTGGATGCGATACTCTGGACTTGCTGCTGATCACCATTTACCAGCCTTCCAGCACCCATCTCAACTCCCCCTTCCGAGAGACTTTTATGCTATTAGCTTGTCTCGCTGCCTGGGGAACCTCTGGTGCATTTCGGCATTCGAGCACTCACAGTGCCCTGTGTATCATCGCCGCTTCTTCCATTTTAGTTAGGACAGGAAAACATAGGGGCACCCCTGGCCCCATTTGCTCTGCATTTCGTGACTGTTGGCTATTTCTCCCAGACAGTCCCAGGCAACAGGAGCCATGCTGGGCTGCTGATCACTGTCAAACAGCCGCTTGTAGGCAATCTTGGGCTCCCATTCCTGCTCAACCAGGAACTCCAATTCCTCCAGGTCACACACCTATTCGAGGGGGTCCAATACCTCATCTCAGAAGTCCAGGATGTCTTCCAGCCGACACTCCTCGTCGCTCCCAAAGTCTGGGTCTCCATACATTTTTTGATGGAGCAGCCTCACACCGCTGTAGCCAAGGCCTTCTGTCAGGCTGCCATCTGCTGTACCTGGCCACAGTTGAGCCACGAACCACCAAAGGGCTCTGTAGCTACAGTCCATCCTCATCTCCTCCCGGACCAATCTTCCGAGCTCCGTCTTGCGGTCATTCTTGCGGTCATTCCCTCAGGAACACCTCTCGCGCACGGTACTGCATCCAGTACATCTCTGTGGAGGAGGGAAGTCTTCCCCTGATGATGCCACTCGTGGTTTAGTGCCTCATGCCAGAATTGCCAGTGGATCACATTCCCCCAGCCGAGCATGGTGTGCTTCGTCACTGGTCCCTGATGTTGCTTCCACATGCCTTGCAGCCTCCTCCCGAACTCCGCTCTCATGCTGGATGGTCCCTGTATTGCTCCTCGTGGCTGCCCGGATCTTGAATCCTGGTGGTGGTTTGGATGGCCCAGACTGCAGGAGACATCCCACTGCTGCCACCACTGTGCCGGATCTCAGATACCCCTGCTGGGCATCTCTGCCAGACCTGTGTCTCCTGTCCTCCAAACACACCCGCAGCCTACAGACTCGCCATAACCAGTCCTTAACCCCTCAGTCACGAGACAAGCCACATAGGTGTTGAGGGTTAAACATGCAGAGCATCAACACTTTATTAAGTACCAAACATACACTTTTAAACACAGTTAGGGAAACTCCCCTTAGCCTTGTCATAGAGGGGGCAGGGGAAAGGAAGAACCAATGGAAACTCAACACTTGTACATTCAAACAACTACAGTTGAAACACAAGAAGGGATTATGAAAAGCAGACAGCCCCTCCTTACACATGGTGAGATGTTTCTCCAGACCTTTGTCTATGTGCCATGACCCAACACAATTAAACACAGCAACAAGAGTAGAGGGGGATGGGGGAGAAGGGATGTAGCATTACATTGTGTAATCTCAATGCCATTTTGTATCCAAGTCTTGTAGCCCAACACTCTGGGAATACCGCCATCTTGTATTGCCTTTATCAGCTAAAAGTGCATTGTTTGTGGAAAAAAGTATATATTTAGCCCAGCCGGGCCAATAGGTTTAGGCAGCCAGAAACTACTCTACAAGTCCAGTCACAGATACTGCGTTCACCCGGTTCCAATTAATCGGTGGCCGCAGGCGCAATTGTCAGGAGGTGCCATCTTCTCCAGGTAGTGGGAGATGGTAAATAGCCCTCCAAATCTCACGTTCTCTGCTGGGCCATAGCCTGTGGGTAGGAGGTGAGCCCACAGCCCTTTCCAAACCACACAGTGACAGTGGGTTCTGTCACACCCCCCTCCACTCGATCCGACCCCGCCAGCAAACTCGCTCCTCGTAGCCACCATCATTAGCCGGCATCCCTCCTCTGCTGCTCCCACCAGCTTCAGGTGCTGCATGGGGCTTTGGGGGGATCCAGATGTGTCCCCCCAATACCTCTGATCACTCCCCATACTGCCCCCACACCCCCGATCCATGTGAGAGTAAACTTGTCCCTCCATGGCCCTTCAGTTTAATATGCCGCATGTGAACGATGCTTTAGTAGCAATTAATGATTTAGTGTATTTTTAGCGAAAATTTTGATTTGATAAACATTTGCGCAAATATCACGCTGACTTAAAAATCAGTAGCACCTTCTTTTATTCTACTGGCAATGTGCTTTCAGAAAATGTATGGTTTTGGGGGGTCTTTTAAAAATTTTGAAAGCTGTAAGTGAAAGATCAAAACATTCAGATTTTTTGAGAAATTTTTGGGTACGTTCGATTTTCACCATTTTGCAAAAATGCACAATGTAAAAATTAAAATTTTTTGTTATTTATTAACTCCATACAAGTTAAGCTTTTATAGTTCGTAGGGATTTAGCAGGAATTTTGGGAAATTACTTGTGTTTTTAGCAAAAATATTGTTTTGATAAACATTTGCACAAATATCGTGGGACCTTAGAAATCAGTAGCACCTTCTTTTTATTCTACTGGTCATGTGCTTTCAGAAAAAATATGGTTTGGGGGGGGTCTTTTACAAACTTTGAAAGCTATAAGTGAAAAATAAAAGAGCAACGGAAAAACTGCAAAAATGGTCTGGCCACCTGAGGGTAAAAATGGAGTATAAGACCTGGCAGGGAAAGGATTAAATAAAAAGTAAAGTAGCACATCTGTACCATGTTTGGAACCTTCTGCAGCAGAACTGACATTTCCAAAGAAATTTTTTCTTCTTCTACATACTTACCTGTGAAATCCATTTCTTGGAGTACATCATGGGACATAGAACAGGCTATATAGTGAACTATCTGGGTATGTGCCACCTACAGGTGAATGGACACTGGCAGACCAAAAAAAACAGACAAGAAGTCCCCCTCTATATAACCCCTCCCATATAGGAAGTACCTCAGTTTTGTAGCAAGCAATGGTCAGACAACCAGTGATTGGTTTAAAAAAAGCCTAATATGCAAGTTATTGGCCATAAAAAGGGTATAGGGGGCCCATGTATCAAGGCAATTTTTTTTTTTTAGATAGTCTTTCAGGAGCAGTGATTTCAATGATGTTTATAGTGAAGCAATAAAAAAATCCTTCAAATATAGCACCTGGGGGGTTCCCCTTAATCTGCCTGTAAAGTGGCGCATCTGTGCCATGTATGACACCTGCTGCAATAAAACTCGATTTTTATGACAAAATCCATTTCTTGGAGTACATCATGGGACACAGAGCAGGCTATATACTTAACTATCTGGGTTATGCACCACCTACAGGTGAATGGACACAGGCAGTTCAAAAAAACAAGACAAAGTCCTCATCAATATAACCTCTCCCATACAGGAAGTACCTCGGTTTTGTAGCAAACAATGATCTCGCAAAAACGGGGGGACTTCTGTGTCCCGTGATGTACTACAATAAATGTTTTTTACAGGTAAGTATGTCGAAAAAAATCAAATTTTCTTTATAGTTCATCGCAGGACACAGAGCAGGCTATATATTTAATTATCTGGGATGTCCCAGAGCAATCCCTTTGAGGGGAGAGAGACACATCACAATGAAAACAACACCATCAGCCTATACAGCAGCCTGTAACACACTATGGCCAGACGTCGAATCTCCTGTTACTCTAACATCAACTTGATAACATTTTGTGAACATATGCACTGGGGACCAGGTAGCAGCCTTACAAATCTGAGCCACAGGCGCCTGATGGCGAAATGCCCAGGAGGTTCCTATACTCCTCCTATACTCCTGGTAGAATGTGGTCTCATCCTGAAGGGGGAGCTTTACCTTTCAACCCATAGGCCTGAATGACCAATTGGTGAATCCTATGGAAAATAAATGTTTTGGAAGCTGCTTGACCTTTCTTGGGCCCTTCCGGCAACACAAACAAGGCATCTGAATTCCTGATCCTTGCTAAGCTTTTCAGATAGATTCTGATTGCCCTTACCACATCCCAGGAAAGCATCCTTTTCTCTTCCGCAGAATGTGGATGAGAGAGAAAAGAGGGAAGAACAATGTCCTTATTTAAATTAAAACCAGAAACAACCTTATCACAGCACCACCTTATCGTGGTGAAGGATTAAATATGTCTATCTACAAGAAAAAGCCGCCAAATCTGACACTCCTCTAGTAGAAGTGATAGCAATGGGAAAAGCTAGCTTTCATGTCAAAAGGATTAATGGAATCTCGTGGATAGGTTCAAAAGGCTGCTTTTGTAGCACAGACAAAACTAGATTTAGGTCCCAAGGACACAAAGGTAACTTGATGGGAGTGACTAAACGAGTCAAACCCTGTTGAAAAGTCCGGACCAAAGAGTGTGAGGCTAAAAGCCAACTTTATCTTTTATCTTTACGCCAGACTGAAGAAAGGAAAGAATTCTCCCAGTCATATATTTCTGAGGATGCCATCCTCTGGTTTCACACCAAGCAATGTAAGCCTTCCAGACCCTGTGATAGATATTCCTGGTGACCGCCTTCCTGGCATTCACTAGAGTAGACACCACCAGTCTTGAGATGCCACAATCTCTTAGCACACAGGTCTCAACAGCCATGCTGTCAGATTTAGTGACCGTAAAGTGGGGTGGAATATCAATCCTTGAGATGGTAGATCAGGGAGGACCGGAAACGTTCATGGACCATCCACCGCCAATTTTATTATCTCTGAGTAACAGGCCCTTCTGGCCAGGCTGAGGCCACCAGAATGACCAAAGCCACTTCTCCTCGCATCTTGCACAAGAGATCCGGCAGGAGAGGAATCAGGGGAAATGTATAAATTAGGGACAACTGGTTCCAGGGAACTACTACAGCATCTACTCTGATCGCAAAAGGATCCCTTTTTCTGGACACAAACTGATGCAGCTTGTTGTTGAACCTGGATGCCAACAGATGTGGTGTATAATTAAGTTAATATGTAAAGTTTAAAAAAAAAGGCAATTTATTCTTAAATATCTATATGCAGTAGTAAATATAAATAACTAACTATATGGTTAGAGAGCAAAATCTCTAATCCACTCTGAGAATAACAGACAGAAGAGATATATTGTATATACTATTAGAGGAGATTAATACCATTAGAGGTTGAATCTGGTAAATATCATCACACTCAGAGATATTTTTATATTTAAAGAAAAAAAAGTTAGACTGTTTTGCAGATTTTCAAACAGAACTGTAATATATTATATGCTGGCCATACAAACACAATGTCTTCCTTAAAAATATATATAATTTTAAGAACGTTCTTTCGATTTTGGGATCGTTAGTGGGGTCACATCGACGTTCGTTTTCAACCACAGTAACAGGAAAATTTAGAAATAATAGAAAACTGCTTGGTTAAATGATTTTTCCGACAGCGTATGTGGTTTTCATTCAGAAATTGCATTCATTTTTAAAACAGAATGTTAAAAGTAAGTGAAAATTTCAAACAAAATCTTTTCATTCAGCGAATGTACAAAGATTTTTCATTTGAATATTCTGGTCTGAAAATTCATCCATGTGGCCAGCATAATGGTACACACCTATGCAGTTTGCTTTTGATCTGTTTCTACGGCGCTTTTTGCTGCATGTTAAGTACAGTATAGAGTGCCTCAATAGCAAGGTAAAGAAAACTTATGCCTTTAGAACTATTCACTTCCTGCCCAGGACTACACGTCCCATGAGAAATTGCTCCTCACATTCTCAGGCACTTACTGACATGTATGGACGGTGTACTTAGCTGTATGTGTGCTGCACTGCATTTCCCGATATGTAAACAAATAATGCATTCTGTATGCAGGCCAACTAATCGGCTGGCCAATTAATTGATTCTGAAAATAGTAATCTATTAATTTTATAATAAATTAGTTGGCGATTAATCGATTAGTTGTTTCAGCCCTAGCCTGCTTTGTGTCCCAGCTGCTAGCGGGAAGCTCCAAGTGCAGACAACAACCTACTTAAATAGGATGGCCATCGCCAGCTTCCGGGCTTTACTACGCATGCGCCGAGCCTCACGCCTGCATGCCACGTGCGCACCTGGCGAAACTGGGCTACTGCGCCTGGGTGGCATTGTCTGTGCCACTATAGCTGACAGCTGAACGTTGCATAAGTAATGTGGGTGAAGGAATGTCTATATGGGATATTATTATTATTTTTGTTTATTTTTATTTTTTTTTTGGTTGAACTGGATGGACTTTTCAACCTGACTAACTATGTAATCAAGGGAAACAATTTACAACCCCATCTGTAGAAATAAAGAGGCTACACTTACCCATCTCCCCACAGAGCTTACCGTAGGCATCTAGAAGCCCAATCTTCCTCGGTCTTGACGAGTTTTGTTAGGGTCCAGCTCCACAGGTCGCATTACAGGCAAAACCTTACTGAGTCTTCCTTATTCTTTGCGAGGCTCGGGTACCATTTATTTTAACAGTTTTAAATGGATGCAATGAATCTGTTCTTTGATTCTCAAAGAACCAATTTGGGACCATAAAATGAAACTTACAGTGCCTTATAATCATGCCCATCACCTTCAAGACACTGGGGAAAAAAAAACAGAGGTACTTCCTGCATGGGAGGGGTTATATAGAGCGGGGCTTCCTGTCTGTTCTTTTTTGGTCTACCAGTGTTCATTTACCTGTAGGTTGCACATAAACCAGGTAGTAAAGTATACAGCCTGCTCTGTGTCCCATGATGTACGGTAAAGAAATAATTACATTTGAATTGCCAGCAATACAATACCATTGCCGGGAATACAAAAATATAAAAAAACGGCGTGGGGTTCCCCCCAATCCATACCAGGCCCCTCGGGTCTGGTATTGATTTTAAGGGGAACTCCACTCTAAAATGTAAAAAAAAAAAAAAACAGCATGGGTTCCCCCCAAAATCCATACCAGACCCTTATTTGAGCATGCATCCCAGCAGGTCAGGAAAGGGGGGAAACGAGGGAGCACCCCCCAACAATA
This sequence comes from Lithobates pipiens, assembly GCF_037356315.1. Taxonomy (NCBI): domain Eukaryota; kingdom Metazoa; phylum Chordata; class Amphibia; order Anura; family Ranidae; genus Lithobates; species Lithobates pipiens. The sequence goes on from NW_027507785.1 coordinate 165,541,588, forward strand.
CCAGGCCACATACCCTCAACATGGGGTGGTGCTTTGGGGCGGAGGGGCTCTGCCCCCCATCCCCAAAGCACATTGCTGTTGATGGGGACAAGGTCCTCTTCCTGACAACCCTGGCCTGTGGTTGTGGGGGTCTGTGGGCAGGGGGCTTATCGGAATCTGAAAGCCCCCTTTAACAAGGGGGCCCCCAGATCACACCTCGCCCCCATGTGAATGAGTACGGGGTACATTGTACAGGCGTAAAAATAAATAAAAACAGGAGGCAGTTTTTGACAATTCCTCTATTAAAAAAAAAAACATTGTCCGCTCATGTAGATCCCTCGTCAATCATGACACCGCTGCCACCGTCTGACCCAAAAAATAAGAAATCACTCCGCCATCAACTAAGGCAAACTGCCGAATGCCTGGCTTGCCGTTTGATAGTTCTTATATAGGTAAGGATCAGAGCCACCTGGCGAAGTCACCTGCTGGCACGGCCCCCTTGTGATGTCATCAACCCAGCATGCACCGGTCGGTGTCATCATAAGGGGGGTGGTGCCACCAGCTGACATTGCCGGGTTGCTCCACCCCTTACCTATATAAGAACTATCAAATGGCAAAGCCTGCAGTGGGCGGTTTGCCTTTGTTGATGGTGGAGCGTTTTTTTTCCTTTCTTTTTCTGGGTCATGGCGGCAGCGGCATCATGATCTACAATGGAACTACATCGGGGGACACAGTTTTTTTTATTTTTAATAAAGGAATTGTCAAAAGCTGCCTACTGTTTTTATAAATTTTTACACATTTTTGATAAATGGGTAGGGGTACTATGCCTATACCCCATACTCATTCACATGGGGAGGGGCTGGGATTTGGGGGCCCCCTTGTGAAAGTGGGCTACCAGATTCTGATAAGCCCCCTTCCAGTAGACCCCACAACCATGACCCAGGGTTGTCTGGAAGAGGCTCTTGTCCCCATCAACATGGGGGCAAGGTGCTTTGGGGTGCACCCTCCCAATGTTGAGGTCATTGGTTTGGGAAGGTTCAGGAAAGAGGGGGCGCTTTTTTGTCCCCCCTTTTCCTGTCCTGCCTGGCTGCATGCTCGAAAAAGGGTCTGGTATGAATTTTGGGGGGGGGGGCCCCACGCCATTTTTTTAAATTTGTTTTTTTTAAAACATTTTTGTATTGCCGTCAATTTAAATGTCATTTTTTTTCTTTAGAAATATCAGTTTTGGTGCAACAGTTTCTATACATGGTATAGATGCGTCACTTTACAGGCAGACTAAGGGGACCCCCGACACAAAATTTAAAGGAATTTTTCATTTATATTGTTTCACTTAAAGTATCATTACGAGCCAGTTTACACCAGATGCAGTTCTGTTCAGTTCCGTGCGCTTTTTTTCTGGACTAAAAATGCATGCACAGTGTTTTCCATGTATTCCAATGGCTCTAGTTCACACCATGCAGTCAGTTTCTGTTGCAGAAACTGACTGGAAACTGACTGGAACTGAGTGTATTGGTGCAGAAAAAACGGACAAACTGCAACTGGTGTGAACTGGCCCTAAAATCGCTGCTCCTGAAAAGCCAATCTTATTTAAAAGTATTTTATTGCATTGATACATGTTCCCCACGGCAGTACCCGGACCCCATACCCTTTTAATGGCCAATTATTTGCATATAAGCCTTCAAAAGGTCTATGGGACCCATAGACTTTAATAGGGTTCACCAATCTGGTCATAACTTTTTTCTGTTCGGGAGCTCTGGTGCGAACTGAACAGGGGAGTTTTTGGCCCTTCCCTACCAGCCATGACAAAATTGCTGGCTGCCTTACACTTCTTTGGAAAAGGATCATATCAGATGGTAGCTGAATTCAGATGGTAGCTGAATTCAGATGGTAGCTGAATTCAGATGGTAGCTGAATTCAGATGGTAGCTTCTTGTGATAATTTACCGCATGGTTTCATGCGATATTTAAGGCATACTTCGGAATGATAACGCATGCATGTTTTTAGGGAGAGTTTCTTTGTGAATTACACTTTTTTTTTTTTCGGGCAATGTGCGTTATTTTACTGTAAATTCGGATGCCATAACATATCGCTTACTGGATTGTGCCCACTGTTGTTTATAAATAAGGTGCTACAAGTTTTTAATCCCTGCACCCTGCTTTCTTTGTTTGTTACTGGCTGGATCACCTACTGATCTGTTGGAGGATTGATTTTTTCACCTGAAGTTTAATTTTCTTGCTGACTCATCGATGTATATCAAGTATAAAGTGAAGTGAGCTGTTATACCGAGCCATGAATACCATCTTTTATTAGGGAGTTTAGAACCTATGGCAGGTTTTCATTTGTATCTGCGAGTCCACTTTATCTCCTATGTGGTCACTACAGGCATACAAACATCAATTGTTAAATAAGGAAGGTTTAGAACCTCTGTCAGTTTTGTACTGTTGTCTGCGCCCCACTTCTCCAATGGGGACACACAAAAAAAACTGTCAGTGGTTCTAGCCCTTCTCCATTTTATCCTAAGCTAAAATAGTTTGGTGGGGGTTTCACTTTACAACAAAAGCATGAACTCATACTGCTTGGCACTAAATTGAAAGAAAAAACTCTTTAACAGGAGGAAGTCCAATTATGATATTCTGAATAAAAAAAAAACTTCAGATTAAGGCTCCTTTCACACTGGGGCGGTTTTCAGGCCATACAGCGCTAAAAATAGCGCCTGTGTAGCGCCTGAAAAAAACAGCCCCTTTCACTCCAGTGTGAAAGCCGTATCTTTGGAGCGGTGAAAGGAACGGTGTATTCACTGCTCCTAAACCGCTCCTACCCATTGAAATCAATGGGGCAGCGCAGCTATACCGCCGGCAAAGCGCTGCTGCGGGCGGTTTTAACCCTTTTTCGTTTTTTTGGTTAAAACCATCCCGCTAGCGGCCGCAGACCGCCGCTAAAGCACCGCTAATAATAGCGGCCGCGCTGGCCCAGTGTGAAAGGGGCCTAAAAAAGAAATCAAGCAGTAAATGCACTGAGCGCTTGACATTTGAACAACTACCATAGGCTTCGGGGATTGATTAATTAAACAGCTGCATATACTTTATATGGGCAACCCAAGACAACAAATGCTTCTTCAGACCTTTATCTTTAGATTTTTAAAATAAAATGTATAATAACCAGACCTGGAAGTAATTAATCATTAAAATGAAAACATCAAACCTCCTTTCAGATTAAGATATAACACAAAAGCAACAGAACAGCACTAGCAAATTAAAAAATATTATTTTATCTACAATTTACTTACCTTGATTATCTGATCATTTTTCACATAATGCAAAGTGTTTGCTCTGTCTCCTCCAGCAACAACGGGCAGGTAAGCAAGAATATCAGCTCCTCTGGCTCGGCACTCAAAATCAAACTAATTGGAAACAAAAATATGTTTTAAATTTACATTTTATCAGTTTGATGTTTTGATTTGTAAACCCTCAGTATTTAACACCGCCATATGCAGATTTGGCACATCTTGTGAAATATAAGGTTCTGATACCATATAAATTATTGTTTTTGTTAAAGAAAGGGAAAATCTGAAAATGTAAGGAAATATTGGTGTACTAGAAAGTATAACAGGCCTGGTGGATTTCATGTCAATCTTTTAAAATCACATGAAGACATTTAAGGCATTTAGATCTAAGATGGGGTGATTGCCCCCTTTTGGTTTTGAAACAATGAAAAGGTTGGAATAAAAACTTTGAAGTCTTTCTGCAGCTGAAACAATGACGGTGACAAATTGGTTCAAAGGATCTGCAAGAGCAGCATGGTGGTCTGCTGGTCTGTGCACAGGTAGGCTGGAAAACAAGAAGCAAGGCAGAGGTAAGGGAAGAAACTCTTCTTTATACCCTATGGACACTACCATCTGAAATTCATGCTAACCATGTGCCCACAAAGGCTAACACGTGTCTTTGCAATTTTGAATTTAGTGCTTTCTTTCATGCTGAAGAGGACTTGTTTGGAAGATTTGTGGCCCCATGGTTTTCAATTGAATGGGGCCCTTGGTTGGGTCAGGCTTTGGAGTTGGAGGCCAGGGAAAAACTAGGTAAATGTTTTTTGCTGACGTACTCTTTCTCCTAGTGTTAAAATTATCTACAGAAGCTCTAAAGAAATGTTTTCCATCAAAAGCCATGCTTAGCCAGCATTTCTTTTGCATTACAGTTCTGCTGGCCAGCATTCTGGCCAAAGTGTTCTCCCCATATTAACTGCTTCAGCCCCAGAAGATTTTAACCCCTTCCTGACCAGAGCACTTTTTGCGATTTGGCACTGCGTCGCTTTAACTGACAAGCGTATATTGATTGGTTTGCACAAAAGTTATAATATCTACAAAATGGGGGATAGTTTTATGGCATTTTTTTTTTTTTTACTAGAAATGGTGGCGATCTGCAATTTTTATTGGGACTGCGACATGGCGGACACGTCGGACAATTTTGACACATTTTTGGGACCATTGACATTTATACAGCAATCAGTGCTATAAAAATGCATTGATTACTGTAAAAATGTCACTGGCAGGGAAGGGGTTAACACTAGGGGGCGATCAAGGGGTTAATTGTGTTCCCTCGTGTGTGTTCTAACTCGCTGGGCACTCGCATCGGCTCTGCGGGTGAGCAGGGGGCATGCACGCGCGCCCCTAGTGGACAAAAAGGGAACTGACGTAGCATGACGGAGATTTGCGCAGCCGAGCCATGTTGTCACAGTATAACTGCGGTGACTGGTTGGCAAGCGGTTAACAGACAAAAAACGTATTTGAGAAGGACAGATTATATCCACTAAGCCTTCATAGGCATAAGCTGTAAGAGCTCCATAACTGAATGCTCAGTAAGCAGCTGGTTCCTTATGCCGCGCACACACGATCAAACAATCCGGTGGAAAAGTCAAGACAATCCCCCGTATGTGGGCTCCGGCGGACTTTCTTTACCCAAAAGTCCGGCGGACTAAGAAAGTAGTTTTGTACCAAAATATGTCAATACGTCCGTGTGCTAGTCCGCCGTACTTTTGAAATGAACAGACTTTTCCCGCCCAGAGAAAAGTCCGCTCATTTTGAGCGCAGCTCCAGGTAGCTGGGACCAGTGAAAGAAACGTCACTGGCCCCGTCACCTGGTGTGGAGTTAAAGGGGAAGCCCTACGCCGAAAAAACGAAGTGGGGGTCCCCCCCCAGGTCCATATCAGACCCTTATCCGAGCACGCTACCCAGCCGGTCAGGAAAGGGAGTGGGGACGAGTGAGCGCCCCCTCCTGAGCCGTACCAGGCGGCGTGCCCTCAACATGGGGGGGTGCTTTGGGGAAGGGGGGCCGCGTGGCCCCCCACCCCAAAGCACCTTGTCCGTGCGCCCCCCCTTCCCCAAAGCACCCCCCCATGTTGAGGGCACGTGGCCTGGTACGGCTCAGGAGGGGGGGCGCTCACTCGTCCCCCCCCCTTTCCTGACCGGCCGGGTAGAGTGCTCGGATAAGGGTCTGATATGGACCTAGAGGGGGACCCCCACGCCGTTTTTTTGGCATAGGGCTTCCCCTTTAACTCCATACCAGGTGACGGGGCCAGCGACACTTCCTTCGCTAGTCCCGGCTACCTGGAGCCGCGCTCAAAATGAACAGACTTTCCTCCATGTGTGTGGGCAAGTTCGTTCATTTCAAAAGTACGGCGGATAGTCCAGCAGCCTAGTCCGCTGCAAAAGTACCGTGTGTGGGAAGGTAGCTCGTTCGGAAAGTCCGGTGGACAGTCCGTCGGTTTGTCCGCCAGTCTAAGTCCGCCGGATAGTCTGATATGTGTTTACGTGGCATTAGCCATATTTGAGTCTATTCTGTTAATGTCCTGCAGATAGACTTTATGGTTAATGTAGGTTACATAGCAGAACCTATCACAAATAGGCATTTGGAAAGTGTTTCTAGGAGTTTGTTAACCTGGTTACTTTGCTCTAGTATTGTGTGAACGGTTCAAGTTGAGTTGAGTTGAGTTTGGGTCGAACTTTGGCTGTTCGCCCATTCGGCGAACACCCGAATTGTCGGAGCTTTCGACCATTTGTTCGCCCCCCCCTAAGTGCCTCACAATGCACTGCGCTCCACACAGTGTATTGGAAGCCCTGATTAGCTGAAGCAATGAAGGATTTGCGCAATCAGGGCACAGAACACTGTCAGATTACAGAAGGTAATGATCACCGTGCCCAATCATGTCTCATTCCTCATAGAACCACCCCACACTATAAAAGGTTCTTTCCCAGAGAAGTCATTTGCAGTTTGATATTGGAGTGGAGAGAGATAGAACAGGGCTCTGTTCATGACTACTAGTAAAAAGGGCCCAAAATACATCCCTGGGAATTACAGACCAGTTAGCCTAACATCAATAGTATGCAAGCTCTTGGAGGGGATGATGAGGGATTATATACAAGATTTTAGTAATGAGAACAGTATCATTAGCAGTATTCTGCATGGATTCATGAAGAATCGTTCTTGCCAAACCAATCTATTAACTTTCTATGAGGAAGTGAGTTGCCATCTAGATAAAGAAAGGCCCAAAGACATAGTGTATCTGGATTCTGCAAAAGCATTTGACACCGTTCCCCATAAACGAGTACTGTACAAAATATGGTCTGTTGGCATGGACCATAGGGTGAGTACATCGATTGAAAACTGGCTACAAGGGCGAGTTCAGAGGGTGGTGATAAATGGGGCGTACTCCGAATGGCCAGAGGTGGGTAGTGGGGACCCCCGGGGTACTGTGCTGGGACCAAGCCTATTAATTCTGGGGTAAACAGTTCAATCTCTGTATTTTCGGATGATATTAAGCTAAGCAGGGCAATAACTTCTCTGCAGGATGTGGAAACCTTGCAAAAAGATCTGAACAAATTAATGGGGTGGGCAACTACATGGCAAATGAGGTTTAATGTAGAAAATGTAAAATAATGCATTTGGGTGGCAAAAAACAGGATTTTTAAAACAGCTTACCTGTAAAATCCTTTTCTTTGATGTACATCAGGGGACACAGAGCCATAGTAGTTACTATGTGGATTATAGGGCCACTAATAGGTGATGGACACTGGCACGCCCTAAGGCAAGAAGTGTACTCCCTATATAACCCTTCCCACTACTGGAAGTCCTCAGTTTTGTAGCCAAGCAATACAAGTGTATACCAAAAAGGGAGTGACCCTGTGTCCTCTGATGTACATCAAAGAAAAGGATTTTACAGGTAATCCGTTTTAAAAATACATCAGGGGACACAGAGCCATAGTAGTTAATATGTGGGATGTCCCATAGCAATGGCAACTGAAGGGAGGGAGACACAACAAAAAAGTAAGGCAAAAGAGAGGCCAGAGGACTTATACTGCAGCCTGCAGTACACTGCGCCCAAAGGCAATATCCTCATGACCTTTAACATCAATTTGATAAAATCTGGTAAATGTATGAACCAAGTTGCGGCCTTACAGATCTGAGCCATAGAGGCCTGATGATGCACCGCCCAAGAGGCACTGATTGCCCTGGTTGAGTGTGCTTTAACATGAAAAGGAGGAATTTTCTTCTTTAAGCCATAAGCTTGAACAATCTCTTGACGAATCTATTTGGAAATAGTAGATTTTGATGCCGTCTGTCCCCTTTTGGACCTTCTGGCAGAACAAACAAAACATCTGTTTTGTGAAACTGTGCGTCGCCTTTAAATAGACTCTGATCGCTCTAACTACATCAAGGGAATGTAGTGCCTTCTCTTCCCTAGATTGAGGCTCTGGGAAAAAATTAAGAATAATATCCTTGTTTAAATGAAAACCTGTCACTACTTTTGGTAGGAATTTAGGATGAGGACGCAAAACCACCTTGCCTTATGCATGATCAAATATAGCTCTTTACAAGATAGAGCCATTAGTTCCGATACTCCTTTAGCAGAAGAAATGGCAACCAAAAAGATTCTTTCTTGTCAAAAGAACCTAGGGAATTTCCCATAAAGGCTCAAAAGGCTGACTCTGCAAAGCCGATAAGGCCAAATTTGGATCCCAAGGATTTAGAGGTGCCTTGATAAGGGGATTTATCTGCGTTACCCCCTGTATAAAGCTACGCACCAGAGAGTGGGACGCAAGAGGCCATTGAAAAAACACTGACAAGGCCGAGATCTGGCCCTTGATAGTACTCAAGGCTAGCTTCATTTCTAATCCCATTTGTAGGAAATCAAGGATCCTACCTATGACATACTTCCTGGGGTGCCAACCCCTGGATCCACACTAAGAAATATATGCCTTCCAGACTCTATAGTAAATGATTCTGGAAGCAGGCTTCCTGGCATTAACCAAAGTAGACACTTCTGAAGGAGATAACCCACGATTTTTTAGAATGTGGGTCTCAATAGCCAAGTCGTTAAATTTAGCGTCCGCAAGGTAGGATGGAATACTGGACCTTGTGCGAGAAGGTCTGGCCATAATGGCAGAGTCCAAGGGACTCCTACCGCCATCTTTATGATCTCGACAAACCAAGATCTTCTGGCCCACGCTGGGGCCACCAGAATCACCTCCTTTCGTTCCTGCTTGAGCCTGCGGAAAAGACACGGAAGTAGCAGAACTGGAGGAGAAGCATAGATCAATGAAAACTGATCCAATGGGAAGACTAATGCGTCTGTTCCGCATGCTAGCGGATCCCTCATTCTCGACACAAAGTTGTTGACTTTGTTGTTGAATCTGGACACGAACAGGTCCACGTCTGGAATACCCCATCTCTGACATATCGCTAGGAAGATGACGGGGGGGAAGAGATCATTCCCCAGGAAATAATTGTTGGTGACTCAAGTAGTCTGCCTGCCAATTTTCTATTCCTGGAATGAAAATTGCTGATAGGCAAAGAATGTTGTTTTCTGCCCAAGCTAGAACATGATTCACCTCTTTTTGGGCTGCACGACTTCTCGTGCCCCCCCTGGTGATTGATGTAAGCCACAGCCGTGGCATTGTCGGATTAAATCCCGACAGGACAATCTCGTAGCCTGACCGTCCAAGACTCTAGGGCCAGACGTACTGCCTGAATCTCAAAAATGTTGATGGGCAAGGTCCTTTCTGAGTTGGACCATGTCCCCTGGACAGAAACTTCTTCCAAGACTACTCTCCAGCCTAAAAGGCTGGCATCTGTCGTCACCACTTTCCAGGATACTGGCAGAAAAGATTTCCCCTTTTGGAGGTTGCTGGATATCAGCCACCAATTTAGGCTCTGATGTACGTCGGGGGATAAGCGTATTGGAAAATCCAAAGCCTGAATCTTTTTGTTCCAGGCCGACAGGATGGTGTTTTGTAGCAGTCTTGAGTGAAACTGCATGTAAGGGACAGCCTCGAAGGAGGCCACCATTTTCCCTAACAATCTCATGCCCAGCTGAATGGAAGGATTTTTCTTTGTTTTGACAAGCTGTGATCAGACTCTGGTTTAGACCTGAGACTGAATGATCTATTAAAAGTAGATTGTCTAAATAGGCTAGGACCATTATGTCTTGAGCCCTTAATCTGGCTAAAGGAGGTGCCAGAATTTTTGAGAACACCCGTGGTGCTGTGGCTAGACCGAATGGCAGGGCCACAAACTGAAAATTATGATTTTCTATTTCGTAGTGTAGACATTTCTGGGGAGTTGGAAATATTGGCGCGTGGAGATATGCATCTTTGATATCGATTGAGGCCAAAAACACCCCTCCTTGCAGGATGGAAACAACTGATTGGATTGACTCCATGCGAAAGGATCGTATATTTAAGTGCCGATTCAGATCTTTGAGATCTAGAATGGGTCTTACCTCTCCGTGAATAAAAACCTGTGCCCTGTTCCTCTAAGGGAACCTCTGATAGCATCATCTGGGATAGTAGATGATCCAGAGCTAGAAAGAGACTTATTTTTTCTGGATCCCTGGGAACATTTGATCTTAGAAAACGAGGAGACAGAAACTCTCGGAACTCTAGCCTGTAACCTAGAGACACCGAAGAAGCCACCCATCTGTCTTGACATTGTTCCTGTCAGATCTTTGAAAATTGCAGGAGCCTTCCCCCCACCCGAGCGAGCGGGGGCGCCCCTTCATAAGGAGGCTTTAGCATTCTGCTTTGTGGGCTTTCTGCCCCAAGATCTCTTTTGACCCTGGTACTGCCCTTGGGGTCTTCCCCTTGAACCTGACGGTTGAGGCCGTCAAAACTGCCTAGAGGCTGATGCCCCTGACACAGGTGAGGAAGCACGCTTAAAGGAGAAATGTTTGAACTTCTTCTTTACTGGTAAAAGGGAGCTTTTCCCATTAGAGATCCTTTGGATGTATTTATCCAGATCGTTTCCAAATAGCCGTTCACCCTGAAAGGGGAAACTGGCCAAGAGTTTTTTCACAGTGCTTCGGCTGACCAATTTTTCTGCCACAGAACTCTACGAGAATGCACTAGTCAAAGCATAAGCCGTGAGGCTTGAATGATAGAATCTTTCATAGCCTCTACTGTGAAACGTAGTGCATCTGATACACCAGCCCATTGCTGGGCCTGCTGATCAGGCAGAATCTTAAGTATCTCCACAAACTGTTCCTTAATGGACTGAGATACACAAATTGCCGAAAGAACCGGCTGCGCTACTGAACTTGCTAAAGACATATTGCTTTTAGAAAGAAGTTCCAACTTTTTATCTGTTGAATCCTTTAACATTAGCCCATTAGCCACCGAACACATGAGACTCTTGTTCACTGAGGCAATTGCTGCATCAATTGCTGGAACCCTCCATTTCTTATATGAATCCTATTCCATAGGATAAAGTGTGGAGAATTTCTTAGGAGGATAATATTGTTTATCCGGATGTTCCCATTCAGAATACATAAGCTTTTTTAGCCATAAGTGAATAGGAAAAGCATCCCCAGATGGGGGAGGTTTTAATGATCCCAAATCAGAGGTGGGTTCATCAAGAGCCTGCGCTGCAGGCAGCAAAAAGGTTTAAAGAACCAATTTGGTAAGAGAATGCACAAGCAACCTGTCTTGTGATGCTACTCCCTCTATATTAGGATCCTCAGAAGAGGATATATTAGTATCTACCAAATCTCTTGGAAGATCTTCCTGATCCCCTGCCCCATGCACCTCAATAAGAGGGCCCTGAGCACTAGATGGGGATCTGCTACGTTTAGACCCACTATGGAGAGATATCACAGCATCAATCTTCTTTTTCAAAATACAAATGGTAGAAGAGAAAACCTCCTGTGTGATATATACAGGGACCGAAGTGTCCAGTGCAGCTGCAACAACAGTCTCCCCTGATGGCTCAATCTGACTGGTCGCATCACTCTGAGGAGGATGACATTCTTTTGGAAATGGATTTAGTTTGTTGTGAAACCACTGACCCTTTAGAACCCTTAGAGGAGTTCCTGGTCCCTCTTCCACTCATAGCCTGAAGCACAAAAGCACAGGCACTACCAAAAAGAATGTACACTGCTAGGTTATAGTCCAGTGCTATAAGCTGCTATTAATACCTAGCCTGGTAAAATAATAATGTGTCAAAGGGAAATGCCTGTGTCACCAAACCTGAAGTAAGCCACCTCCTGCTCATGTGTCCCTCCACAGCCAGCAGCAGCTACACACACAGTGCTTTAAAAACTTCCTCCACATGCGGCCATCGTCTGAAGTTGTTAGCCCCGCCCCCCGCGCTAATGACGCCCCCATCTTTCAAAAGAAAGTGTTTTCCCGCACGAGCTTCGGACTTCAGGTGCCCTGGAAACAGCTGATATGGTGGCGGAGGGAGGTAAAAACCACCACTGAGTGGCCGCAAGGCGCTTTAGGCATATAGTTCCCCCAAAGCGGTTAACTTCAACATTGGGAGAAAATGAAGGCTTCTGACACAGCGCAGTTTCCAGCATCAGCCGGTGAGTGCTCAATACAGCCCCCAGTGGTGACACATAGGCATGACAACATTATAAACTTAAAAGGAGAAATTCATAAGAAAATCTCCACTTACCTTCCTGCCGCAGGGTTATCCGAGATAAACCCAATCTTCACCCTTCATGGTGGGCTCCGAAACCTTCAGGAAGCCTTCAGGAACAGGGGAACCTAGAGGTTACCCACAATCCTGGACCTGCAACAGCACCCTGCCAGTAAAAACTGTTTGGCCTTACTACCAAAAAGTACTGGATCCCAGGGTCCAGCCCTCTAAAAAAGAAGAGAAGCATTCACAAGCAAAACCTTGTTTCTAGGGACACGAGGCCCGGGTACCATTCCTTAGGCCCATGAAAGGACACTCTGAATGGATCCGGTCAGCATGGCTAGCCCCAGCAAGGATTTCTTCCAGTGGAGCTCAGCACAGCGCATCTTTACTTGTGACCAACACCTTAGACACTGGTGAAAAAACGGAGGACTCCCAGTAGTGGGAGGGGTTATATAGGGAGTACACGTCTTGACTTAGGGCATGCCAGTGTCCATCACCTATTAGTGGCCCTATAACCCACATAGTAACAACTATGGCTCTGTGTCCCCTGATGTATGAAAAGAAATATGAATGCAATCTATACACTGGGGGGAGAACCTCTCGGGGAATCAAGGATGGAAAAGGACCTGGGGGTCCTAGTAGATGATAAGCTTAGCAATAGCATGCAATGCCAAGCTGCTGATAACCAAGCAAACTGAATATTGGCATGCATTAAAAAGGGGATCAATTCCAGAGATAAAACCATAATTCTCCCGCTCTACAAGACTCTGGTCAAGCCACACCTAGAGTGTGCTGTCCAGTTCTGGGCACCAGTCCTCAGGAAGGATGTACTGGAAATGGAGCAAGTACAAAGAAGGGCAACTAAGCTAATGAAGTGTCTGGAGGATATTAGTTATGAGGAAAGGTTGCAAGCACTGAACTTATTCTCTCTGGAGAAGAGATGTTTGAAAGGGGATATGATTTCCATTTATAAATACCGTACTGGTGACTGGTGACTTGTGGAAACTTTTTTCCGGAAGAGAGTTTAACAAGACACATGGCCATTAAAATTAGAAGAAAAGAGGTTTAACCTTAAACTACATAGACGGTTCTTTACTGTAAATCTGCGTACACGCGATCGGACTTCCGACAACAGAACCGTGGATTTTAGTTCAAAGGGCATTAGCTCCAACTTGTCTTGCATGCACATGGTCACACATGTACAAGACGTACGTGATATCTCCATTATGAACACTAGTTTCACAGGAGCAAGCGTTTCCGGCTCATACTTGATTCCAAGCATGCATGGACTTTTGTGAGACAGACTTGTGTACACACGATCGGAAAGTCCAACAACAAACATTTTTTGGTGGAAAATTTGAGAACCTGCTAGCCAAAATTTGTTGGCTGAAAGTCCGACAACAAATATTCGATGGAGCATACACATGGTTGGACTCACCGCCAACAAGCTCATATCCAACATTTCCCATCGGAAAATCCGATCATGTGTACACGGCATAAGAGCAGCAAGGATGTAGAATTCTCTTCCACAGGCGGTGGTCTCAGCAGGGAGCTTCGATAGTTTCAAAAAACTATTAGATAAGCACCTGAACGACCGCAACATACAGGGATATAAAATGTAATACTGACATATAATCACACACATAGGTTGGACTTGATGGACTTGTCTTTTTTCAACCTCACCTACTATGTAACAAGTAGAGCCTTTTAATCTTGATTAACAACATCATTGCGTGCATGGAAGCTACCTAGCCGCATATTATATAGACTGGACATATGCTGGATTGTAGTGTTCGTATGCTTGATATGACAACAGAAACTGGGTTCTCTGATTATTGCATGAATATTCCAAGTAGAAAAACAAAGAAAAGGCGCCTCTAAGTGTAGAATTAAAAGCTGTTTAATTTCCCCAAAAAGGGTTAAAAACACTTACAAGATATGTAGACTGGCAGAGCATATCATTAATATCCATGTAGGTGGTCCGGCATAAATGCAGTGGTCCAGGGAATGCCAACAGGAAAAACAGCAGGGAGCTCCGAGAGAACTGACAGGCCAGCCCGCAATCACAGTCTCTAAACACGAGGATCCTGGAAGTGACGTCAGCGGCAGGAGACAATAACCAGCAACCAGCGTGGACCACAAACAAGAAGCAAAACAGGAAGCAGTCATCAAAGAGGGACGCGTTTCGGAACATCTCATTGGTTCCTTTATCAACCTGATGACTGTGTGTGTATGGGACTAATTTATACTACCTGGGCGGACCTTAGGGGTGGGAAAATGTAAATGGAGTGTTATCACAATATAAAGGTATAGGGCAGGAGAAACGGAAACAAAATCCCTATCCAAACAAACAAAAAAAAATATATGATTTCATACAGAACAACAACCAATAAGCGACATTTAAAAATAAAAATAAACATAAAATGAAAATGAAACGTACGGCTGAGGGGAGGTTCTTTGGCATTGTCTAAATGACCCAGACCCTTAAACCATCTGTAGAGCACCATACAATCCTTTTTGTGTCAGGACCCTATGCTGAACCCCAGGCAAGCCTCCTTTATTGTTGAGGCTACCTCTTTCTGTCTCACTCACAATTATTTTAAATTCTATAACAATTTTTTTCTTCAAGTGAATGGGACTGCTATGGGGGCAAATTTTGCACCTTCATATGCCAATCTTACTATGGGGCATTGGGAATCCTTGCACACATGGCAAAACAATCCTTTTCTCTCCCACATTGTGTTCTATGGTCATTACATAGATGATGTGATTATTATTTGGGATGGCAGTGCATCTTCAGTCTTAGATTTTGTTACACATTGTAACAATAATAATATGGGCTTACAGTTTACCTCTGTTCTGGATAAAGATAAGTTAGCTTTCCTTGATTTGGAATTATTTTCTGTTGGCAAAGATATTCATACCAAGAATTTTACCAAACCTACTGCATGGAACTAATTTCTCCACTATAAAAGTTGTCATCACCCCCAATGGCTCAACAATATACCTAAGAGCCAATTTTGCAGACTGAAAAAGAATTGTACTAGAACTGATGATTATGATAATCAGAGTAAGACTTTAAAAGCAAAATTCCTTGATAAAGGGTTCCCAGTAAATCTTGTGGAAACAGCATGTTCTCAATACAAAAATACAACTCCATCTCACCACCTTCGAATCCTTATGTCACAAGGGCGAACCAGTGGCGAGAACCACCTCCGTCTTATACGCATTTTTACACGACCTTGAGAATCAGGAAGTACCTAGATTCAGGGTTCAGTGGGAGTCGGCTCTCCAAACACAGTTTACGGACATGCAATGGCAAAACGCTTGTATACTAGCGCATAAGTGCTCTATTAGCACTAGACTGCAGGAGAATTCATATAAGCTTCTCTCACATTGGTATGCCACTCCGGATAAAGTGAAGAGATGGTACCCGCTGTCCTCAGACTTGTGTTGGAGATGCGGCGAGGCTAAGGGCGATATGCTACATATCTGGTGGAACTGCCCCAAGATATCTAGCTATTGGGATCAAGTGTTGGGACTAATTAGACAGATAACAGAATCCAAGATGATGCTCTTCCCGGCCTGTTGCTTACTTCACATCTCTGACCTTTCACTGGGGCAATATAAAAAGGTCCCTGACCAAACACCTCCTAATGGTGTCGAAATCACTGATCCCCAAATATTGGAAATCCCAACTAATACAGACAGTGAAAGAATGGTTGGGAATGGTTAACCTTATTTATACTATGGAGACGCTCGCTATTGCCGATGAAACGGCTGACAGATTTCACACAACCTGGTCCCCATGGGTACTTTTCAGGTACTCGGACGCTTTTTCTAGACTCACTAAGGGGTGATTGTGATACACTGACATTGGGTGGAATTTAGCTCTCCGGTTCTCCCTGCTTTCCGGGGCCCCGGTGGGGAGGAGCTGACGGACCCCCTCCGTTGAGAGGGGATCGCTCTCCGCTATCGCCTTGCTCTCTCTTACTCTTCTCCATCTTTGTTCATAACCACTTTTTCTTTTCTCCTTTTATTCTTTTCTTCATCTCCTTATACCTACCTTCTCCTCTTGAATTCATTGCCGAGATCTACAGATACCTGGCTTCTGATTCTTATGTACAATTAGTTTTATTGGCACGATTTCAATATATTTGTGTAAACGCCTGGATTACGTCTTGAAGCCGTTCTTGTAACGGATTTGCTGCTCAGGTGACAAATGTATTTCTTCTTTTCTTTTGAAAGAAAGCTCAGATTTACTGTTTACCTGTTGGAATTTTGCTGCATACTGTGATATGACGTAACCCTTGTTTTCTACTGCATCTGTTTATTGGCTTAATAAACTCTTTTAAATTGGAAAAAAAAATACAACTCCCTCTTCAAATACCTCTATCCGTGGTAGTAAAAATCTTAATGATTTACGCTTCATCACTCAATTTCATTCTCGTCACAAACAAATGGAGAGTATTGTAAGGAGACATTGGCCCTTGCTGCTTCAGGATGAGCATCTCCTTCTTGTTGTTCCCAATAGGCCAAAGTTTGCGTACAGAAAAGCACCTAATATTAAGAGCAAAGTGGCACCAAATAAACTTAAAGAGAAACCTCCTCCCCCTGGTAGCTCTATTCCCACTTTTCTAGCTATCTCGGGTATGTACCAATGCCGCAAACCATTATGCAAAACCTGCCAGTTTGTGAGACACGGCCAGAAGGATTTTGTTGTAAAAGGAAAAACATACCCTAGCAAGGGTTTTCACACATGCTCCACTGACCATGTGGTATACTGTCTAACATGTCCTTGCGGCCAGTTTTATGTAGGGAGAACCATTAGGCCACTTCGCAAGCGTTTTGGCGAGCATCGCCGTTTCATCTCCGGTGGATTAGATAATCACAGTGTTCCTAGGCATTTCCTCAAGTACCATCAAAAATCTACAGATGGTTTAAGGGTCTGGGTCATTGAGACAATGCCAAAGAACGTTTTCAGAAAACTCTGTCATAGAGAAATGTTTTGCATTTTTACTTTAAATGTTCTTGCCCCTGGAGGGTTGAACGAGGACTTTGAAACTAGTGCCATTCTCTAGATTCCTCCTTTCCTAATATATCTGTGCAAGATTTTTTAGTAGTATATAATTTTCTATTAGTATATTATTTTAAATATAGTGAATATTTTTAAATAATTGTAATCATTTCGGTGTGTATATATATATATATATATATATATATATATATATCTAGCTAATATATTTATACATATTTTTTGCCCTAGATATTTTTCAAAATATTTTCTCTTTGCCCCTTTATTCCCTTTCTTCTTTTTCCCCCTCCCCTTCAGTCTTATATATATGCCTAGTCTTAAGCATTATTGAAGACTGTGTAAAAATATTGATTCTCAAGTCCCCACCCGAACCTTATCAGATCTCCAGGCCAGTTTTAGGCTTAAATGGACTACCACAGCCCTTGCGTATCTGGGCAAGAAAATCCCTGCAGACATTTCCCGGACGTTCGATCTTAACTTCCCACTCCTATTGACCTCTACCCGTTTGCTCCTTGAATCATGGACTGGGAGTCTCCATTCCTGGTTCGGGAGGTGCAATCTTCTCAAAATGACCATCTTACCCAAATTTCTCTATCTCATCCAAGCATTACCCATACATATTCCTCCCTCCTTTTTCAAACAGGTACAGGCTCTCTTTACCAAATTCGTATGGGCTGCTAAGAAACCCAGGCTGCGTTATTCCCAAATGACTCTTCCCAAACAATGGGGAGGCTTGGCACTCCCCGACATTCGTCGCTATTATCTAGCATCTCATCTCGGACGGATTCTTGACTGGCGCAGAAATAGGACCTCCAAGCTCTGGATCTGTGTAGAACAATCCCAAACCCGTATACTCCTGCCTGGAGCACTCTGGTGCTACAAAGACCTTCCGACTACATTGAAGACACACCCCTTGATAGGGGCGACATTGACGCAGAGTCATCGGGCCGTTACTCAAACGTCCCTCTTGTCATCTGTATCCCTTTTACTTCCCATTCTAGGTCACCCGAAGTTCGAACCGGGTCTCGACCAGACGAACTACACGTCTCTTAGAGACTCCGGTCATGATCATGCGGCCAAATTTCTGGCCGATGGGCACTGGCCCTCCATTACAGACCTCTCGGCAGAGACAGGGACATATCGACTCCCCTTCTGGAAAGCCCTACAGTTACACCATTTCCTTCATTCCTTACCAAGACCGCGGGACTTTGAGCAACGTTTAACTCCTTTTGAGATCTTAGGTTCCGGTACGGAACCATTGACCCACATTCTTTCGCAGACTTACGCTTTGCTATCCACACCGCGGGAACCGCTCCACCTAGCCTGTCTATCCAAATGGGAGAGGGACCTTCAACGCACTTTCTCAACAGCACAAGCGCAGCGCATTGTCACCTTAGCTCTTAAGTCCTCACCCTGCACCAAAATTCAGGAGACTAACTTTAAGGTCCTTAACCGTTGGTATTTAACCCCCTCTCGTCTGAGTAAATGCTTCCCTTCCTCTTCAGACCGGTGCTGGCGCTGCAATGAAGAGGAGGGTACTATACTCCATGTCTTTTGGACATGCTCTAGACTAAGGAGGTTTTGGGATGAGGTACGCCGCATCATTCAGCAATTTACGACATATGAGGTTCCGAATGAGGCGGACTACTTTCTGCTACACCACTCCCCGACACCAGTCAAGAAATATAAGAGATCCCTGGTCTGCCATCTTCTCAATGCGGCCAAAGCGTGCATCCCTCTGTATTTGAAGTAAAACTCTCCCCCAACTGTGGCACATTGGTTGAGGAAGGTGGAGGACGTGCGGAGGCTGGAGGACGTGATTCTCAAAGCACAACACAAACAAGAAATCTTTAAAAAGACCTGGGACATCTGGTGCATGTTTATATTTTCAGCCGAAGGTCAACGTCTATTGGCGTCCTGATCCTTCTCCACCATCTCGAGCGAGAGGTGGGCTGGGGCCACCGTCATGTCCATGCTTGTTCTTACCCTTTTAATCTTTTCTACGCCTGATCTCTACCTTTCTTTTCCCCCCTCCCCCCCCCCCTTTTTTTCTCTCTCTTTCCTTTTCTGACCCCCCTATGTCTTTAGCTGTTGTTACCTTTTGGTCCCGAGCACCTCTATTTAGTAGCTCGGGACGTCCTACCCCCTCTTATTTACAGGGGGGGACGTAGGGGTCGACTTTTGCTCCGGTGCTTTCCAACTGAGCGTTGACAAGGGCTACTAATAAATATCCTCCCTCTTTCTTTTGGTTGCAAGTACATCAGAATACTATTTGTTATCTCCTGTCTCATGACCTGGTTTTTGTACTGCCTCTCTTGTAATCATTGCCCTGTGTATATGTTTTATTATATGTACTGAGGAGCTTCGACCCATCTGGAAATCAATAAAATTATATATTTGAAAAAAAAAATATTGATTCTCATTTTCATTTTATGTTTATTTTTATTTTTAAATGTCGCTTATTGGTTGTTGTTCTGTATGAAATCATATTTTTTTTTTTTGTTTGTTTGGATAGGGATTTTGTTTCTGTTTCTCCTCCTGTCCTATACCTTTATATTGTGATAACGCTCCATTTACATTTTCCCAGCCCTAAGGTCCACCCAGGTAGTATAAATTAGTCCCATACACACACAGTCATCAGGTTGATAAAGGAACCAATGAGATGTTCCGAAACGCGTCCCTCTTTGATGACTGCTTCCTGTTTTGCTTCTTGTTTGTGGTCCATGCTGGTTGCTGGTTATCGTCTCCTGCAGCTGACGTCACTTCCAGGATCCTCGTGTTTTGAGACTGTGATTGCGGGCTGGCCTGTCAGTTCTCTCGGAGCTCCCTGCTGTTTTTCCTGTTGGCATTCCCTGGACCACTGCATTAATGCCGGACCACCTACATGGATATTAATGATATGCTCTGCCAGTCTACATATCTTGTAAGTGTTTTTAACCCTTTTTGGGGAAATTATTTCTACACTTAGAGGCGCCTTTTCTTTGTTTTTCTGTTTCCTATTCAGAGATTGCTTCTCTCCATAAGTGCAGCCTAAGTGTGGAAGATACCCTATTATAGACTTTCTGGTTCATAAAGACATCTGTTTTTGCTTGGTCCTGAAGTTCAGAGCGCCCTTACAAACTGTATCTGGAATATTCCAAGTATACTGTCATCTATCTACCTTGTCTGTACCTCAGTTGGCCGTTCTGAAGTCTAAATAAATGCATCTCTCTGGATGAACTGAGTTGCTATGGGAATAAGTCAAACTATTTATCAATTAATCATTTATTATCATTCTTGATCACTTTACTATATGACTACAATATCCATTAACATTTTACACCAAATGAAGCCCCAATTTATTTAGAAAAAAAAAAGCATAATTTTCTTGTATACACTAAGTATTTGTGATGATATGTACAGTTTTATTAACACCTGCCAAAGTTGCAAAACTGAATTCAGACATTAAAATGTGTTTTTACCGTTAGGCATTATGGAGTTAATGGGATCACTAACCACTTGGGCATCCTCAGTAGAAAAAGTTGGTGCTTGTTTAAAAAGTGATATAGCCGGATTCATCGTAGGGACTGCCCATTTATTAAAAAGGATGGTACATATTCTTTATATACCTATAGAAGTCTGCTGTAACAAAGTGTAAAAAAAATACCTTTAAGGTGGTTCTAAAGGCTGAAGTTTTTTTTTTTACCTTAATGTATTCTCTGCATTAAGGTAAAAAACCTTCTGTGTGCACCCCCCCTATACCTATGTGAAATTATGTAGATTCAGGGCTGTGCATGAGAGCAGCATCACTGCTCTCTTTCCCCCTCCTTACTGGTTCAGCCAGTGAGGAGGGAGGAGCGGGGCGAGCCACACTGTGTGTGTCAGCACATAAAACATGGCTAGGGAGTAAGCCTCCATGTGTGAACCCATACCAAGAGGCTTGCTATTGTATCACTCAGCTGAGGGGAGGAGCCGGGAGCGTCAGCAGTTGACCCAAGAGGAAGGAGACTGGGGCTGATCTGTGTAAAAACATTGCACAGAGCAGGTAAGCATAACATGCTTGTTATTTTTTTTTTTTAAGATGTTTACCTTTACAATCACTTTAAGTCACTATACTAAAGTCTTGAGGACATTTTAATTCTCACCTTGGCATATATGAAAGCTTCTTGAATAGGAGCCTTACTGCAATACATGGTTTCTATGAAAGCCTAGAATGATACAAATAAATCATATAAGAGAAAAGTACAGTATGAGTACAAGTTTAAAATTGCAGCTACTTTATCCATATATGTATTAAAAAAAAAGCTTCTTTTGTTAAAAAAACAACTCAAAAGTGTAATGCAACTTTGATACAGTTACACCTATTCTGTAGCCACACCTCTCTCACAGGATTACACACATTTGTGTCCGATCCAGTGAGATTTCAGCAGTGTTTCTTTTCAGAATATCCTGCTCTGCGCTCTCAGGGGAGTTAGTCCTAAATAAGAATCCAAGCTCTTCAAAAGATTAATGACAACATGGTTGGCCCAGCACAGAAGATTTTAATAAGTGGCTTTGCTGCACTGACACAGCCAATTTATTTCACTGGATTCAAAAATCTTGACTGGGGGTGGGTGCGGACTGGGTACACAAGAGGGAATTTTGACTTACTTGCAAATTCTTGGAGTACAGCAGGACTTGTGCCTTGGATTCATAGACCATAAGTTACATACTGGCTACCTTCAAGTGACTGGACACTAGCAAAAAACTTTGCTAACAGCTGCTATTAGTGCACCCTTATAAAATCCCATCCACTCAAGTTTTTTTTTAGCAAACTAATAAGGAGTGACAACAGGAAAGGAGTGGAGGGTCCCGTGTCCTGTACTGTAAAGTCAAAAGTCCCTTTATTTTCATCATACAGTACA
Organism: Lithobates pipiens; assembly: GCF_037356315.1. Lineage (NCBI taxonomy): Eukaryota > Metazoa > Chordata > Amphibia > Anura > Ranidae > Lithobates > Lithobates pipiens. Next base: position 165,563,394 of record NW_027507785.1, read on the forward strand.
CAGGGCTTGTATTCATAGACCATGGGACATCCCCAAGCTTTAAAATGAGGAGTGGACAACAGCACAGCAACAGAACTGCCAACAGGCCAACAATAAACAAGGTTTAAGCAAACCAAAAACACTCACGTGACAGCTTGAAGCATCTTGCAATTGAAGCTCACAGATGCCAAGGCTTGGACATCCCCTTGGTAAAACCCAGAGAAGGTGTGAACAGATGACCAGGGCTGAAACTGCAAGTGTAGGCTTTATGGGGGCTTCATAATGCCAACAGAATCTTCAAAATAAGGCAGCATCTTCAATAGGAAATGTAAGGTGTTTATTGAGGACTGAAATGGAAGGGGCTACTACTGGAACAGCATTTTTTTTCTTAAAAATTTTATTTTTAAGAGAAGTGAACATCCTTTCAAGATTAGGCCAATCCTTACATGCATGTATAGGAAAAATCTTCTTTTATTTTTGCCAGCTTCTAAGTGCCCAGAGGGGCTTGTTTTGGCTGAGGAGAATCAGGTCTTGCTAAACAGCACAGTTAGTTTGCACCACATCAGTGAGTTGACTGATTATTATTATATTATTATATAGGATTTATATAGCGCCAACAGTTTGCACAATGCTTTACAATATGAAAAGGCAAAGTAAAATTATATTACAATACAGAAGTAATAGGAGGGCCCTGCTCATGGAGCTTACAATTTAAAGGGAGGGGAGGTGGTACAAAAAGTAATAGCTGCAGGGGACTATTTGATGGAGGTGACCCAAGCACAGTTTTTAGGTGGAGGTGGGGTAGGTTTCCCTAAATAAATTTGTTTTCCAGCATCCTCTAAGTGTGAAGAAGGTGGGAGATAACTGGACATACTAGGGTAGGGAATTCCAAAGAATGGGAGAGATTCTGGAGAAGTCCTGAAGGTGAGCATGAGAGAGGACAATTTGGGCGATACCTCCAGATGAGGCTGGTGATGGAGCTGGGGCAGTGTTGTATGTTGTAGGCTTTGTATGTTGTGGTTAGTAATTCAAATTTTATATGTTGGGCTAGTGAGGATGAAGTTGAAGTAGTCAAGGTGGGATATAACCAAGTAGCAAAAAACTGTATCAACACTGGATTACTGCAAGGAATTTGCAACAATGGCAAAAGGAATATTGGGACTTTATATGAAGCATAGCTAAGAACAAAAAGATTTGAAATCACGTGATCATGGGCTCCAAAAATAAACAATAAATCAGAAAAATAACATGATAATATAATTCAATAAGTTCTCAGCAATTTATTGTTACATGATAATGGCATAATTGATGAACAAAGAAAAAAAAATTATAAAAAATAAAATAATTGTCTTAATACAAAGTAATAAAGTAATAATAATTCATGAACAACATGATTACATTGATAATAATAAAGTATAAAACCAATCTATGGGTAATAGAGACATTGGTACACGGTAATGTAATAATACTACTTCATAAACAACAATCATGTAATCAATAAAAAAATATAAGATTGAATAAATAAATAAAATAAATAAATAAGAGTGTAAATGATAAATTAATATAACTAATTCGGAGTCTCAAGATCACATAATGTTGAAGGTGTAGCATAAGGCTAAGGCTTTACAATGGTAAGGTACACAACACTTCACTTTCAGGAAATTATATATATATATTTTTTTTATTCACCAGTTTTTCACTTGGGTTTTTTTTTTTTGCACCGGCACATGTAATGGGTTTCATACACTCATCACTATTCACTCTCTCCACAGAACATTCACGGCTATTGGCAACTACACCCCATCATTGAATAGTCACTATTGGTGTTCCTCATGCTGCTGCCCTGCGCCTCGATGTGTCCCCATTTTTGCGGCCTCAGCTCCGGGGAGGCTTTGATTCCCTCATGGCATCCTCTACCTTGAACAATATTACCTTTACACTTTTATGTAATTATAGGTAAGAGCGTCTAGCATATTCTTGCCTTCTTTTCCGTTTTTGTCCAGCAACTGTTCATCTGGTAATTCTCTACTTTTTATCATAGATTGTTGCACCCGTTTTATTGCTCCTAAAGAGTGGGAGTCCCCACGAAACGCGTAGAGCCTTAGCCTTATGCTACACCTTCAACATCATGTGATCTTGAGACTCCGAATTAGTGATATTAATTTATCATTTACACTCTTATTTATTTATTTTATTTATTTATTTAATCTTATATTTTTTTATTGATTACATGATTGTTGTTTATGAAGTAGTATAATTACATTACCGTGTACCAATGTCTCTATTACCCATAGATTGGTTTTATACTTTATTATTATCAACTTAATCATGTTGTTCATGAATTATTATTACTTTATTACTTTGTATTAAGACAATTATTTTATTTTTTATCATTTTATTTTTTTCTTTGTTAATCAATTATGCCATTATCATGTAACAATAAATTGCTGAGATCTTATTGAATTATATTATCATGTTATTTTTCTGATTTAATGTTTATTTTTGGAGCCCATGATCACGTGATTTCAAATCTTTTTGTTCTTAGCTATGCTTCATATAAAGTCCCAATATTCCTTTTGCCATTGTTGCAAATTCCTTGCATATAACAGGGATGGAGGTAGATGACTTTACCCATTCGTTACCTCATATAAAGTCCCATTAATCCCGTCCTCCCCTTTTTTCCTCAACACTGGATCACTGACATATTATTGCAGCGCATGAGATCTTTTGGTGGTGGTGTTTGTGGATTTCTTTTCTACAGAGACAACTCTCTAATACAAAAGAGAAAGGATTGGTATGAAATACGTATGGTAGGCCCTCTCTTCTCTATGAATACAAGCCCTGTGTCCTATACTGTATGTATTGTATGGATTAAGATAAAGAGACATTGGACTCACCTGTAAATTCCTTATCTTGGAGTACAGTACAGCACACTGGACCCTCCCCTCTGTTTCCTGTGATCACTCCTTATTTGTCCAAGCCCTTGTACATACGGTCGGACATTCCGACAACAAAATCCTTCGGATTTTGTCCGAAACTGGTGTTGCATACACACGGTAGGACAAAGTTGTCGGAAAATCCGATTGTTCAGAACGTGATGACGTTTGTTCGTTACGACGAGACTACGTTCAGGCTAGTAGCAAATAGCTTCGGTCTTGTAATTTGATCTGAGCATGCATGGTCCGATCGGATCATGTTGTCGGAAAATTTTATATCCAGCTCTTAAACTTTGTTGGTTGGACATTCCGACAGAAAAAGTCAGATGGAGCCCACACAGGGTCGGATTATCCAACAACACGATCCGACATTTTTCGTCGGAGTTTCCTACCGTGTGTACAAGGGCTAAGAAGGTTATCCACAAGATGATCTGCACAACCAATAGATGCTCTTAAAAAATCTTCATATTTATGCAGAAATCACAGTGTACAAATGCAGATAAGATTGGTTGATGCTTTTCAGCATACAAAGCCTTAGTCATAACTAAGAAGTGAGAGGCAAGTGGTCATTGAAAGAGAATGACTGGGTTCAAGATTTGAACCTTACCGGTAGTTAGGGTCAAATGTTGATCCAGGCTTGACTTGAGAAAGGTCAAGATACACCCTGTAGAGTATTTATAGGGATAGAATTTTTTCACGGAGATGTACGCCTTTATTGAGAAGAATACCTTCTTTTGGCTGCATTCACACTAGTGTGAATTGGATGCAGGTTCTGCGCATCTCTAGCTCTGTTTCAGGGCCGAATTCAGGCAAAAATTTGTCCCCGATTTGTCCCTGAAATGAAGAACAGCCAGCAACCATGATGGAATACTTTAAAAAAGAAGGTCCAGAAAATTCCCGTAGGAGCCACAAAGAGTTTGCTAGGCATCTGACTATATCAGTGTACCCCACAGTATGCTTTGTCTTTCTATTCCCTGAAGCAAGCAAGGCAGGAATGTGAGAGGGAAATGCATACTGTAAAACGGGGTGAACTGATTCCAGGGTGTGACTAGGGCACCTACCTCAATGGCCCAAGGATCCCTGGGCCAAGACACAAACCTATCCAGTTTGTTGTTGAGTCTATGCCTGGTACACCTCCACCAGAATGTGTGGAGAAAAAACTCTGGGTGGAGAGACCATTCCCTGAAATCTAGCTAATGGTGGCCTAAGGAATCACCTTATCTATTTTCCAATCCTGAAATATGTACCACAGACAGGTCCAGAACATGAAGTTCTGCCCAAGTCAGAATCAGCTCTGCTTCTCAAAGAATTCCTGTATCTACCACTGTGGTTTATGTACGCCACCTCTGTGGTATTGCGAAATTGCTCCCACACTGGCAATCCCAAAAGTTTGAGGGATCCAGTGCTGAAGGGTAGGTTGAATTGCTCTGAGCTACCAGACGTTGCCTCCTCTGGTGACCTCATCCCCTGAACTGACAGGCATTTCAGGACACCTCCGTTGACTGACAGGCTGGTGTTATTAGCACCTTCCACACCAAGGCGAGAAAGTATTTCCCCAACTCCAGTGAAGGCTGGATTGTCCACAACCTGAGGCTAACTTGGACTGATGCTCAGAAAGAGTCTGCTTGTCTCATGCTGTCAGGATGCTGAGCATATGGGACTGCCTCAAATCATCAACCCCACCACCCTTATGCAGAGATGAACAGGGGGATGCCCCAATGCAAGTTCCACACAGACAAATGATTCCAAAGTTTTTTTGAAGAAGGAACATGCATGCCGAGGCTGTGTTCTGGATAAAAAACAGATTTTCTAGGTGGCACAATTGTTTCAGGGATGACTTTTGGATTTTAAGGACCCAGCTGAAGTTTCACAGGGATCCGAACCAGCTGTCACACATTGGTCTTGAGACTGTCTTCTGATTTTTCTCACAGGAGCAGGTCATCCAAATTACACAGAATGGAATGGCCTGTGCTCACAGAATAGCTAACACTGGGGCCAGCAGATTCATGAATGCTCATGGTTCCATGGCCAGGCCAAAGGCACCACACAGTAAAATGCACATATCGCTGATAAGCCAAAAAAGAGGTGATGTGAAGGTAGGTAAGGTAGGTAACCTTGTTGTCCACCAAGGAATGGAAGTCCTCTGGAGAGAAACAATCATTTACTGCACCGTTTTTATATTTCTGAACATGCACAAACTTGTTCAAGGGCTTTGGATCCAGAATGGGACACAGATCGCCATTTGGCTTGGGGACCATGAAGAGGTTGGAAATACAACTGTGAAATCTTTCTGGTTCAGGAACAGGAGTAATGACCCTCTGAGACTGCAAGGAAGAGGACTGTTCTTTTGTTGGGTCCAGGAGGCATATTCAAGGGCATGAAGCGTGAGACAAGATGGGAAACTCCAGTTTGAAGACTCTGGACTAAAAATTTTGAACCCAGATATCTGAGAAATATAGTAACTGGCTGCAAGGGCTGCCAGATGGACACCACAACCCTGAGCCTGTACATAACCCGGCAGCTAACTCACATGCCTAGCAAAGTAAGTGCCAAATGTGGGATCCAGGACAATAAGCAGCTTAAAGACATCCCCCTTTCTTCCACCAGGGTCTGGGTATATGTCAAGGCTGGGCTCAGCCCTTCCTTCTCTGAGCTGGCCGCTCAGCTGTCGGCTAATTGCCAGCTCCTTTCTCTCCACAGTGACACAGCTGTTGTTGATTTGCTCATCAGTCCTGCATACTTACTCTGGCTCCTGATCCTGCTTGCTGTACTACTGCGTTGACCTCTGGCTCTCTGACATTGGCATTGGCTGACTACCCGATCTGGTTACTGAACTCTGGCTATGTATTGACTACGCTTACTCTGTTTATCTTTTTATTATTATTAAACAAGTGTGATTAACTGTACTTCTGTCTTGGTCTGATTCATGGTTTCTGACAGTATAGCCCCTCTAGGAACAGTAATCCATAGGGGCCGTTCCAGATAATTGCTGCAGCTTTAGAGCATTGAGGCTCAGCAGCCAAACACAGTTGGTAGTAGATTTCTGTGCATCATAGTAGAAAAGCTCTCTCAGAAGAAAGAATCCATCACCTATGAACACTAGCAAAAGACTGAGGCAAAGTTTTAAGTGGGTGAGGCTATGCAGGGCTGAGTCAGGCTTTGCTATTTGCCAGTGTCCAGTCACCTGGAGGCGGAGCATAACCCACTAGTCTAAGAATTGACTCTCCTGTGTCCTGTGATGTATGACTAGGAAGTTACATAAACGTTTACTCATTCCCCATGTTTTTTTAAAACTCTAATGCTAGCCAAAATTTTTACTTTAGTATTGGATCATTTTTTAATTGCTATATGTAACCTAAAGAGGGAAGTTTCTCCTCACTTTCTAGCTGTGTGATACCAGGAAACAGGGTAAAAGGTGTCCCAGGAAAAGAAAGCCAGCAATAAATAATAGCAGCAATAAACACCTGACAGAGGTCTCCAACTCTTACCCCATACTATTAAGAAAAACGATTATATTGCTCATTTGTCCCCATTGGATACATATTCCATCACTTCCTATGCGTTATGGCAGTCTTTCCCTATTACAGGAAATTATGAAATTTTCGCTAATGCAGACACAGAGCAAAAAATTCAACACAGGTTCTTCTCCACTTTTTATATATTAAAAAAAAATCTATACACCAGGGAGGTGCAGCTATTTATGTTGGATGATACACTAGACTGTAGTACGCAGATCTGGCAAAAGAACTCACAAATGCCAATTGGCAGACCTCCTTCCATTTCAACCATAAATCTTTCAAAGTGGTACAGGGACCCCCTATCACTTCATAAGATTTTTTCCAGCAGTGTCATCCACTTGCTGGTAATGTAGTACAGCAAAGGGCACTTACCCCCATACCTGGTGGGAATGCAGTGGAATCCGACCCTTTTGGTCTCAAGTTTTTTTTCAGTTTATAACAAATTATATCATGAGCCCTTGACACCTACTCCAGAGATTGCACTTTTGTCTATGCTACCGGCTCAGTGGTTTCTCAGAAGTGAGGTCTGTTAGGGCCTCCCCTGTCCTTGTGGGTGTACACTGTCAATGATATCATGTGTATGAAAGAAATGTTAGCATTAGGCGATGCTACCTTTGAGAAATATAAAATATTGTGGTTTATATGGCTCGACTTCTCTACCTCTGACACCTTGAAGGCCATGCTATCATCGGGATGAGCCTTAATCCGTCACCAACGAGGCTCAGAGGCGCTGCTCAAGTTTTTCTTCCTCCTCTCCTTAGGCCTTCTTGGGTCTAGATCTCCTTTCTCCTTCCCATTTCCCTTCTTACCTCTTCTTTCCCTCCCTTTTTCTCTGTTTTTCTTTTTATGCTCCTGTGACTTATACATTCCACTCTTTCTGTTTCAATATGTTTATTCAGAATTTTTGAATAAACAGTAATAAACAAGAGATTACAATCAACTCCTTGTGAGCCCCCGCAGGGGCCACTAATCATGAATATAAATTCAAAGGGCTAACCATCACAATATATTTCTAATAAACTCAAGATAAGGAAGGGAGATGAGCAAGAGATGTAATCTAGACTGGTTCAGTGCCAAACAACTCGTTCCTTAATCATGTTCTGCGAGTAAGCCCTGTTCCTACTACCCCCGTCCATGGGAGGTAGCAGTTTCTATTAGCAATGTGAGAGATTACTAAGGAGAGAGAAGAGAGACAGGGAACAGAAGAAAGAAGGGTAAGGAGAAAAAAAGGGTGAGGAAAGGAAGGGAGGAAAGCTCGGGCTCGGACGCCCCGCCAGGGGAATTCAGACCAAGCCCAGGCATGCCGCTTGGAGTGTGGGGAACTCATAAGAGATCCACGGCTCCCAGATCTTTAGAAATTTAGCATGAGAATCATGGACAATACTGGACATACGTTCCTGAAGTAACATAGCAGTCATGCGTGTCTTAACCCCTTGAAAATCTACCCGTTGTGACTTCCAGGCTTGGGCAATGGTCCGCTTGGCCGCTATAAACAGATAGGTAGCCAGCTTCTGTTGAGGGCCGCGCAGGCCAGGAACCGGGCAATGTAGGAGAGCTAACCTAGCGTCCCTTCGAATCGTTAGATGAAAGAGTGTCTGCAGTAAACCAAAGATCCTATACCAGAACCCCAACAACCTTGGGCAAGCCCACCATGTGTGCATGACATCACCTCGCTGTCCACAGTTGCGGAAGCATCTGTCAGTACTCCCAGGGAATGTCCGAGCCGTGCGGGCAGGTACCCAATACCATCGGAACAATACATTCCACTCTTTGAGTGATCTTGTTTATACTACAGCATCTCCCCCACAATGACTTTATGACTGTATAAAGCATGCATTTAGTGTTTATGGCGATTTGCTTTTTGTATATAATGGGGAGTACTCCCTTTATTGTTCTTCCTTTTTATAATCAATAAAAATATATTTGTCTTTAATTATGTTGGATGACAGCACACCGCTACAAAAATGGTTACAAATAGGGATGAGCCGAACACCCCCCGGTTCGGTTCGCACCAGAACTTTCGAATGGACCCCAAATTCGAACGAACTTTAGAACCCCATTGAAGTCTATGGGACTCGAACATTTGAAATTAAAAGTGCTAATTTTAACGGCTAATATGCAAGATACTGTCCTAAAAAGGGTTTGGAGACCTGGCTCCTACCCCAATGGACATGGGTCAATGCCTAAAATGTTTTTAAAAATGTCAGTTTTGGCGGGAGCACTGATTTTAATGATGATTAAAGTGAAAAAAAAGTGAAATATTCCTTTAAATATGGTGCCTGGGGGGTGTCTGTAGTATGCCTGTGAAATGCCACGTGTTTCCCGTGTTTACAACAGTCCCTGCACAAAATGACATTAAACAGAAATAACATCATTGAAAACTGCTTGTGGTTTTAATGTTATATCTGGTTCCTGCAATATGGTTGAAAACCATTGAGAAAAATGGCATGGGTAGCCCTCCCTGCCCATTACCAGCCCCTTTGGGTCTTGTACGCATATCAAGGGGAACCCTGTACCCATATTAAAAAAAGGAAATGCGTGTGGCCCCCAGGCCCTATATACTCAGAACAGCAGTATACAGGCGGTGCAAACTAGACAGGGACTGTGTAGGTTTGTTGTGTTAAAGCGGTCTTGTACTCACATTTTCAACAACATCCTAAGCCAATCTCTTTCTGCCATAGATGTGTAATTGACCCTTAAAAAAAATCAGATCGTCATAATTACCTTTTATTGTGATTCTAAAAGTGACTTCCGGGCTCTCCTCCCGTGGGAGTAGGCGTGGTTATCGCCTTTCCCCGGCTCCGCAAAGTCCCCTGGGAGCTTTCGCACATTCTTCCCATGAATCAGTGGGGAATGCAGTCCTGCCGAAATCTCGTGAGATTTCAGGACTGAATGACCCTGCTGATATAACTGAGCATGTGCGGGATCGAGCGGTGAATGCTGGGAACACAGCATTCACCGCATCCTGGAACTAAGTGCTTGTGGGCTTCAAATGCCCACAAGAAAAATGGAAACGGCCGGGAGGAATTTTTAAAAGTTAAACTCACGGATGAAATCGGCAAGCCAGGGAAAAAAAAACAGCAACAAGTGAGTGCTAGACTAATAGTATACTCAGATATCAATGACACAAAAAAAAAAAAAACGATAGGTCAGCGGAATCCCGCTTTAAGTTGAATCTGTTTGTAATTTTCAACTGGTACATTTTTAAAGTGTAGCTCCAGTCAAAAAAACTATTTTTAAGCTTTTTGGAAAACATAGGGAAGGGTTATCACCCCTGTATAATTTGTTTTGTCGTACATCTTTTGTCATCTCACTTGCTGTTGTCTCCTTTCGTTTGCAAGTAGGAGATGTTTGTAAGTTGGATGTTTGAAAGTAGGGGCCTGCCCTATATGCTCTGCAGAAATGGCGGAACAAGGTGTTGGTTTTGCCACAACATTGTAAGCCCTCAAAGTGACTCTTGGTAGGCGCTGGAGCGCCCTGCTGTGAACGATTATATCAAGAATTGTAATTACATGCCATTGTTGAACAGTGGTCGAAAAATTGACCTTTGGTGGTTGTGGTGCTGGTGCCACAACACTATAAGTCCTCACAGTTACTCTGGGTGGGCACAGGAACGGGCCCTCCTGTGAAATATTATATCAAGAATTGTAATTACATGTCCCTGTTAAACAGGGGCAGAAAAATTGGGCCTTAAGCACTGGTGCTGGTGCCACGACACTGCAACCTCTCCCATATACTCTAGTTTTATTGCAGGAATTAGCCCTGCTGCAAAGCATTGCATCAAAAATTGTAATTAAACGCCCCTGTTAAACAGGGGCAGAAAAATTGGGCTTTAGGCACTGGTGCTGGTGACACCACACTGCAACCTCTCCCATATACTCTAGTTTTATTGCAGGAAATAGCCCTGCTGCAAAGCATTGCATCAAAAATTGTACATATCAGAAAAATTGGGCCTTAGGCATCACCCAGAACCAGAAATGTTCTTCCAACATATCAGCGGAGGAGGAAGAGGATAGACAATCAACATAACAGGACAGTCACTCAGCATCAGCATAGGCAGTCTTGAAGGGATGTGATATTTCAAAAAAATATATTCAGTTACATCAGCTTCAGGTGCTTGGTAGCTGTGGGTAATCCAAGACCGATTCATCTTGATGAAGGTCAGTCGATCAACTGATTCGGTGGACAGGCGCACCCTGTGATCGGTAACAAAGCCACCAGCAGCACTGAAGGTGCGTTCCGAAAGAACGCTGGATGCAGGACAGGCCAGTAGCTCAATTGCATACTGTGCAAGCTCTGGCCAGTGATCCATCCTCAAGACCCAGTAAGCCAGAGGATTTTCGGTGGGAAAGGTGTCCAAGTCTGACCTTGCCCCTAGATATTCCTGCACCATGTAAATCAGACGCTGGCGATGGTTGCTGGAACCGATCATACCTTGGGGCTGCGGACTAAAAAATTGTCTGAAAGCATCAGTCAGACGGCCACCTTCTGCACCGCTCCTTCTGACCGATGCCTCAGCAACACGTTGTCCAGGACCAGGAGTTTGTAACCTCCCAGTCTCTGGGAACGCGTTGCACAGACCTTTCTGCAAGGCCTCCCGGAGATGTCTCATCCTCTGCTCCCTCTGCGATGGCAAGATAAGGTCGGCAACCTTACCCTTGTACCGTGGATCAAGGAGAGTGGCCAGCCAGTAATGGTCCCTTTCCTTGATCCGAAGAATACGAGGATCCTTCCACAGGCTTTGCAGGATCAGGGAGGCCATGCAGCGTAGGTTAGCTGAGGCATTCGGTCCGGAGTCCTCTGGGTCACTAAGGGCAACATGATCCGCAGCTACCTCCTCCCAGCCACGTACAAGTCCACGTGTTTCTTGGGACTGTAAATCATCCCTACAAGACTGCTGCTGCTGATGCTGAGTGCCAGCCTCCACCTCCATGCTGACACAATCATCCTCCTCCTCCTCTTCCTCCTCCTCATCCTCTTCCTGTGTGATGGGTGGCACAGCAGGAACACTGTCTGGATAAAGGGGGCCATGAGAGGCAAGGAATCCTCCTCTTCCTGCCTCTGTTCTGCCTCAAGTGCCCTGTCCATTATTCCACGCAGCGTATGCTCCAAGAGGTGGACAAGAGGTACAGTGTCACTGATGCATGCACTGTCACTGCTCACCATCCTTGTGGCCTCCTCAAACGGTGACAAGACAGTGCATGCATCCCTGATCATGCCCCACTGGCGTGGTGAGAAAAAACCGAGCTCCCCTGACCCTGTCCTGGTGCAGTAGTCGCACAGGTACTCATTGATGGCCCTCTGCTGCGTGTGCAGCCGCTGCAGCATGGCCAACATTGAGTTCCACCTGGTGGGCATGTCACATATAAGGCGGTTCTTGGGCAGGTTCAACTCCTTTTGGAGTTCAGCCAGCCGAGCACAGGCATTAAATGATCGGCGGAAATGCACACAGACTTTCCTGGCCTGCTTCAGGACATCCTGTAAGCCGGGGTACCTGCCCAAGAACCGCTGCACCACCAGGTTAAGGACGTGAGCTACACAGGGCACATGGGTCAGTTGTCCCTGTCGGAGGGCGGAGAGGAGGTTGGTGCCATTGTCACAAACCACCATTCCTGGCTTAAGCTGGCGTGGCGTCAACCACCTCTCGGCCTGCCCCTGCAGAGCTGACAAAACACCCGCCCCAGTGTGGCTCCTGTCCCCCAAACAAACCAGCGCAAGCACGGCATGGCATCGTTTTGCCTGCGTACTTGCGTAGCCCCTGGAACGCCTACGGAGCACCGCTGGTTTTGAGGACAGAGCACTGGAAGAGGACATGGAGGAAAAAGAAGAGGAGGGGGTGGAGGAGAGAGGTGTGTCACAACCAATAGTAGCATTTTGGAGGCGTGGTGGCGGAACAACCTCCAACACTACTGCACCTTCCCAGCTGCCAGAAGAGTGACCCAATGGGCCGTGAAAGACAGGTAACGTCCCTGTCCATGCCTGCTGGACCATGAGTCAGCGGTAATATGCACCTTACCGCTGACCGCCCTGTCCAGTGAGGCAAGGACATTGCCTTCCACATGCCGGTAGAGAGTCGGAATCGCCTTCCATGAGAAAAAGTGGTGTTTGGGGACCTGCCACTGAGGAACCGCACATTGTACAAACTCACGGCAGGGGGCCGAGTCTACCAACTGAAAAGGCAGCAGTTGAAGTGCTAGCAATTTAGCCAAGCTAGCATTCAACCGCTGGGCATGTGGATGGCTGGGAGCGAACTTCTTTCGCTGGTCCAGCAGCTGGGGCAGGGACATTTTCCTGCTATAATCGGATGTGGGTGTACTGCTAGCAGAGTGCCTGGAAGCACTTTGCTGTGACACACCTAATTCTACACCTTCATTCCTCTCAGAGCAGGTTTCAGAGAGGACTGAAGGTCTAGTGGGGTTGGAGATGCCAGCTGATGAGGAGCAAGGAGAGGTCCGCTTTGTTCTTTGGTGTGGCTCTTTGAGGTACGCTTGCCAACGAGCTGCATGGCAGGTCAACATATGTCTGGTCAAGCATGTGGTGCCCAAGCGGCTGATGTTTTGGCCACGCGAGATACGCTTGAGACATATGTTGCAAATAGCAGCGGTGCGATCTGATGCACTCGTCTCAAAAAAGGCCCACACCAAAGAACTTTTAGAATAACGCGAAGAGGCAGCGCCCTGCACAGGCGGAGCTCTGCGCTGTGATTCAGTCCGTGTGCTGCCCCTAAGCTGGCCCCCGGAGGGCATCCTGCCTCATTGGACATGTGCCTCCTCCTCCTCTTTCCTACCAGGCACCCACGTGGAGTCAGTGCCCTCATCATCCCCTCCCTCTTCATCGCTGTAGCAAACCTGGCAGTATGCTGCAGCTTGTGGAACATGACTGCCAGATTGCTGTCCTTCTTGAGCATCCCCTCTCTCTGCGCTCACGCTACTGCCTTCCTCTAGCTGAGTGTCATCAACAGAGCCTACAAAACACTGGGCATCCTCCTGGAGCATGTACCCAACACTGTGCTCAAACAGTTCAGGAGACTCCTCAGGAGGACGTGATGGGTCTAGGGAAGGAGTCACTGATGATGAAATTGAGAGGAGGGAAGACGATGCGTTGGCAGCTGCTTTGCTAGTACCCTGAGACTGGGTGAGAGAGGATGAGGAGGATGAAGAGGGCTTGGTCATCCACTCTACCAAGTCGTTGGCATGTTGCGGTTCAACATGTCCAGCTGCCGAAAAGAAGGACAAGCGTGTCCCATGGCCATGTGCTGATGACAATGCACCGCGTCCACGACCAGCACTGTTGTCTCTAGACACAGAGCCTGCTTGCCCTCTTATCGGCTCGCGCCTGTCTGCCTCTCCTTGCTGGCCTTCCAGACATGGTAATGGCCTGAAGGGAGTTGGGTAAAACAGCAGTGTAATGGAGTCACACAACACCCACTAAGCCCTGCAGATGGCTCTATTAGAGAACAGCAATAAAAGGTAGATACAGGTGTATATTGTGCTGGAGTCACACAACACCCACTAACTCCTGCAGATGCCTTTATTATAGAACACCACAGATAAAGGGGTATACTGTAATTGAGTCACACAACACCCACTAAGCCCTGCAGATGGCTCTATTAGAGAACAGCAATAAAGGGTAGATACAGGTGTATATTGTGCTAGAGGCACAAAAAACCCTGCAGATGCCTTTATTATAGAACACCAGAGATAAAGGGGTATATACAGATGTATACTGTGCTGTGCTGGAGGCACACACAACTTCCAATAACTCCTGCAGATGGCAAGTGGCTCAAATAGAGAAGAGCTATGTAGGTGGATATAGCGGTGTGTACTGGGTACAGAGCACGCAGACAGCACGCACAAGCTCCTAACACTACTGACTGCAAGCTCTATTATAAAAGATAGATCACTAGCTATATAGGTGAGGTGAATATATCGGTGTATACTGTGGTCAGGGCAAGCAGACAACAACCACTACAGAAGAGCAAGATCGAAAATCGGCCCATAACGATCGGTGTGTACTGTGTTGAAGGTACACAGAACACCCACTAACTGCTTCAGACGCCAACACACTACACTAGGCCGCCGCGCTGGCGGCCTTATATAGTGTGGGGCGTGTACTACACAGCCTGAGCTATGATTGGCCACAGGCATCCTGCCTGTGGCCAATCATGGCTCTCCTCGCTGCTGGCGCTGTGATTGGCCAAGCATGCGGGGTCACAGTGTATGCTTGGCCAATCATGAGCCAGCAATGCACTGCGATGACGCAGTGCGTTGTGGGCCGTGAGCGCCACACGAATTTGGCGCGAACGGCCCATAACGTTCGGAATTCGCCGAACGGGCGAACAGCCGATGTTCGAGTCGAACGTATGTTCGAGTCGAACACGAAGCTCATCCCTAGTTACAAACAAGCCAGTGTTTCACAAGAGTGATTAGGGTTCCTTACCTGTGATGTGATGTGACCTGATTTCTTCATAAGTTCCACTTCAGCTTGAGACTTAACTAACCGCAATTGCTGAATGAGACGTTGTGGGGACTTAATTCTATTCTTGCATTTTGCCTTTGATACTATTAATTGTTGCAGAAAGCTTGAATATGAGGATGAATTAGATGATCTAACAAAGTCGTACCACAGTGTCACTCCTTCATCTGAAAAAAAAAAAAAAAAAAACATTTAGAAAAGTAGTGTCCATAATGTACCCTACACCTAAATTACTACAACACATAACAATGCACCATGCGCCATTCACTTTAAACAGCACCCCAACAAACTAAGGCAAGCACCTGCGTTGCAGTGCACTGCAACCTACGGTAATGCCCTGCTATTCGTTATAGTATGTGCTGTGCCAGAAGGTGCAGATATGTTTTTTGTCTGATCTGCTGCTTTAACAGCCTATTCAAATGAATGGGCTGCCTTGACATAACTTTGGGGAATGCATGAGCATTAACACAATGAACTAGAACAGAAAAGTATGAATAGACCTTAGAGCAGACCCAACATTACATCTATATTTTCTAGGTATGTAAATGCATACTATATTAAATGGTAAAGGGTAAGTATAACACATACATCTATTACCCCCTCACGGAGATTACAGTTGTCCTCCTAACAATGTGTTCATGTGTCTCTCTGTAGAAGGCCAAAAATTATTTTGTTCAGGCATAAGTTTCTAGTTGTTGGACTAAAATATTATCCCAGAGATGACAGAATCATATAAATCCCAGTGTCTGGTGTTATTACCTACAGTAACACATTATTTGTCTCAACCCTGCTGCTGCCTCCCAACTTGGCTCTCCCAGTTTCCTCCTCTCACTCTAGGCACAGCTGGTTTAATATTTTATAATAGATTGCTGCCACTCCATGTCTGCAGTATCAGTCTCCCAGGTTTATACTATGTATTCAGGTGCTGACAGAGATAGAGCACATCTTGCTACAAAATACAGTATAATATACTATGCAGGTATCGCCGCACTCTGTATTAAACTCCAATATAAGGTAAATGAAGGACAGGCTTCAGCTCAGATCCTAGCCTATCGGTCACTCCCCTCTGACATGTTTCAACTACATTGGGCTCTATGATTAAGCACACTGTGGGTGAAACATGTCAGAGGGGTGTGACCGATGGGCTGGACTGGAGCTGAATTTGTCTTTCATTTACCTTACACTGGAGCTGAATACGAATACCTGCATGCTGGTTTAAAATTATATTATTTCTCTGAGAACAGATTACGTTTTTTTTACCTTTATTTGTTAAAGAAGAATTCCGTATATGGATAGTTTTACATAGTGTGATATTATGAAAGGCGAGGTGATTGAGGGATGCTAGGAGTCACCTCGCAATAATGAAAGAACTGATTATGGACATTTCAGAGCATCACCTAGAAGTGGACAGAGCCCACCATACTCAGACAGTACACCAAGGGGCATTTTTATAAAATCAAAGAGACAATAATGTCCATTGCATGAGAAAAGGAAGCCTTGTCTCTACTGGATCACCTTTTACAACTATTTGCAAACATTGCTCTCTCTACCATCCAAAAGAGATGAACAATGAAGCCGTTATCTCAGTTAACGAAACAGAACCTCAAGTGTCAATGGGCTGCCCCCTTTCACATCTTCTTCTTGCATGAAACAGATTGTCTCTTGCTCAATTTCAACTGTACACCAACGCACTTACTACTGATCTACATCTGGACAGGAACTAGGACCCTCCTTAACCCTTCAAGAAAATGTGCCACCCTTGAGTCCAGATTGCCATACCCTCTCAACTCTCACATTCACTCAATAGTATCAGACTGTCCTTTTCATTTCTTTTTTAAGATACCCTCTGGAAAGGATGCAGCAGGATTGAGATGGCCTGCCCTACATAACAGTTTGTCCTGTGCTGTATACCATTGTATGATGATTGTTCAGGGAGGCTCCCCACAATAGCAAAAAATTCCAGATAGTTTCTTATTTCCCTCAGTCACCTAGTTTAACCCATGGGCTAATCTTTCTTAGCCTAATATCAATATTATGGATTTTCACCATTTAGCACTCTCCCCTCCAGTTTACTTTAGTAAGGTTCAGCAATCAACATGGGCCAGAGTGTAAATGTATGCTTCTCTATGGCAATTTGTTGTCGGGGAGAAGTTGGTGATCACCTTCTGTGTGCTGAGATCGGCTGCCCGACTTCCCCTCCCCTCCCCTCCCGACTGAGGGAGCTGAGGGAGGAGAGGGAGAGGGAGAGGGAGAGGGGGAGAGAGAGAGAGAGAGAGAGAGAGAGAGAATATCCCACTATGTGGAGTCTTTTTCGTTTCATATACAATCCAGCACTGAGGTTTCCTTATAACAAGCCCTGATCAGCTGTGAACCTTCTGGTGTATACAAGCGCTTTGTGACTTCCCTTAGTAAAGGGGGGGGGGGGGGGGGGTTCGCTGGCTTTCTGGTAGGCCTCCTTTTAGTTGTCGTGATGGGTATCACGCTGCCAGGTGTCTGATCATTTCCAATATACTTTTCCTCCATAGGACTTTATTTGATGAAATTCAGCTCTATATAAACGTTTTCTTATTTTGCACATAATTCCATCCTTTTACATGTGATGTAATATTGCATGTGTTTTATAATTTATTCACCGTCTTTATGCAATTTTGATTGTTTTCTTATATTGATCATATATTATGTACTGCACAGATTGCACTTTAGTATATCTATTTGGATGTTTGCACATATCACGTGCATTGTGTTATTCACACGAATTGCACTTTACTTATCTGGCGCTGCACTTTTATATATACATTATTATTTGTGCCTGGTATCTGGGTTATAGTGCACAACTATTGCTTGTTTTATTTCATTACATTTTCCAAGCGCGGATATATTTTTCACATTCATTTTTAATAAATGCAGTGGTGTTTTCCATGTCTACCTAGAATCATTTTAGAGTTCTTTATATTTTCATTAAGTCTTCCTCTTGTCCACAACAAATGACTACAGTGCTTTAAAAAAGTATTTATACCCCTTGCAATTTTCCACATTTTGTCATGTTACAACCAAAAACATAAATGTTGTTATTGGGATTTTATGTGATAGACCAATACAAAGTGGCACTTAATTGTGAATTGGATGGAAAATGATAAACGGTCTTCATTTTTTTTTTTTTTTTTATAAATATCTGAAAAATGTGGTGTGCATTTGTATTCAACCCCCTTTACTCCGGTACCCCTAACTAAAATCTAGTGGAACCAATTGCCTTCAGAAGTCACCTAATTAGTAGAGTCCACCTGTGTGTAATTTAATCGCCGCTGTTCTATGAGGCCCTCAGAGGTTTGTTAGAGAACATTTGCGAACAAACAGCATCATGAAGGCCAAGAAACACACCAGACAGGTCAGGAGTAAAGTTGTGGAGAAGTTTAAAGGTTAAGGTATAAAAAAATATCCCAAGCTTTGAACATCTCATGAAGCACTGTTCAATCCATCATACGAAAATGGAAAGAGTATGGCACAACTGCAAACCTACTAAGACATGGCTTTCCACCTAAACTGACAGGCCAGGCAATGAGAGCATTAATCAGAGAAGCAGCCAAGAGGCCCATGGTAACTTTGGAGGAGCTGCAGAGATCCACAGCTCAGGTGGGAGAATCTCTCCACAGGATAACTATTGGTTGTGCTCTCCATGAATTGGCCTTTATGGAAGAGTGGCAAGAAGAAAGACATTGTTGAAAGAAAGCCATAAGAAGTCCCGTTTGCAGTTTGCGTGAAGCCATGTGGGGGACACAGCAAACACGTGGAAGAAGATGCTCTGGTCAGATGAAACCAAAATTAAACTTTTTGACCTAAAAGCAAAATGCTATATGTGGCGGAAAACAAACTCTGCATATCACACTGAACATATCATCCACACTGTGAAACATGGTGGTGGCAGCATCTTGTTGTGGGGATGCTTTTCTTCACCAGGGACAGGGAAGCTGGTCAGAGTTGATGGGAAGATGGAATGGAAAATACAGGGCAGTCTTAGAAGAAAACCTTTTAGAGACTGCAAAAGACTTAAGAATTGGGTGGAGACCCTAAACATACAGCCAGAGATACAATGAATTGGTTAGATCAATGCATTGTCATGTGTTAGAATGGCCCAAAGTCCAGACCTAAATTCAATGAAGAATCTGTGGCAAGATTTGAAAATTGCTGTTCACAGATGCTCTCCATCCAATCTGACAGAGCTTGAGCTATTTTGCAAAGAAGAATGGGAAAAAATCTCACTCTCTGGATGTGAAAAGCTGGTAGAGACATCCCCAAAAAGACTTGCAACTGTAATTGCAGCGAAAGGTGGTTCTACCAAGTATTGACTCGGGGGGGCTGAATACAACACTTTTCAGATATTTATTTGTAAAAAAATAAAAATTTAAAACCATTTATCATTTTCCTTACACTTCACAATTATGTGCCACTTGGTCTATGACATAAAATACCAAAAAATTATTTTAAAAAATGTACATTTCGTTTTTGGTTGAAACATGACAAAATGTGGAAAATTTCAACGGGTATGAATACTTTTTCAACACGCTGTACATATAATGTGAATAAATAACTTCTGTGCTGCCACCAAATGAATATAATGTAAATATATACCTAAAATAAAATTGAAATACTGTAACCAAAATAGTATACTGTACCTACACCTGTGACTAGTAATGTTAGTGTTCAGTTGCTATTGGCACAAAGTGTGTTCCGACACTACAGATAAATTAAATGATAAAATAGCGCTGTGCTACTGTATAAATAACCAATGTTGACATATAGTGAATAATCAAATCTGTGTTTTAACCACAACACATAAAAGCAAAAACCTTCATATGCAATATTATAAATAACGAAGACAAGTAGTTTGTGAAAAAAATATATCATGAAAATGAATAAACTCTCTTTAAAGTGACTGTAAACCAGAAGTTTTTTTATCTTAACCACTTGCCGACCGCCGCACGACGATATACGTCGGCAGAATGGCACGGGCAGGCATATGGGCGTATATATAAGTCCCTGCCTGCCCGCGGGTGGGGGGCCCGATCGGGCCCCCCCCCGGTGCCTGCGGCGGTCGGCATTCCTTCGAGAGCGATCCGGGATGAGGGGGCGGCCATTCATTCATGGCCACCCCCTCGCGATCGCTCTCGACGAATGGAAATCCCCGGTGACATCACTTCCTCTCCTGTAATGTAAACACAGGAGAGGAAGTGATGTATTCTCTCCTCCGTGTCGGTATTTTTCGTTCCGACACGGAGGAGAGCGGATCGGTGAGTTGCACCAACACTCTACACACACAGTAGAACATGCCAGGCACACTCACACCCCCCCTTTACCCCCCGATCACCCCCCCAATTACCCCTGCCCCCCAGTCACAGTGACACCAATGTCATTTTTTTTTTTTTTTTTTTGCATTGGTGTCATTTGTGACTGTAATAACTGTTAGGGCAGTTAGAGTTAGCCCCCTTTAGTTCTAATGTGCCCCCCTAACCCCCCCCAATAAAGGTTTAACCCCGTGATCACCCCCCGTCGCCAGTGTCACTAAGGCTGGGTTCACATTGCAGCGGTTTATGAGAACGAATGTGATTCGCACCGCACTGCAGTGCAAATCACATCCGATCTCTGTGCGATTCGAGTTCAGCCATTCGCCGCACCCGCCGCACCCGCCACACCCGCCGCACCCGCCGCAAATTCGCACGGGACCCTTTTTTTGGCCCGCAGCAGAATCGGATCGCATGGGTGTTCACACCATGCGATCCGAGTTTGCAGATCGCACTGCGATATGCGAACTGATCTGGGGGTGTCAGTAACATTTCACTGACACTCCCAGCAGTTCGCATAGGGCAGTGTGAACTGCCGCCGGGAGGCATGCGATGCGGGAACCCGCCGCGGATTCGCGGCGTTTCCGCATCGCTCCAGTGTGAACCCAGCCTAATAAGCGATCATTTTTCTGATCGCCGTATTAGTGTCACAGGTGACGCTAGTTAGGCAGGTAGGTATTTAGGTTCGCCGCAGCTTTTTATAGCGCCAGGGACCCCCATATACTACCGCATAAAGCCCCCTGATTGCCCCCTAGTTAACCCTTTCACCTGTGATCACCATATAACTGTTACAGGTGACGCTGGTTGGTTAGTTATTTTTTTATAGTTTCAGGGCACCCGCCATTTATTACCTAATAAAGGTTTAACCCCCTGATCACCCGGCGGGTGTCATTTGTGACTAATAACTGTTAGGGCAGTTAGGGTTAGCCCCCTTTAGTTCTAAGGTACCCCCCTAACCCCCCCAATAAAGGTTTAACCCCGTGATCACCCCCCGTCGCCAGTGTCACTAAGGCTGGGTTCACATTGCAGCGGTTTGAGAACGGATGTGATTCGCACCGCACTGCAGTGCAAATCACATCCGATCTCTGTGCGATTCGAGTTCAGCCATTCGCCGCACCCGCCGCACCCGCCGCAAATTCGCACGGGACCCTTTTTTTGGCCCGCAGCAGAATCGGATCGCATGGGTGTTCACACCATGCGATCCGAGTTTGCAGATCGCACTGCGATATGCGAACTGATCTGGGGGTGTCAGTAACATTTCACTGACACTCCCAGCAGTTCACATAGGGCAGTGTGAACTGCCGCCGGGAGGCATGCGATGCGGGAACCCGCCGCGCATTCGTGGCGTTCCCGCATCGCTCCAGTGTGAACCCAGCTTAATAAGCGATCGTTTTTCTGATCGCTGTATTAGTGTCACAGGTGACGCTAGTTAGGCAGGTAGGTATTTAGGTTCGCCGCAGCTTTTTATAGCGCCAGGGACCCCCATATACTACCGCATAAAGCCCCCTGATTGCCCCCTAGTTAACCCTTTCACCAGTGATCACCATATAACTGTTACAGGTGACGCTGGTTGGTTAGTTATTTTTTTATAGTTTCAGGGCACCCGCCATTTATTACCTAGTCTCACTAGTGTACCCCTAAATTTAGGGGTGTCTACTTTCCAAAATGGGGTCATTTGGGGGGGGTTTGTGCCATCTTGGCATTTTATGGCCTTCAAAACTGTAACGCCCTTAGAAAGCCTGAAGGCGGTGCTTGGTTTTCGGGGCCCCGTACGCGGCTAGGCTCCCAAAAAGTCCCACATATGTGGTATCCCCGTACTCAGGAGAAGCAGCAGAATTTATTTTGGGGTGTCATTTCACATATGCCCATGGCATGTGTGAGCAATATATCATTTAGTGACAACTTTGTGAAAAAAAAAAAAAAAAAAAAAAGTTTGTAATTTTCCCGCAACTTGTGGCAAAATATAAAATATTCCATGAACTCAACATGCCTCTCAGCAAATAGCTTGGGGTGTCTACTTTCTAAAATGGGGTCATTTGTGGGGGTTTTGTGCCATCTTGGCATTTTATGGCCTTCAAAACTGTAATAGGTAGTGAGAAGTGAACTCAAAAATTTACGCCCTTAGAAAGCCTGAAGGCGGTGCTTGGTTTTCGGGGCCCCGTACGTGGCTAGGCTCCCAAAAAGTCCCACATATGTCGTATCCCCGTACTCAGGAGAAGCAGCAGAATTTATTTTGGGGTGTCATTTCACATACGCCCATAGCATGTGTGAGCAATATATCATTTAGTGACAACTTTGTGTAAAAAAAAAAAAAAAAAAAATTTTTTTGTCATTATTCAATCGCTTGAGGCAAAAAAATAAAATATTCAATGGGCTCAACATGCCTCTTATCAATTTCCTTAGGGGGTCTACTTTCCAAAATGGGGTCATTTGGGGGGGTTTTGTACTGCCCTGCCATTTTAGCACCTCAAGAAATGAGATAGGCAGTCGTAAACTAAAAGCTGCGTAAATTCCAGAAAACGTACCTTAGTTTGTAGATGTGACAACTTTTGCGCAAACCAATAAATATACAATTATTGACTTTTTTTTTACCAAAGACATGTGGCTGAATACATTTTGGCCTAAATGTATGACTAAAATTGAGTTTATTGGATTTTTCTAATAACAAAAAGTAGAAAATATCATTTTTTTTCAAAATTTGCGGTCTTTTTACGTTTATATCGCAAAAAATAAAAATCGCAGAGGCAATCAAATACCATCAAAAGAAAGCTCTATTTGTGGGAAGAAAAGGACGCAAATTTTGTTTGGGTACAACATTGCATGACCGCGCAATTACCAGTTAAAGCAGCGCAGTGCCAAAGTGTAAAAAGACCTCTGGTCATTTACCAGCAAAATGGTCCGGTCTGAAAGTGGTTAGTGCATATTATGCATTAGAAAAAAAGGCTTCTGTGTGCAGCAGCCCCCCTCAGCCCCCTTAATACTTACCTGAGCTCCCTCTAGATACATCAATGTTGCATGAGACACTCGGTTGGTTGTGACTCCCCTCCTCATTGGCGGAGACAGCAACGAGGCACCATTGGTTCCTGCTGCTGTCAAAGTCAGTCAGCCTATCAGGAGAAAAAAGCAGGCCACGGCTCCGTGTCTGAATGAATACACGGAGCTGTGGCTTGGCTCTGGTGCCCCCATAGCAAGCTTACTGTGAGGGTACTCAAGAGGAGGATCCAGGCTGCTCTGTGAAAATCCACTGCACAGAGCAGGTAAGTATGACATGCTTGTTATTTTTACCTAAAAAAAAAAAAAAAGGATACTTTACAATCACTTTAATATCCGTGATCTCTTAAAGCAGTAGTAAACCGCTGGTGGTTAAAATAAATAAATAAATCTTGCGAGGCAATGTCATAATGTGCTAGTATGCATCAAATATTAGCACATTATGAGAAATCTACCTTAGAATAAAGCCTTCCTGCATTGCAATGTCATGGCTGAGATGACTGACACCTTCCCCAGTCTTCCTTCTGTGTTCGCAGCCTCCGGCTACATGAGTGGCTGAGGGCAGGATGATGTCACTCCCACACATGTGGGACTCTCCCTCCTGCTGTCAAAGTCAGCTAGCAAATCAGAAGAGAGTGGTCACGGCTCTGTGTCTGATTGGACACAGGGAGTTGTGACTCGGCTTGGGTGCCCCCATAGCAAGCAACAGGAGGGAGCGGCCAGGAGCATAAAAATGGGACCTGAGAAGAGGAGGATGGGGGCTGCTCTGTGAAAAACAACTGCACAGGACAGGTAAGTATAACATGTTTGTAATTTCTATAGAAATAAAAATGAGACTTTACAATCACTTTAAAAGGAGAAGTACAGCCAAAGATCGTTTGGCTGTACTTCTCCTGTGGATCACAGGAGTGCAGATTGTTTTGCACTCCTGTGACCTGTTTTCAGCAGACAGCGGGCTTAAGCCCGCCGTCGGCCGATGTCACAGAGCCGGACAAGGTTTGGGAAAGATCACAACAATATGGTCAGGATCCACATGCCTGGACTGCACTCGGCTCAGCCTCTCGGCAAGCCACTGAGAGGCTGAGCCAGTGACTCACCAGCTCTCTGCTCAGGGAGCACTGAGAACTGAGCAATCAGCGATGTTTCATTGCTCGATTCTCAAACTTAGAGCTGGCGGCTGACAGAAGCAGCATCAGACTGATATTGCATCCACCTAGGTAAAGTATGGTTAATAAAGAAAAAAATAAATCCCATACTTCTCTTTAAACTACCAGCAACTATTTTCGGCACATCTTTCACAGGTATGTGAGTGTTATTGCCGTTCTGGAAGTGAGAGTTCTGAGAGCACAGTGGTGGCATTAAGTGTATTTATATGAGCACATTATTGGGTGCATGGATTTATTATCACAGAAGATCAAAGTTGATTGCTATTGGCCATGGATCATGGATCTTAAAGAGAGATTGTTTGTTTTCACAATATATTTTTTCACAAACTGTATGTCTTCAAGATTTATAATACTGCATATGAAGGTTTTTGCTTTCATGCCCTGTGGTAGAAATACTGTCAACATCTGTTATTTATACAGTAGCGCAGCACTATTTCATCATTTCATTTAAATTACTTATATAGTTTAGGAAAAAAAATGTTTCATTCAAATACTGAGAGATATTAAAGCAAAAAAACATCAAAATCAATTATTGATATACACACTGTAAATTTCCTTTCAAATAAAGGGTCAACATACCAAGGAGCTTATGTGTTACATGTTTAAAGTCTTCTAACGGGAAAGCCTGGTCTACCCCAGTCAGTGCAACTGCTCCATCAACTCCAGATCGAGGTCCGTCCCATAATTCACGGCCGGGGTCTCTGCGTGGCACATATAGTGTGGCTGTGTGAGATGGTAATGCATGTCCTGGCTTAGTCTGTAAAAGTAGGATACTCTCTGGCTCTAGAAACCCACACAAGTAGAGGAAATCATTGTGCTGATGAAATGGAAAGGGAATGTCACTTGTCATGTATAGTGTTGGATTTGCCAAAACAATAACAGCATGCTCTGTTAATCCACCAAGGATTTCAGATTCTTTCTGGATAAGAGCCATCATTTGGTAACGACGTAAGGCATATTCTGTTTGTGTCAGTCCAGGTGTTACCTCCCCTATAAAGAAAGAGAACAATAACTAATCAGTAAGCATCAGGTACTAGTAAATAAATTTTATACAGCCTTACATGTTCTCACCTATTACAAAAAAAATGTCTTGCACTCATAGTTACTTAGTAGGTGAGGTTGAAAAAAGACACAAGTACAACCTATGTGTGTGATTATATGTCAGTATTACATTGTATATCCCTGTATGTTGTGGTCATTCAGGTACTTATCTAATTATAAAGGGAAGATTGGGACTTTAGATGAAGCAATTTGGATAGTGGAGGTAAATTACATCATGTTTAAATTTCACCATGAAATGTTTAATTGTAAACATAAATATATAGACAGAAAAGAATATCAATTTCATCCACATAAAAGTAACGTACACATGGCAAAAGCATAATAAAAAAGTATATATATATAACAGCACATAATTTTGGTGATAAATAGTATAGCACAGTGTTACCAACGACAACATGCCTAGCACCGACAAGTGCACCCACGCAGTAAATATGCATCCACCAAATGAGAAACAAAATAGTATTTTTGGGTACATAAGATAGTTCAATAAGTATGATTCCGTATGAGAAGTAGCTGGGGCATCAAAACAAATCTCAACGCGTTTGGTGGATAATGTTTCCACTTATCAGGAGCTGATGCAGCCAAAATGCCTATGGAATATATATGAAGATAAACTGAATCATACTAATATTGTAGAAGAGGTAAAAAGATAAGTGGACATTTATAAATAATTGACCAAGCGCACTCACCAACCCAGACAGCGAGTGCAGTGCGTTATGGTGGGCGCAAGGTGGGCCAGGAACATAACTTCTTCACAGGAGCTAAGGCGGCATATATGTGCATGCGACATCGGACAGAGTGAGGGGGTACACAATGGCAGAGGTAACCACAAGCAAGAGTAGAGTGTACTTGTTGAAACAAGCATATCTGGGAACAAGACATTGAATATGTATCTAATTTGTAATTGTAATACTTAGTAGGAAATAATAATTAATAGTGAATCCAGTAAATTCCATAGAAAATGTTGATGTACAAAGGAATAGTGTAGAATTAAAAGTGCTGTGTCTGAAGGTGATGGCATTTAAATAAATGTGACAGATGCAGACATTAAGAGAAAATGTGGCCGAAAATAGTGAAAAAAAGAGGTGTATGTGAGGAAAGAATAGAGGGACACAATTGAACTGAAAAACTGAAAAGACTAAAACACAAAAATCACCAGGAAGAAAAGAAAATATCACCCAAGAACAGATGCTTATCTAATAGTTTTTCTAATTTCGTCTTCCAGGACAGCCTCTGAGATATAGGGCTCCTCCCTCCAGGACAGGAGACACATCTACCCAATCAGATAAAAAGGGTGGTCTGCTGTTGGGAGAGTTGTTAGATCAACAGGTCATCAGCCGAGTACCAGATGCAGAACACGGACGGGGGGTATATTCCCACGTGTTCGTAGTTTGAAAGCCATCAGGCAGGTGATCTTCAATCCCAAGCCCCTGAACAGGTTTATCAGGTACAAGTGGTTCAGGATGGAGTCAATCTTTACGATAATGAATCTCCTGTTTCCCGATGGCTTTATGGCAACAATCGACCTCAGGGACGGATATCTGCATGTACCGCTACATCGGAAATTCCAGAGATTCCTCAGACTGACAGTCAAGGTGAACTCGGAAATTCTCCTCTTCCAGTTCAAGGCACTTCCGTTTGGCCTAGCATCCTCTCCCAGGATTTTTACAAAGGTCCGCTCCGCTGTGGGTCAGGGCCATTACAGTGATCCCCTATTTGGACGATCTTCTGTTTGTCACCCACTCTTACCAGCAGCTAGAAGAGGATCTACAGGAGGTGCAGCACTTCTTGCATTCTCTTGGTTGGTTGATCAATCTGGACAAGTCCCAGTTGATCCCAACCCAGAAAGTACTGTATCTGGGTTACAGAATCTCCTCTGTAGAGGGGACGGTCTTTCTCCCATCAGAGAAGATAGAGAAGGTAGGTCTGGCAGTAGCGCGGCTTCAGACTAATCAGGAAGCCCAGGTCAGAGATGTCATGAGAGCGATAGGCTTAATGACATCCTGTTTTCCAGCAGTCCATTGGGCAAGGATTCGTCAGCGCCCGCAGCAGGCACTTCTTCTGCGTTGCTGGGATATCAGGTAACAGGTGGAAGCCAGATAGACCTCAGATCAGAGGGAATTGCTGACAGTACAGAGGGCAATAGTAGCCTTCCAGCAAAAAATAAGGGGACAATACCTACAAGTAAGGTCGGACAATGCAGCTGTTGTTGCCTATATAAACAAGCAGGGGGGGACCAGGAGCCCTGCTTTGCAGAAGATAGCAGGAGAGATTTTCTCTTGGGCCAAGATGAATCTAGTGTCTCTGTCAGCGGGCCATCTGAAGGGGGCTCAGAACTCACTGGCAGACTTTCTCATTCGTCAGTGTGTGAAACAGGATGGATGGTCACTCAACCAGGAAGTGTTCGAGCAGGTCTTGGGGCATACCAGAGGTGGATTAGTTTGCCTCAGAAAGCAACAAGAAGGTTGCTCAGTTCTTCTCCCTGCACTCGCAGGATCAAGCCAGAGGGATAGATGCCTTCGCCAGTGCATGGCACTTTAACCTGTGCTATGCCTTTCCCCCAGTAAGGCTGGTTGAGG
Source organism: Lithobates pipiens (assembly GCF_037356315.1). Lineage (NCBI taxonomy): Eukaryota > Metazoa > Chordata > Amphibia > Anura > Ranidae > Lithobates > Lithobates pipiens. The sequence goes on from NW_027507785.1 coordinate 165,591,436, forward strand.
CGGTCCTTCAGAAATTTCAGACCCGGGTAACGGGCCGTTTTGGCCAAGAAGGGCCTGGTTTGCAGTCCTAAATGTTAAGGGCCCAAGGTTTTTCAGAAGGGATCATCAAGACTCTCTTGGAATGCCGTAAGCCAGTGACCAGGGCCATTTACACCAAGGTGTGGAAGAGGTTCAATCCCTGGTTGGCAGAACAGGGGCAGGAGGATCCAGGTATCCCAGCAGTGCTGGACTTCTTACAGGCAGGAGTGGAATTAGGGCTGTCAGCACCTTGAAGGTACAGGCTGCCGCTTTAAGCGTCTTTCCTCAGGTACCCCTGCAGCAAGATCGTTTTTTGTAAAGAATGTCTTTAAAGCCCTTTCCAGGTCCGGGCCAGTGAAGGTCAGAGCCTGTCCCTCCTGGGATTTAGCCTGGGTATTAGTGCTCTTACAAAGAGTCCCTTCGAACCTCTGGAGAAATCTGATGCTAAATGGGTATTTTTAAGAACAGCTTTTTTGATTGCAATTGCCTCAGCCAGAAGAGTGAGTTGCAGGCACTCTCGATTTGAGATCCTTTTTTGTTGATTTTGGGAGGATAGGGTTGTGTTTAAAACAGATCCTAGTTTCCTCCCCAAGGTTTGTTCTACTTTTTACAGAACTCAAGACATTATCCTGCCAACATTTTACTCCTCCTCAGAAGGTGTTGAGGAAGGAGGACTCAGTTTAGTTGATGTTAGGCGTAGCCTTTTAGTTTATATAAAAATTAGCAAAGACTTCAGGAAGTCGGAATCTTTGTTTGTGAATTTTGCGGGGTCACGCAAGGACTTAAGGCATCTAAATCCACCATAGTCAGGTGGACTAGGATGACAGTTTTAGGGGCATACAGGTTGGCAGGGAGGCAAGCGCCTCTAGTTAAGGCACATTCAACTAGGGTGGTGTCAGCTTCATGGGCAGAGAAGGCCGATGCCACTCTGGAGGAGATCTGCAGAGCAGCGGTGTGGTCCAGCTACTCCACGTTCACAAAGCATTACCGCTTGGACCTGGCGCTGATAAGGATCAGGCATCTGGGAGAAAGGTCTTCCAGGCAGTGGTCCCGCCCTTAGGCTGCATTCACACCTGAGCGTAGCATTTTCAATCGTTTTTTGTGGCGTTTTTTACCGCGATTTGCGGCGGTTTTTTACCGCGATTCGCTGCATTTTTTACCACGTTTTGCCGCGAATTTGTGCAGGGCAAAAGGTCACCAATGTTAAAAGAAGAAAAACGCCCAAATCAGCCCGATTCGCGCGTAGGGCTTCAGGCGACTTGGAGTGGAGATGTGAACCATCTCCATTGAGAATAATGGATTGTTTCCCCTCCAGCATTTTGTAGCTTCAGGCGTCAAGCTACAAAACGCTCAGGTGTGAATGGGGTCTAACAGAGTAAGTTCCTTGCTTATCATCTCAGAGGCTGTCCTGGAAGATGAAAGGAGAAAACCAGAGTTAGACTTACCGGTAAGTGTTTTTCTAGGAGTCTTCCAGGACAGCCTGGTTTCCCACCCGGGGTTGTTTAGATTGACTGGTGGTGAGGATGCCTACTGACGTTGTTGTTACTGTGTTATGTTTTTCAGAGCCTTCCGGTGGTACTTGGATTAAACTGAGGAGGGCCTGGAGGACCACCCTTTTTATCTGATTGGGTAGACGTGTTTCCTGTCCTGGAGGGAGGAGTCCTATAGCTCAGAGGCTGTCCTAGAAGACTCCTAGAAAAAGAGTTACCGGTAAGTCTAACTCCGGTTTTTGCAACTATAGCTGCTACCCGATGAGACAACCGCCTGTGGAAAGGAATTCCACATCCTTGCCGCTCTTACAGTAAAGAACCCTCTATGTAGTTTAAGTTAAACCTTTTTTCCTCTAATTTTAATGAGTGGCCACATGCCTTGATAAACTCCCTTCCGCAAAAAAGTTTTATACCTATTGTGGAGTCACCAGTATGGTATTTGTAAATTGAAATCATATCCCCTCTCAAGCGTCTCTTCTCCAGAGAGAATAAGTTCAGTTCTCGCAAGCTTTCCTTATAACTAACATCCTCCAGACCCTACCAGAGTCTACAGAGGCGAGACCAGAGTCTTGTAGAACGGGAGAATTATCGTTTTATATCTCCCCTTTTTAATGCATGCCAATATTCTGTTTGCTTTGTTAGTAGCAGCTTGGCAGCCTCATTTGCCATGTAGTTTCCCACACCGTTAATATGTGCAGATATTTTTGCTAGGCTTCCAAATCCTGCGGAGAAGTTATTTCCCTGCTTAGCTTAGTATTATCCGCAAATACAGAGATTTAACCGTTTACCCCATCCTCCAGGTCGTTTATGAACAAATTCAATAGGATTGGTCCCAGCACAGAACCCTAGGGGAACCCCACTACCCACCTCTGACCCTTATAAGTACTCCCCATTTATAACCACCTTCTGAACTTGCCCTTGTAGCCAGTTTGCAATCCTTGTACTCACCCTATGGTCCATGCCAACGGACCTTATTTTGTACAGTAAACGTTTATGGAGAACTGTGTCAAATGCTTTTGCAAGATCCAGATACACCACATCTACGGGCCTTCCTTTACATAAAGTTTGTGCGAACACTGTTACAGTGTATGGGACTCGAACGAGAAAAATCAAAAGTGCTAATTTTAAAGGCTAATATGCAGTTATTGTCATTAAAAGTGTTTGGGGACCCCCGTCCTGCCCCAAGTTTTAAAAATGGTTGTTTTTTCAGGAGCAGTGATTTTAAGAATGTTTAAAGTGAAATAATAAAAATTTAATATTCCTTTAAATGTCGTGTCGGTGGTGGTCTAGAGTATGCCTGTAAAGTGGCGCATTTTTCCCATGTTTAGAACAGTCCCTACACAAAATAAAATTTCGAAAGGAAAGTCATTTTAAACTGCCTGCGGCTGTAATGTAATGTTGCCCCCACCCCCTCCCCCCCAGCCCATTACCGGGCCCTTTAGGGCCGGGTATGGATATTAAGGGGAACCCCGCACCTAAATAAAAAAAGGCGTGGGGCCCCCAGGCCCTATATGCTCTGAACAGCAGTATACAGGCAGTCCCTGGGTTACAAACAAGTTAGGGACTGTAGGTTTGTTGTTAAGTTGAATCTGTTTGTAATTTGGAACAGGTACATCTTTTAAGTGTAGCTTCAGCCCAAAATCTATTTTTAACCTTTTTGAATAATATAGGGAAGGGTTATCATCACCCCTGTAACATTTGTTTTGCTGTCTGTGCCCCTGTTCAGAAGATTTCACCTCACTTTCTGTTTCAATGACAATTGAATTTTGAAAATGTTGGGTTATTAGGAAAACAAGGATTGGTGATAAAGTATCAGTGGAGACATCTTTTTCCCATATTATCTCTTACAGGAGAGAATTTCTTGTCCTAGGGGTAGAGTTCCTCTCACTTCCTGTTGTCTCCTTCTGTTTGTAGGAGTAGGAGTCATTTGTAAGTCAGATGTTTGAAAATAAGGGACCGCCTGTATATACTATACGGCCTGCCCTATACACTCTGCGGTAAATTGGGCCTTAGGTGTTGGTGGTACCAGAACACTGTAAGCCCTCAGTTACTCTTGGTGGGCACTGGAACGGGTCCTGCGGTGAAATATTAGAGAAAAATTTTTTAATTACATGCCCCTGTTAAACAGGGGCAGAAAAATTGGGCCTTAGGCGGTGGTGGTGGCACAACACTGTAACCCCTCACAGATACTCTTAGTGGGCGCAGAAATGGGCCCTGCTGTGAAATATTAGATCAAAAATTGCAATTACAATACAGTGCAGCCATAGTGCAGTTGCTACTACTTTTCTGGTGGTGTACACAAAACGTAATACAGTACAGCCGTAGTGCAGTTGCTACTACTTTTCTGGTGGTGTACACAGTACATAATACAGTGCAGCCATAGTGCACCTGCTACTACTTTCCTGGTTGTGTACACAGTACACAAAACAGTGTAGTGTTGCAAAACAAAATATACATCATGTCCAGAAGGCCACCAAGGAGAGGCAGACGCTCACATGCCACTAAAAGAGGGAAAGCAGGTTCTGTGTCTACTGTCAACAGTGCTGGTCATGGACATGGTGCATCCTCTGCCCGTGGCCATGGTGCACACTTGTACTTTTTTCTGCTGCTGGCTTTGTTATTGAGCCAGAACATGGAGAAGTGTTGATGGAGTGGATAACAAAGCCGTCCTCATCCTCCTCATCCTCTGTCACACAGACTCAGAGTCATTTTCCTTCCTATGTAGCCCCCACCTTCATGCATGGAGGAGTCCCCCGAATATATATATTAAATACACTGCAGCTAACTGAATAATCTGCCTGCCAGAAGTATATTAGAAACAGAACAACAGGAATGGACTACAGTCAGATATAGTTAAACTGGATACAGTGAATATATATAATATATATACAAGACTGTCTGTATATATACACATTAAATACACTGCAGCTAACGGAATACCTGCCTGCCTGCTCAATCTAAATTACACTCTCTCCATCCATGCCAACAACACACTACACAGGGCCGACATGAAGGCAGCCTTATATAGTGTGGGGGGTGTGGACTTAGTTCCTGAGCCATTATTGGCAAAAGGCACCCTGTCTTTGGCCAATTATGGCTCCCTTAGCTGCAGGCACTGGGATTGGTCAAAGCATGCAGGTGTCAGGAACCATGAGACAGATAGAGACAGAAGCACAATCAAAATCACACTTGTTTATTAATAAAAAGGTAAATAGGAAATAGCGTAGTCAAGCAAGCCAGAGTCCAGTAGCTAGATCGGGTAGTCAGCCAGTCCAAAGTTCATAAACCAGATCGGGTAATCAGCCAGTCCAGACGTCAGGGATCCAAGGAAAGCAACTGCAAGCAGGATGGAAGCCAGTAGGGATGTTAGCAAGCCAGTCTTGAAACAACAGCAGAAGATGGTTCCTAGTGATGTGACCAAACGTGAAGGCAATGAAGAAATGAGCTGGAAGACTTTAAATAGGCAGGCCAGACAAACATCATCGGGAACAGCTGGTAACTGTGGAGAGAGAAGAGAGCTGGCAATTAGCCGACAGCTGAGCGGCCAGCCCAGAGGAGGAAGGGCTGAGCAGTACCCCCCCCCCCAATGACCCCTCTCCCTCGGAGGGCCACCGAGATTGAGGGGAAACCGTCTATGGAACTCGCGGAGGAGGACAGGGGCATGTACGTCAGAGGATGAAACCCAGGAGCGTTCCTCCGGACCGTACCCCTTCCAATGCACCAGGTACTGTATGCGCCCACGGAACCTACGGGAGTCAACAATCGATTGTACCTCATACACCTCATGGTTCTCAACCTGAATAGGGCGAGGACGTGGCACCGAGGTGGCAAATCGGTTACAGACCAACGGTTTCAATAAGGAGACATGAAACACATTTGAGATGCGCATACTAGGAGGAAGTTCCAACGCGTAAGCTACTGGGTTAATCCTGCGAAGGATACGGAAAGGCCCAATAATTCGAGGTGTAAACTTCAGTGAGGGAACACGAAGCCGGAGGTTGCGAGATGACAGCCAGACCCTGTCCCCAACCTGAGATGCTCCTCTAACGCAGGAATACTCTGCGGAACAAATGAGTCAGGCAACATGGAAGGTTGGAAACCATAATTCGCCATAAATGGTGACAATCGGGAGGCAGAATTCAAGGCACTGTTGTGAGCAAACTCTGCCCAAGGTAATATGTCAGACCAGTTGTTATGATGGTCAGAAATATAGTAACGTAGGAAATGGTCCAAGGACTGATTGGCTCGTTCTGCGGCCCCATTAGACTGCGGGTGATACGCAGAAGAGAACGCAAGCTGGATTCCCAACTGTGCACAAAAGGCTCACCAGAACCGGGAGACAAACTGACTGCCCCTATTCGAGACAATTGCCTTGGGTAGCCCATGTAAGCAAAAGATCTCCTGAGCAAAAATGGAAGCCAGTTCCTTAGAGGTGGGCAACTTCTTAAGTGGAATACAATGACACATCTTTGAGAACCGGTCAACCGCCATAAGGATAACAGTGTTGCCTTGGGAGTTGGGCAATTCCACAATGAAATCGATAGACAGGTGAGTCCAGGGCCTCTCTCCATTGGGTATGGGTTGTAGGATGCCCACTGGAAGGTGTCGTTGAGTCTTACTCTGAGCACACACGGGACAGGCAGCTACGAAAGCAGTAACATCAGCCCGTAGACTAGGCCACCAGAATTGTTGGGAGATGGCCCAAATTAGTTGATTCTTCCCAGGATGGCCAGCTGCCTTGGGAGAATGATAAGTCTGGAGCACTGCAGTACGGAGACTCTCTGGGACAAAGCAGCAGTCACAAATTTTATCAGGAGGAGCATGGACCTCAGCAGCAAGAATTTTGTCACCCAAAAGAAAAGTAAGACTGGTGCGAACCGTAGCTAAGATACAATCAGGAGGAATCATAGGAACCGGAACCGACTCCGACTTGGCAGTGGAGGAAAATTGTTGTGACAAGGCATCAGCCCTTACATTCTTAGTACCGGGTAAGAATGAGACAATGTAATTAAAGCTCGACAAGAAAAGAGCCCATCGCCCCTTCTGGGAGAGAGTCGCTTAGCCTCAGACCAGAATGTAAGATTCTTATGGTCAGTAAGAATAAGTCAAGATATGAAGACATATGTAACACATATCTGTATATAACCCAGAGTTCCCCTTCAATATAAGAATGTATTTCTTTATATAATGTTTTTTAATTCTTCTTGGGTATTCTCAATATTGCAACACATATCTTGTTATTCACTTGTTATTGTTATTACTTGTTATTTGCTTCACATGAGATTATTCCCAGAAATGATGTTCAAATGTTTTTATGGAAAATACCTGTTGATAACATAACTTACCAAAAAGTCAGAATGACCTTTAAAGTTGTTATTGTGTTATGGCGAAAATGACCATGTGAAATATGAAATAGATTATCCTGGAATGTATTGTGTATTTTCTATTTTCACTCTTTCCCACACATAGACTGTAATGTTATAATTTTCTTATAAAAACGCTGTTACAAATTGAGTAATATCATCACTTTCATCACTTTCCCTTTGGAAAGGAAGTGACGTGATCCTCTGTACGGAGATTGATTTTCTGAGTAAATATACATTGATGAATGCAACTTCGTAGAGGTCTTTTATTTCAAGGCTGTACATAACATTTGGTGACCCTGACGTTCTTCTTGTCTGCATCCCCACCTCCGGCTCTCAACCCGCAACAGGAGGGACAACAAAGAGGCCTCAGGTGAGAAAAATTGTATTTCTCATTATTATAACGTACTATCTTTCTGTGCGGTTTTGAGGAGCCGGGTGGGGCTTTTGGAGTACAGAAGGTAACACGTTCCTTTTTGATTTCAATGCATTCTGTCTATGTATGATTACTGAGAATAATAATGGTACCAATTATAGCTGATGCATGCAAATGTACGTACTTGTGTTTCTTTTTGTTGCCCTCAGAAATGACAATGTATATAGTTGTGTTATTAAGGGATGTGTAAGAGGCAGGTGCCACAATTTCTATGAGTGAATAGAAGGTGGTGAATGTTGAATTTTTTGTGTGATTTTTTGAGAAACATTTGTGGTCCTAAGGCGGATAGGTTTGCCTTCAGCGGACAGCCACAAATGGGTGAATGACCTGCTGTATGTTCTCTGGAATAGGGAGTTGAGAGATACTAGCCTATTACCACTCAGAAAGGAGACGTCCTTCTGAGAGTAGAACGAAGTGAGATATCTCAATATATGTACTGGGCTGCTGGTACACAGCCGTAAGAAGTAAAAAGTAGAGCTCTCAGTCCCGGAGCTCTAAACTATTGTCATTTCTGAAAGGGGTAACAGGAAAAACAAAGAAAATGGGAAATTTGCTTGGAAAAAATATTTTACCGGTAATGAATACTTTTGGGTTAACAAAAAAAAGGGCAAAGAAATTATTAAAAATAGCAAAGAAAACAGGGTTAAATGTATCAAAGTTGCATCCAAGCACTCCTATCATCAAGATGATGGTAAGTGGAGAGCCGGATGCTTTAAAGCATCATGTAAAGTGGTGTAAAATTACAAAAAGGGAATACAAAAAGGACCCGTCTAAATGGTGGCCTCCACAAGGTGCATTTGACACCCCAACAATTGATGCGTTATTTAATTTACTTTTCAAAATGTCTGATTGTGGGGGGATTGAATGTTTGGCTGCTTGGGAAGAAGAGTCCCGAAAGAATCTAAAGCCACCCCCTTATAAAATGTGTACTGAAAAAACTGCTCTGCATCTGGAAGATGAAGAGGAGCTTCCCAATGCTTGGGCATCCCCGTATGAGTTTGCAAGAAGGGATTTAGAAGTAGCATCTAGAGCAGCATCTGCCCCTATAGGTGAAGTTGATCCTGTAGAGGAAAGGGAAGAAGACACGGGAGAACAAAGTGCTCCCTACCCGCCTTTTCAGGTTACCCCTCAGCAGCAGCAAGCTGTTTCCAGCTTCTCACAGGAGGGAAGGAGTCGAAGGCTAGAGGGAGCCCAAGGGACTTCCCAGCGGAGGAGTAGTTTGGGATCTTCATTAGATAGAAGTGAGGGGGTAATATTTGATAAAGATGGACAAATTTGGCAGTACACTCCATCAAGGCCAAATGCTTTAGCAAAATTCACAAAGGTAGATCAATCACATAGCCCCCTAAGACAGATACATCAAAAGTATAGCCCAGTAACTACAAGGCAAAAGGCAGCAAAACAGAAAACAACTCTGGGGGTACTGCATACTCCAGAAAGAAAGAGAGAAACAAGAGAGTTGCTTAGGTCTCTATTAAAAGAAAAGCCACTAGAGCAGATGCCCCTAAGGGAAGTAGCCCTGCCAGGAGGGATAGTGGGAGATCACTATGTAGCTAATATGGCCCAGGTTTATGTCCCGTGGAAGCCTAGTGAAATAAGAGCTATTGTAGCAGAATTGCCCAACATGGAAAAATGCCCTAAGAAATGGTATAGAAAAATGATGTGGATGGAAAGGACTCAGCAAGCCACATATATAGATATGTGGATCTTGATTGATTGTGCCATCCCTGAGAAGTATGTGGATGTCTGGAAGGTTTTTGCTCAAAAGAAGGGTGCCTGTCAGGAGGGAGTATTGAAGGTAGAAGAAGATGGGGCGGAAGCATATGAAAAAGCTGTTGATAGATTGAATGAGATTTTGAAAGACTGGGTTACAACTACGTTTGATAAGGGACAAGATATGCGAGTGTTAATGGATGTTGTTCAAAAGAAAGGTGAGGATGTATTAGATTATTGGAATAGGTTCAAGGATGCTATACAGAAGCACACAGATTGGATGGTTGATGATGAAGCTGATATGAAACGTCCTGAGTTAGTGAATGTGTTGGTAGGAGGAATGTTGCCTGAAATAAGAGAAGAAATAGAGCTTAGAACTGTAGGATGGAGAAAGAAGGCTGCCCCAGATTTGGTTGATATAGCACAAGCAGCCTATGAGGTGCTCCAAAAGAGAAAGGATAAAATAGAGAAGAAAGAGAAATCTAAAATAATGAATGTGCAAACTCCCGAAGTCAGAGAAAAGATCTCTGAGCCCAAAGGAATACCAGTTTCTACGGTGCAGGTATCACCTCAGGGTATGCCTGTAGCTGATCCTCCCTATCCACCCTCAGGTGTAGTATACATTTCTAATTATGGTGTTCCCCAAAATAGACTAACTAATTGGAAACAAAATGAAATGCCCCGCAGGAATCCTAAAATACAATCCAGATATCAACAGATCATTCCAAATATACCTAGACCTGCGGCTCCCCAGCTTCGTGCTCCACCCACCTGCTTTAAGTGTGGTGTGGGGGGTCACCTGGCACAGGATTGCCGGAGGCGCTAGGATGAGGCGGAATGTGGTGATAATACGGAGGACCAAACAGTGTACCAGGCATTGGCAGCTATTGAAATTGATTCAGGTGAAGAGCCGATGATCATGATAAATGTCAATGGCGTTAATCTGTATAGCTTAATTGACACAGGTGCTTCGAGATCCCTTTTGAATGTCCTTGACCTTGACCTGCCGCTCTCTAATGAGAAAGTCTCATTGGTGGGGGTGAGTAATAATGTTATCTCAGCAGAGGTTACTAAACCTGTGCGAGTAACTTTGGGTGGACATTCAACAGAGCATTCCTTCGTATTGTCTCCACATTCCCCCTGTAATTTAGTAGGTAGAGATTTGCTGTCAAAAATGGGAGTGACCATTGCTTTATCCCCAGGGAAAACTATAGTGGATATACCCAGTGGAATGGAGCAGGAGGCTGCTGATCTCCTGTTCATGCCCTTATCAGTGAGGGAAATGGAAAAGGACGGGGGGATACCAGAGGGAGTAAAGCAACAAATTAACCCCTCCATTTGGGTGACTGGCGCTAACACGCCTGGCCTCATGCAAGTTTCTCCGGTAAGACTAAAAAGAGACCCTACACTGCCAGTACCTAGACTACCTCAATACCCCTTATCCCCAGATTCAGTAGAAGGTATAAGGCCAGTGATAGAAGAGCTACTACAGGAGGGGGTACTCACCCCCTGTAGGAGCCAGGCTAACACTCCTATTTATCCAGTACCAAAACCCATGAAAGCTGGTGAGGGGAGTTGCAGGTGGAGGTTGGTACATGATTTACGTGCAGTTAATAAAGTGATTGTTCCATCTGTACCAGTGGTGCCTAATCCTTCGACAATTTTGGCAACGATACCTCCCTCTGCTACTCATTTCACAGTAATTGATTTAGCTTCAGCATTCTTCAGTGTCCCTGTTCATCCAGAGGACCAATGGCTTCTAGCTTTCACGTTTGAGAAAAAACAGCTAACCTGGACACGGTTACCTATGGGATATCATGACTCCCCTAGCTGTTTTTCTCAGGCATTAAAGGACAAACTGGATGGGTGGCAGCCGCTCCATGGGTCCATCCTAATACAGTATGTGGATGATCTTCTATTGGCCTCATCGGATGAGGAAGCCTGTACTGAAGATTCTATATCCCTAATGAACTTTTTGGCCACTATTGGACAAAAAGTAGATGCTACGAAAGTGCAATGGGTTAAAACGAAAGTGCAATACCTAGGTCACTGCATCTCTCATGGCATAAAACACCTCACCGATAAAAGGAAACAGGTAATTGCTAAACAAAAAATGCCTGTAACCTTAAAACAATTAAGAGCATTTTTAGGACTAGGGGGCTATTGTAGACAATTTTTACCACAATATTCCACTATAATAGGTCCATTACAAGACTTGTTGAAAGGTCATACGAAAAGCAATTACAAATTTACCACAGAAGAGTTAACTCCAGCAGTTAAGGAAGCGTTTAAACAGATAAAGCAATCCTTGCTAACTGTACCGAGTCTGGGTTTGTCTGATTATAGCAAGGATTTTTATCTGTTTTGTACGGAGGTTAATGGACACGCCAATGGGGTTCTAACTCAACATTTCTGTGCCAGGCATCGCCCGGTAGGGTATTACAGTTACCCACTGGACAGTGTAGCCAGAGGTTTGCCTGGTTGCCTAAAATCAGTAGCAGCGGCTGCCCTGCTGGTAGAAAAAACTACTGACATTGTACTTGGAAATGACTTATACTTAATGTGTCCGCATGACTTGGAAGCTATGTTAAACAGTGCTTATACTAAACATTTTTCTGTCCAGAGAATAACCCACTATTACTTGATTTTGCTGTCAGCTTCTAATCTAAAAATTCAACGTTGCCAGACCTTGAATCCGGCCACCTTCTTGCCAGAAGATGACACCGAGGAGATTGAGGACTCATACTTGGCACATGATTGTGCTACCTCAATTGATGAAGTGACCAAACCCAGACCCGACCTATTGGATGAACCCATCTCAGGCCTGCCTCTGTGTGCTGACCTATTTGTAGATGGCTCGTCCCTTAGAAGACCTGATGGATTGAATCTAGCTGCCTGTGCAGTAGTGAACGGAGAAGGTAAACTATTGCATGCTGAAGTCTTGCAAAATTCTAAATCAGCACAGGCAGCTGAACTTACTGCTATTTGTGTGGCTTTAGAGCTTGCTGAAGGTGACACTGTGAACATTTATAGTGATTCAGCTTATGCTGTGGGTATCTTGCACAGTTTTGCACAACTTTGGCAGGAAAGAGGTTATCTTACAGCTGCAGGAACTCCTATCCAACACAAAGAATTGATTGTTAGACTACTTACTGCAGTACAGTTACCCTTCAAAGTTGCAGTAATCAAGTGCAAAGCCCACACCAGAGCGGAGGATAGTGTGTCTATTGGGAATGCTTTAGCTGACGAACAGGCTAGAACTGTTATACATTCCTATGATGCATCTAACCTGGTTTCTACTTTCACATTAATGGATCTACAAGTTGATCTAGCGGTACTATCAGCCTTACAAGACAGCTCGCCTCACAAATCTTCTTGGATCGCTAAAGGAGCGATCTGTGTAGAGGATGGATTATGGCGTTTCCATGGGAAATTAGTTGCCCCTCCGACTCTTTTTCCTTCTCTGTTTGCTTTGAGCCATGGGCCTTGCCATGTCTCAACAGGAGGGATGTGTCGGACGGTAAAAAAACATTGGTGGGCTCCAGGTTTCCACACATATGCTGTTAAGCAGGTTCAGGAATGTGTAACATGTCAAATGCATAATATTGGTAAACCAGTTCCCACTCCTATGAAGCATATTCCACATACTGAGGAGCCATTTCAAATTGTGCAAATTGACTTCTCAGATATGCCCCCTTGTGGCCGTTACCGGTATCTTTTGGTGTGCGTGTGTCAATTTTCGAACTGGGTTGAAAGCTTCCCCACTGCGAAGAATGATGCCCGTACGGTAGTTAAATGTCTTACTAGAGAATTAATACCACGGTTTGGTATAGGGGCTGTCATTTCCTCAGATAGAGGTACACACTTTGATAATAAACTAATGGCAGAAGTGGTGAATATTCTGGGGATAAGACAGCAGCTGCACACGCCATATAGGCCACAAGCTAGTGGGATGGTTGAAAGCACTAACCAGACTTTAAAGAGATATCTTGCAAAAATAACTGCTAATGGGAAAAGCACATGGGTAGAAGCGTTGCCTATAGCTTTAGCTACCATTAGGACTACCCCTAAAGAAAAACACGGGCTATCACCCTTCGACATACTATTTGGAAGACCACCTCGGAGACTTCCTGCACCTTTGGCACCCCCAGAGACAGTAAATTTGAGAAATGGTCAAGATACCATGATAGACTATGTGCGCAGACTGGCAAATGTGTTTTCTGATACTTTTTCCAGAGCCAAAGCAGGACAACCAGTGTACACAAGTGACGGAACGCATGGACTAAAGTCAGGAGAGTGGGTGTACATCAAGAATCATACACCCCGGACCACTTTGTCTCCTAGGTGGAAAGGTCTGTTTCAGATCATTCTTGTATCTCCAACTGCAGTGAAGCTGAAAGACTACAAGTACTGGGTTCATGGTTCCCATTGTAAAAAGGCTGTAGCTCCGAAGGAACCTACAGATCAGTCTGCTGGTAGCAGGTATTCTTCTTTACCCTTGCATTCTAGGTCATCACCGCCAATTACTCGTGCCAGAGCCAGAAGACTCCAGAATTAATCTCCTGGGGCCTAGACCGAATGTGGTGTTATGGAGCATTATCCTCTGTGGTGGAGCGGTGGTGTGGATCACAGTAATGGCATTCGAATGGACATACCATAAAGAAAAGGGTAAGATACATGACACCTACCTTTTCAATGCCACTGTGACAAGTGAGAAATTGCAACCTGAAGAAAGCCGTAATCCCAAAGAGCAAGAAGAGACACTCATGAGTATCATGTTAAATTGGGTGAACCCTTTCATAACTTCTTTGTGTCCATGCACCTACAGGCAGCAAAGAAACTGAACATTTCTAATTGCTGGATATGCACACACGCACCTATATCACATAAGACTATACCCTTATTAGGTGTTCCCAGCACATTGGCTGAAATAGAGAACAGTGCTCACTTTGAAGATGTAAGCAGAACTATGGTTGACAGAGTTGTTTCACTCCTGTTGTTCACTAATGCTCCAATGACAATCCCCTCTGTCTGCATAAACTTCACTCGAGAATATTCATCTGAGCTGCTTACTCAAGGTTTTCAAAGTACTACCAGACCTATTGGGAACTCTAACTGTATGGACAATGCTGAGATCAGATATTGGTTTGATGGTAAGGATACAGCATGGAGCACAGATCGGTATCAGGAACTACACGACTACACGCATCAACAACATTCTAGGCAAAACAATATGAAATTATTAATGTGTTTGCAGGGGTATAATTTCAAGAAGGCTTGTGCAGCTCCCCCAGGTTATTACTTTATATGTGGGAAGAAAGCATATAATTGGATCCCTTTAAATTCTATGGGGGTTTGTTATTTTGGGAGAGTAATACCTGCCACTTGGTATATGAGTAACGATGAGTTTAAGGAGTCCCAAATCCGTAAAATCCCCATACATCTTTTAAAAAGAGATTTAGATTCTCAGTCAGAACCTGGGGGGGAGGAAGAGAATCATGATGAGGTTGAAGATCCTGACATGAACAAGGAAGGTGAGACTAACATTGAGGTACCCCTAGTTAATGTTGAGGAAAATACTAATAACATTTATAATAGTGACCTTGGCACTAATATAGAGTCCCATGACAGGGAGATAAAGCCAATATTCTCCATACCATGGGTAAATAGATGTTGTATCAAAAAGGCATTCAGTTTTATCATTGATTTAGCTGACTTGATCGATAATATTACAGCATTGTATGATATGAACTTTGTGATGCTTGCCACTGAACTAAAAATGGTTAAAAAGGAGATGTTGCAGCACCGGCTGGTGCTGGATTATCTTACAGCGAGCCAGGGAGGAATATGCACCATAGTGGGAACAGGCTGTTGTAACTACATTGGAAATGATACTAAAGCAGAAGATGCTATCATTTCACATGTAGAACAGGTACAACAGCTTAAGCTCAATTTTCGGAAAGAGCATACTGAAACTGCTTGGGTTGAAGGAAGCTGGGAAAGCTGGACTTCCTGGCTTAATCCTGCCAACTGGTTTTCAGGCATTGGAGGTTGGTTTGCTGGTATATTACATGGTATCCTATATATTGTTGGTATCATAGTACTTATAATCCTTATAATCAAATGTGCACCTATGTTATTCAAATGTTGTTTTAAAGTAACTACCACTTCTTGTTGCGCTATTTGGAAAGCTTGTACTAACACTGGTTCTTTTGAGCCCCAAAGGTCAAGAGTTAGAACTGCTCATGAGATGGTGGCTCGTATACCTGGAGGTCAACCCAGAGCCATAGAGGAAGTTTAAAGAGGAATACCCAAGGAATTATAAACATAGGAGGGATGTCAAGATATGAAGACATATGTAACACATATCTGTATATAACGCAGAGTTCCCCTTCAATATAAGAATGTATTTCTTTATATAATGTTTTTTAATTCTTCTTGGGTATTCTCAATATTGCAACACATATCTTGTTATTCACTTGTTATTGTTATTACTTGTTATTTGCTTCACATGAGATTATTCCCAGAAATGATGTTCAAATGTTTTTATGGAAAATACCTGTTGATAACATAACTTACCAAAAAGTCAGAATGACCTTTAAAGTTGTTATTGTGTTATGGCGAAAATGACTATGTGAAATATGAAATAGATTATCCTGGAATGTATTGTGTATTTTCTATTTTCACTCTTTCCCACACATAGACTGTAATGTTATAATTTTCTTATAAAAACGCTGTTACAAATTGAGTAATATCATCACTTTCATCACTTTCCCTTTGGAAAGGAAGTGACGTGATCCTCTGTACGGAGATTGATTTTCTGAGTAAATATACATTGATGAATGTAACTTCGTAGAGGTCTTTTATTTCAAGGCTGTACATAACACTAGGCCACCAGAATTGTTGGGAGATGGCCCAAATTAGTTGATTCTTCCCAGGATGGCCAGCTGCCTTGGGAGAATGATAAGTCTGGAGCACTGCAGTACAGAGACTCTCTGGGACAAAGCAGCAGTCACAAAGTTTATCAGGAGGAGCATGGACCTCAGCAGCAAGAATTTTGTCACCCAAAAGAAAAGTAAGACTGGTGCGAACCGTAGCTAAGATACAATCAGGAGGAATCATAGGAACCGGAACCGACTCCGACTTGGCAGTGGAGGAAAATTGTTGTGACAAGGCATCAGCCCTTACATTCTTAGTACCGGGTAAGAATGAGACAATGTAATTAAAGCTCGACAAGAAAAGAGCCCATCGCCCCTTCTGGGAGAGAGTCGCTTAGCCTCAGACAAGAATGTAAGATTCTTATGGTCAGTAAGAATAAGAACGGGCCTCAGACAAGAATGTAAGATTCTTATGGTCAGTAAGAATAAGAACGGGCACTGTGGTACCTTCAAGGAGATGTCTCCATTCTTTCAGGGCTAAAATGATCGCCAACAGCGCTCTGTCACCAATCTCATAATTGCACTCAGCAGGTGACAATATCTTGGAAAAGTAGCCACACAGATGCATAGTGCTCTCAGAGTTAGGACATTGAGACAGAAGGGCGCCAACTCCCGTCTCAGAAGCATCAACTTCTAGGATAAAAGGCAACGTAGGATCAGGATGTGCCAACACAGGAGCAGAAACAAAGGCAGCCTTGCGAGTCTCAAAGGCCTTAATGGACTCTGGAGACCAACTCTGTGGGTTACCGTCCTTTCTGGTCATATCAGTCAGAGGCTTGACCAGAGATGAGAAGTTACGAATAAACTTCCGATAGTAGTTGGCAAAGCCCAGGAAACGCTGCAGAGGACGTAAACCCACGGGTTGAGGCCACTGTAGGACTGCCGAAAGTTTCTCTGGGTCCATTTAAAAACCAGTAGTGGAAATGACATAGCCCAGAAATGTAACCTGTTCACGATAGAACTCGCACTTCTCCAGTTTACAATAGAGATTGTTCTCTCTTAGTTTCTGAAGTACACGACAGACATCTGTGTGGTGGCTCTCCAGGGACTTGGAAAATATGAGGATATCATCGACATAAACCACCACACACAACTGCAACAAATCTCGGAGGACATCGTTAATAAATTCCTGGAAAACTGCCGGGGCGTTACAAAGGCCAAAAGGCATTACCAGGTATTCATAATGGCCTGTTCTGGTATTAAACACAGTCTTCCACTCGTCACCCTCCTTAATGCGCACGAGATTGTATGCCCCTCTTAGGTGAAGCTTCGTGAAAACCGTTGCTCCCTTGAGGCGGTCAAATAACTCAGTAATCAATGGAATCGGGTAGGCATTCTTAATCATGACACGATTGAGATCCCTATAATCTATACAAGGTCTCAGTTCACCGCTCTTCTTTTTCACAAAGAAGAAACCAGCACCAGCAGGAGATGAGGATTTGCGGATGAAACCTCGAGAAAGTGCGTGAGCAACATACTCCTCCATGGCCTTATCCTCCAAGACCGACAAAGGGTAAACCCAGCCACGAAGAGGTATGGCACCAGGTTGAAGGTCAATTGCGCAATCATGAGTGAGGTGTGCAGGCAAACTACCGGCTTGACCTTTATCAAAGACATCGCCAAAATCACGGTTCTCCTCCGGCAGGGAGGGGAGTGAAGCGGTGCACAGGACCTTGGATACCTTCAGGAAGCATGTCTCACTGCATTGTGGTGACCAGGAGAGAACCTCAGCACAGAGCCAATCAAAAGAGGGGTTGTGCCTCTGTAACCAAGGATAACCAATAACCAGCGGAAATCTGGGTGAGAAAATAACTTGGAATTGGATTATCTCATGGTGAAGAGCCCCTACGGCCATGGACAATGGAACCGTCTCATGAGTCACATGGGCAGGCTGTAAAGGTCTCCCGTCAAGAGCCTCAATGGCAAGTGGAGTGTCACGCAGCTGCAGCGGAATCGAGTGCTGCGAAACAAATGCAGCATCATTGAACAGGCCTTCAGCCCCAGAGTCAATTAGAGCCTGTATCTCAATGGACGACTCAGCCCAAGAAAGGGTGACCAAAACCAGGGGCTTATCCTTCTGGATAACTGGGGACCAAACAACGCCTCCTAAAGTCTGTCCATGACAGGACCCCAAGGTTCGGGCGTTCCCTGGACGGGTAGGACAAGACTGCAAAAAGTAACCTGCCTGGCCACAATAAAGGCACAATCTCTCCCTCCTCCTAAAGGCTCTCTCATCCGCAGAGAGACGCGTGAAGTCCAGGTGCATGGGTTCATCTTCACTGACAAACTCGGTACCAGGAGGCATGGAAGGTAAGGGAGGCATGGGTGGGACCTACAAAGCTCAGAGGCAAACGTACAGGAGGCTTCCGCAAGCGCTCCTTAAGAGAAAGTCTTTCTCTGAGTCTGGTGTCAATGAGGATGGCAAACGAGATCAAGCTCTCCAGCTCAGTGGGTATATCTCAGGCTGCTATCTCATCCTTGATGGAATCCGAGAGACCATGAGAAAAAGCAGCCACGAGGGCCTCATTGTTCCAAGCAACCTCTGCTGCCAGAGTACGGAATTCAATGGCGTAGTCGGCAACAGTTCTCGTACTCCGTTTGATGGACATGAGGCACTTGGCAGCAGAAGCGGAGCGTGCGGGGACGTCAAAAACCCTTTTAAAGGAGGCCACAAACTGAGGGTAACTCAAGACAACAGGTTTTTGCATCTCCCATAGAGGGTTAGCCCAGGCCAAGGCTCTCTCAGAAAGCAAAGATATCATGAAATCTACTTTTCTTCTGTCCGTGGGAAACGCCTGGGGCAGCATTTCGAAGCATATCTCAACCTGATTGAGAAACCCTCTACATTGAACTGGATCGCCCCCAAATCGCTGGGGAAGTGGAGCAGAACCAGACATAACTGACTCAGGTTGTACCAGAGCAGCCACCGTGGGGGATTCCAGCTAAGCCGTGCGATTCAGGAGCATTTGTAACGCCAAGGCAAACTGATCCATGCAGTGATCTTGCTCATCCAGTCTGGAAAAAATATTACCAACAAGTGGATTGACTGTATCTTCTGAATTCATGGCCTTCATGTACTGTCAGGAACCATGAAACAGAGACAGAAGTACAATCAAAATCACACTTTTCTTATTCATAAAAAGGTAAATAGGAAAAAGCGTAGTCAACCAAGCCAGAGTACAGTAGCCAGATTGGGTAGTCAGCCAGTCCAAAGTTCATAAACTAGATCGGGTAATCAGCCAGTCCAGACGTCAGGGATCCAAGGAGAGCAACTGCAAGCAGGATGGAAGCCAGTAGGGATGTTAGCAAGCCAGTCTTGAAACAACAGCAGGAGATGGTTCCTAGTGATGTGACCAAATGTGAAGGCAATGAAGAAATGAACTGGAAGACTTTAAATAGGCAGGCCAGACGAGCATCATCGGGAACAGCTGGTAACTGTGGAGAGAGAAGAGAGCTGGCAATTAGCCAACAGCTGAGCGGCAAGCCCAGAGGAGGAAAGGCTAAGCCAGCCCTGACAGCAGGTCATGGTGCATGCTTTGGCCAATCATCATACAGCATGGGCCGTTACGTGCTGCTCGAATTTGGCGTGAACGCCCCATAATGTTCGGTTTTTGACGAACGGGCGAACGGGCAATGTTCGAGTCAAACTCATTCCTACTATTGATGTTAGGCTAACTGGTCTGTAATTCCCAGGGATGTATTTTGGGCCCTTTTTAAATATTGGTGCTAAATTGGCTTTTCTCCATTCACTGGTACCATTCCAGTCAATAGACTGTCAGTAAAAATTAGGACCAACGGTCTGGCAATTACTTGACGGAGTTCCCTAAATACCCTACTTCTTGGCACACAAACTGTTCCTATTTTTGATGTGCTGTAATGAACATTTCTTATGGGAATGCTTACAATATGCATGTGTCATGTTTACCTCCTATGTTGCATGTTATGGCCTTCTGGGCCTCCCCATTTCTCTATCCTTTACGTCATTGTTTTGCCTCAATAAAATTCTATGTAAAAAATAAATAAATAAGTACCTCTGGGCCTTAGGCCTCTATGGATAATTTAATGTAGTTTGTCACCATTCCATGTGTGCAAATTTAAAATGTGGCATGTTAGTTATCTATTTACTCAGCATAACATGTGCGCCGTTAATAAATTTGTTTTGTTCCGTTTCGTATTATCCTTTAATTCGTATTTTCGCTAGGTTCACTAACTTTTTATAACAATTACGAATGTTCGTTATAATGAATTTAAAAAGCAAAAAATACCTTTCGCAATATGGCAGTCATCAGACTCATTATGCTCATTATGAGGGGCTCCCACCATCCCTGTGCTGTGCTGACTTCCTCCTGGGGCTGTACCCCTGCTGTGCTCATTATGAGGGGCTCCCACCATCCATTTGCTTTGCTGAATTCCTCCTGGGGCTGTACCCCTGCTGTGCTCATTATGAGGGGCTCCCACCATCCCTGTGCTGTGCTGACTTCCTGGGTGTGTACCCCTGCTGTGCTCATTATGAGCGGCTCCCACCATCCCTGCAAAAAGGTTTTGCACAGAGCAGCCCCCATCTTCCACTACTATGGTCCCCCAGCCAGGACTTTTGGCTCCTCCTGCCTTCTGAGTGCCCCCATTGCAAGCTGCAAAGTATAGTATAGAGTGCCCTTATAACAAGGTAAAAAACAAACTCTGCCTTTAGAATCACTTTAAATCACTTCCTTCTCCTACCCAAGACTACTTGCCCCATGAGGCATTGCTCCTCACACATTTAAAGACTGCAAAGCTAACATAAGATGCAGAGAATATGCATGTACACGCCTGCTGGTAAACTGACTTTTAGGAGCAGTTGGGCATTTTTTTCAACTGCTCCTGAACTCATCCAATGTTATCTTATCAGTACATGTACACAGGTTAGTTTATAGTCGTTTTTAGGCAGTTGTGTTTAGAGGCTTTTTTTTAATCCGAAAAAATGCATTCAGAAGCTGTGTTTAGAGGCATTTCAAACGCTAAACGAGGTAACTCGCGTTTAGCCGCATGCGCTTACAGACATTTTTCATTTTTGGCTATTTTGAAAAAAATATATATTTTTTCAAACACTTCTAGACGCAAACTCGGCTAAACGCAACTAAACATGGCTAACCTGACTTTTTAGACACCGGTTTCTAGCTGTCAAGTTAAATCATTCAGGAGAGGTTGAACAACATCCTGTGTACATGAAGCCTTAGGCTCCATGCACACTGAAGCTCAAAAAAGCTATTTCTGGACGCCAGATTGCTGGCAGAAAACGCTGGTTGAAAAACCTGCTTTTAACAGCGTTTTATACTAGCGTTAATGAGCGTTAATGAGCGTTTTACAGCGTTAGCGTTAATGGGCGTTTTTTATAAAAATACACAGAGGACACTCCAAAAATCCCACAATGCATTGAAAAATAGAATGCCGAACACTAATGAACGAGCGTTAATGAGCGTTAATGAGCGTTAATGAGCGTTTGTCGTTTTTTGCCGCTGAAAAACGTCACTTTGAACGCGAATTTCTGGCGTTCAGAAAAAAGCCCATAAACTCCACTGCTCATTAAAGCTGAAAAACGTTCATGTGTGCATGGACACATAGGCTAACATAGAGTGGAGTTTATGGGCTATTACAAAAAACGCCCAAACTCCAATAAACTGCAGTTTATCAGCTTCAGTGTGCATGGAGCCTAAGGCTCCATGCACACTGAAGCTGATAAACTGCAGTTTATTGGCGTTTGGGCGTTTTTTGTAAAAGCCCATAAACTCCACTCTATGTTAGCCTATGTGTCCATGCACACATGGACGTTTTTCAGCTTTAATGAGCACTGGAGTTTATGGGCTTTTTTCTGAACGCCAGAAATTCGCGTTCAAAGTGCCGTTTTTCAGTGCCAAAAAACGACAAACGCTGATAAACGCTGATAAACGCTCGTTCATTAGTGTTCGGCATTCTATTTTTCAATGCATTGTGGGATTTTTGGAGTGTCCTCTGTGTATTTTTATAAAAAACGCCCATTAACGCTAACGCTGTAAAACGCTCATAAACGCTCTTTAACACTAGTATAAAACGCTGTTAAAAGCAGGTTTTTCAACCAGCATTTTCTGCCAGCAATCTGGCGTCCAGAAATAGCTTTTTTGAGCTTCAGTGTGCATGGAGCCTTACAGTGACGAGCATATCTCAGCATTGCATCCAGGTCCAGCCACCTGGACAGCAGAGACTCTTATAACCAGAAAAGAGCAAGGCAGGGAGAAAGATGAAGCTACCCCATCCACTGTTGTATCCCAGAGTACAGAGGTATGCGCGAAGGGACAAGGCCCAGATCATGTTCCATGATTTGTTTAGTAACTGTGTATCCCTCTAACAAACCTGACTCTGCAGTGAAAATGTATGCAGTGTTAGATGATCAGAGTAACTGGTCATTAGCCAAATCAGAATTCTTTAATATGTTTAACATTAGTGGTGAAACATTTTCCTACACTCTAAAAGCATGCTCAGACATTATGAAGATAACAGGGCGTAGGGCATCCAACTTCACTGTTCAGTCTATTTAAAAGCAAATACACATAGGACTTCCCACACTTGTTGAATGTGACATGATACCCGATGACAGGTCAGAAACTCCAACACCCAAGGTTACACAGCATTTCTCTCATCTGAAATCCTTAAAAGACAAGATCCCAGAACTTGACCCTAATGCCCAAATACTTCTCTTGCTAGGAAGGGATATCCTAAGTGTGCACAAGGCACATGAGCATATTAATGGGCCCCACAACATGGCTTATGCACAATGTTTAGATTTAGGCTGGGTTATAGTTGGGAAAGCATGCTTAAGAGACATTGATAGATCAGTAGATGTGAACTCTTTCAAGACAAATGTGCTGCCTAGTGGACGCACTTCTCTATTCAGCCCCTGCACTAGCTATATGCAGGTTACAGTTTTTTGATGCTTAAAAACAACAGCCACACACCCCATCACTATGCTATTTAGGAACTGCAACTCAGTGTAGACAGTTTAGTTGATAATGTGTTTGGAAGACCTTTAATGATGACAAATCTGATATGTCTATTGAAGATAGAATGTTGAATGAATGAAATACTTGTATAGCGCACAATGCGAACTGAATCGTCTTGATGTAGTTGAAAAAGAGATGTTTGCTGATGAAGAAAATTATTGGGTAGCACCCCTACCATTTTGCTTGCCACGTCCTAGACTGCCAAACAATATAAAGCAAGCACAGAAAAGATTCCTGGCTCTATAATGTTCTCTTGCAAAAAAATCTAAAATGAAAGAACATTTTGTGGGGTTTATGCAGATCCTCTTTTACCATGACAAAGCAGATCCTGCCCCACCATTGGAAACAGAAGGAGGGAAAGCAGAGATGCTGGATACCGCCATCTTGTTACAAGTCATTAAAGAGCAACAGGTGCAGCAGAAATGTCTTCTGGATCAGCAGGAGAAGCTGTTGGCTGTGATCAAGAAGCAGCACATGGCGATCCACCAGGAGCAACAAGGTGATAAGGCGGACGGCCTTGCTTCAGAAAATCTATGGAGTAAAGAAGAGATGAAAGCAGGAAGGAAAGAAGACAAAGATTGCGCTATTTATAAGGAGCTGGCGCCAAACCCACAGAAGGAAGAGCAGAGAAATGACACTGCGAGAGTCGACTTGCCCACACCTGAGATGAAAGCAGGCCAGGAAAAAGCAATCCTGCAAAACAATAATGATCTTAATATCGTGAAAAAGGTCCCCGAGGCTGGGGGAGTTAAGAAGACGGAGGACCATCTCACTGTTCAGAGGGTTGGCATTCCACAGCAAAAAGAAGAAGCCAAAGTTCCAGCTAAGCAGGCGACCCGTATACAGAAGCCAGCGCAGGAAGAGAAGGGGGCAGGGAAGAAGCAAAACCAGGACAAGAGCCTGCTCAAAAACCAAAAGGGTGACCTAACGCAAAAGTGAACGAGGCCTTGGTAGTAAAAATAACAGCCAGGGGCTTGGAGCAGCAAAAGACCCAACCTCAAGAGGGAGCTAAAGAGGTCAAAGCTCAAAGAGTGGACCAAGATCTGAAAAAAGACCAAGTCCTAACTTTAATGTCCCCATAGAACTGAACCTTAAGGAGCTGAATAATAACCCAGCTGATGCAGAAGAAGTGGAGATGCCAACCTGCAGTACTAGGGGAAGCAGGGAAGGTTGCTGGGGAGAACAAGATGGAACACAGCAAAGACGGGGCAGTGCCAGACAATGAACAAGGCGAACCTGAAGCTGCAGAACAATTTGGATCTCTGGAGAAGAAAGAGAGACCTTGCCAATGAAGCAATGGAGAGCGACGGGTCCCATTTCATCAGCTTCAACCACGTCCCCGACTCAAGAGTCAATGACCTCCACAACGAACTTGAAGCTCGTCTCCAGTTTTGTCCATAAGTGTGTGATCTTCAGGAAGTTGAGGAGAAGGCTGCAGGAACAGAAAATGGCAGATCTCCCAACAGACAAGTTAACTGTAGCTTTTCCAGTCTCACACGTAGGGCTTGATGTTTCGGCCTTGGAATGAAAAGTCTGGTTATACTAGAGAACACTCTGCTAAGAGTAAGAGATGGGCTGTTATGTTCACTTGTTTAAAATACTAGAGCAGTTCATTTGCAGGTAATTAAATCAAAGTCATCTTCAAGTTTTTTTAATGCCTTCAGAAGATTTTTGTCTCTTAGTGGACCAGTCATGCAATTATGATCTGACCAAGGCACAAACTTTGTAGGAGCCTGCAGGGAACGACAAATTAACTCAAAAGATCCCGTGATCCAAAAGTCCCTACTGGGCCAGGGATGCACTTGGACCTTCAATGCTTCCCACGCATCTCAAATGGGAGGAGTGTGGGAGAGAATAATTGCTATTGCTAGGGATATTCTAGACTCAATGTTGATGCAAAATAAGAACACTCGACTGTCACATGATGTGCTTACTACCCTGATGGCTGAAGTTACAGTTATAATGAACTCTAGACCATTGGTTTCCATTTCAACAGACCCAGAGAGACCCCAAGTTCTTACAACAGCAATGCTCTTGACTCAAAAAACTTGTGCAAAATCAGCACCTCCTGGTGAGTTCACCTTAAAGGATCTTTACAAGTGTCAGTGGAAGCAAGTTCACAACCTTGCTGACACCTTTTGAAAACGTTGAAGGCAAGAATATTTATTATCATTCCAAACAAGAAGAAAGGGGAAAGAGGAGAAAACAAATGTTGAAGAACATCTTGTGTTGTTGAAAGACCCTCAAGCAAGTAAAATGATTGGCCAACGGGTCTTGTCGTGAAAAACATTTCCAGTGATGATGGCAGAATT
Organism: Lithobates pipiens; assembly: GCF_037356315.1. NCBI lineage: Eukaryota > Metazoa > Chordata > Amphibia > Anura > Ranidae > Lithobates > Lithobates pipiens. The sequence continues at coordinate 165,616,719 of NW_027507785.1, forward strand.
CGCAAAGTAGAGGTCAAAATCATTAAACAAGGAATTGCTAAAAGTATATCTCAAGCCTGTCTCAGATTTGATTGTTCTTGTCCAAAAGATAGAGTCACCTGTTTCAATAGTACAGTACTTCATAGATTATATAGTATTTGTATATATTAATACCAGGTGGGGAGTCTACTATAGGATTGTCATTTTGAGGACAACTGGTGGTTGCCTGTTGCAATTGCAGTTCAGTTCCTTACAGGAAAGAAACGGAAAGTCTTTCCTATGTTAATAACGTTTCTTATTGAACAACATAAAGTTGTCTTTTTAGTTCAGATACAGATAACTGAATCTCCTCAAATTTGCCTCTAGATACACAAATGCCTGTAAGTCTATTATTTAACAAAGTTCATTTAACACTTTGACTACAATGTTATGTGTTTGATATAAGATCTAAATATAAGCTTTCTGTATAGTAATATTTAATGTTGTACTTATTGCAAAGTGTCACAAGTAATACATATTGTAATTCTAAGTTTCTCTGATTGTATTGCAGTTTACAGAACTATTGACAGAAGTAAATTCAGTTTTGGAATAAAACACAATGCTATTTCTGTCGAGTTTGTTAACTGGCTGTCAGCTAAGGGATTGTAGGACAGCACAGTTACCTACCTGTTTCCAGCTTGGTGTATGAACAATAAAGATAAAGTACATGAATATGGTTATCTCTGGGCTGTTATTGCTTATTCAATGCTAGATGGTTTTCACTGTTGAATGATTGGTGTACATCATCAGGGAAACTAAGAGTGTTGTAGATCCCCGTTAAAAAATTCAGTTGGGGCCCAGCACCGAAAGTGTTGTTGCTTGAGCCCAATTCATGCACACACTGGATGCTCCTTCCTCAGTGCACTCCCTCATTCCATGGCCACTGCACCTGTTACAATTAGATGCATGGCAGATTCGTTTTGTACTGGGGTGGGTAGAGCCTGATGGGGAACTGAGAGTTTAGTACCCCTTCAGAGCTGCCTTACTTTTGATTGACGGTGTACAGTAGTGGGCAAATTAATAGCTGATATTCCATCCGAAGCACTGTTAATCAAATGTAAAGCAGACGTGATGGGGAACTAGCCTCTAGCCTCTCAGTTCCCCATCAGCCTCTGCCCACCAAGTGACAAGTCATTTTGCATACTTGGTTAATGACATTATCTGTATCCCTGTTTACATTTAGCTTTCTGTCTGGGAATCTGCATCTGACAGTTGAACATGGCCTGGGGAAACATCTCTGTGTGGGAAGCTGTCACATACATGCAATGATGGCAGCAAAACTGGCTAGCACATTTAAGGCTGAATACAGCCTGAGTTCCCCTAAGCTTGAGGAAGGAGCGCGCCTGTTTGTTTACACGCAGTGCGCATGCTCCGAAACATCGTCGCTATTTGCAGTGACGTCACCACACTCGACGCCTGCGTTTCACTGTGGACCTGAGCCAAGCCTCGATCTCGGTGTATGCCCTCAGTCGGGACCCTCCATCTGATGGGAAAAACATCTACAGGCTCTCCAATGCATGCTGACGCTGCTGAGGACTTTTGTGCTGGAAATTCTCTATACTATATGTAAGTGGATGTATGCACCTGTGTGTTTCAAATAAATGCAACTGTTTTTAATCTGGTGGCACCTTTCTTGTCTCTCTCTTTGCACATACATGCAATGAGGCTGCTCTGAGTACTGGTGTACCGTTGTAGGAGCTGGTCTTAATATATAGAAAAGCTTGAAGGCACTTAGGCCGGCCATACATGAGAAAATGGACATGCTAGCTGTACAAAGGTGATCGATCAATTAACTTGGGTACAACAAGCCTGCCGGATTCTCCTGCAATTATCGCTAGCGGCTGATATAGCTGCTACCGATAATCACTGTCTTCTCCCGGCGGGGACGGCATGCGCTGTAGGAAACAGGCTGTAAAGCCCGAAGGCTTCACTTCCTGTTTGCCTTAGTAAGGATGCCAGCACCTGCACCCAGAGCCGAGGGACGCGTCAGCTCCGGGTGCCGACATCACGGGCTCCCTGGACAGGTAAGTATCCATATATTAAAAAATTCAGCAGCTGCAGTATTTTGTAGCTGCTGACTTTATTTATTTTTTTACCCAGGCGGAACAGCGCTTTAAGGAGGAATCTAATAGACTCCTGATGCACTCCACTGACACACAATTCATGACAGCCAAACAGAAAGTGACAGCTGAAACTGAAAGTGAGGTCATACACACAGAAGTGATGAAATATGCACGTTCTGGAGGTGCATATGAAAGTCATAGTTACATAATAGGTGAGGTCAAAAAAAGACACAAGTCCATCAAGTCAAACCTACGTGTGTGATTATATGTCAGTATTACATTGTATATCCCTGTATGTGGTGGTCGTTCAGGTGCTTATCTAATAGATTTTTTACCCTATCGATGCCCCCTGCTGAGACCACCTCTTTTCTTCTAATTTTAATGAGTGGCCACAAGTCTTAATAAGCTCCCTTCCGCGAAAAAAGTTTCATCCCTATTGTGCGGTCCCCAGTATGGTATTTGTATATTGAAATCATATCCCCTCTCAAGCGTCTCTTCTCCAGAGAGAATAAGTTCAATGCTCGCAACCTTTCCTCATATCTAATATCCTCCAGACCCTTTATTAGCTTTCTTGCCCTTCTTTGTACTCGCTCCAATTCCAGTACATCCTTCCTGAGGACCGGTGCCCAGAACTGGTCAGCTTACTCTAGGTGTGTCAGACCAGAGTCTTGTAGAGGGGGAGAATTATTGTTTTATCTCTGGATTTAATCCCCTTTTTAATGCATGCAAAATATTGTTTGCTTTGTTAGTAGCAGCTTGGCATTGCATGACATTGCTGAGCCTATCATCTACTAGAGCCCCCAAATCCTTTTCCATCCTGGATTCCATCAGAGGTTTTCCCCCCAGTGTATAGATTGCATTCATATTTTTGCCAAACAAATGCATTATTTTACAATTTTCTACTTTGAACCTCATTTGCCATGTAGTTGCTCACTCCATGAATTTGTTCAGATCTTTTTGCAAGGTTTCCACATCCTGTGGAGAAGTTATTACCCTGCTTAGCTTAGTATCACCTGCAAATACAGAAATTTAATGGTTTAACCTATTCACCAGGTCGTTTATGAACAAATTAAACAGGATTGGTCCCAGAACAGAACCCTGGGGGGACCCCATTACCCACCCTTTACCATTCCGAGAACTCCCCATTTATCACCACCCTCTAAACTCACCATTGTAGCCAGTTTTCAATCCATGTACTCAACTGGTCCACGCCAATGGACTTTATTTTGTACAGTAAACGTTTATGGGGAACTGTGTCAAATGCTTTTGCAAAATCCAGATACACCATATCTACAGGCCTTCCTTTACCTAGATGGCAACTCACCTCCTCATAGAAGGCTAATAGATTGGTTTGGCAAGAACGATTCTTCATCCATGCTGATAACTGCTAATGATACCGTTCTCATTTCTAAAATCTTGTATATAGTTCCTTATCATCCCCTCCAAGAGTTTACATACTATTGATGTTAGGCTAACTGGTCTGTAATTCCCAGGGATTTATTTTCGGCCCCTTTTAAATATTCGTGCTACATTGGCTTTTCTCCAATAAGCTGGTACCATTCCAGTCAGTAGACTGTCAGTAAAAATTGGGAACAATGGTCTGGCAATTACTTGACTTCCCTAAGTACCCTCGGGTACAAGTCATCTGGTCCTGGTGATTTATTATCAGTTTTAAGTTTCCCAAGTCTAATTTTAATTCTGTCCTCTGTTAACCACAGTGGTGGTTCCTGTGATGTTTCATGAGGATAAACACTGCCGTTTTGGTTACTGAAGCCCCTTTATTCCCTCGTGAAGACTGAGGAGAAGAATAAATTCGATAACTTCGCTATCTCCCATCCTTTGTAACCAGATGTGCTTCCTCATTCTTTATGGGGCCAATATGGTCTGTCCTCCCTTTTTTACTGTTTACATACTTAAAGCGGAGTTTCACCCTAAAGTGGAACTTCCGCTCATCTGAACCCTCCCCCCTCTGGTGTTTTTCATGATCTATCTTAGCCGTCCTTATTGCACCTTTACATTTCTTGTTGCATTCTTTATAAAGTCTGAATGTTGATGATGATGATCCCTTTTTTGAAGGCCTTCTCCTTTGCTTTTATATGCATTTTACATTGGAGTCAAGTCATCCAGGATTTTTGTTCGCTCTTTTCAATTTATTACCCAATAGGATGCATTGGCTAATGCCCTTATTTAATATGCGCTTAAAGCAAACCCATCCCTTCTCCGCGTTCATTGTTCCAAAGCTTTTATCCCAATTTATGCCTTCTAGCAAGGTTTGTAGTTTAAGGAAGCTGGCCAATTGACCTGTGATCGCGGTTACCTAAATTGCTCCGTATTTCCACATGCGTGATCAGGTCTGTATTGTTGGTAATCAGTAGATCAAGTAACGCTTTATTTCTAGTTGTGCGTCTACCATCTGACCCATAAAACTGTCCTGCAAGACATTTAGGAACTGGCGAGCCTTAGATGAATGTGTGGTTCCCTCTGCCCAGTCTATGTCTGGATAATTAATATCCCCCATTATGATAACACTTCCCATCCTTGCTGCTAATCCAAATTGTGATAGGAGATCTGTCTCCCCTTGCTCCCTCTGGTTAGGGGGCTATAGCATAATCCCGGTATTATTTTCCCCAATCAGTTTGTGATATTTAAATGCAACCTCTGCTGAAGCAGCTGCTCAGAATTTGTGAAAAAGTGTATGCAAAACCCTCTGGTGCTGCTAATGCGTGACATGCATTGGTGGTTACAAAAGGGTAAAAATGTATGTCAAACCAAAAACATTTTGTTTTGCTTTGGTGTTATTTGGTTGGTGAGCTGTATTGGATTTCTGCGAGACATATTGTTGTGGTGTAGTGTGGAGGCCAAATAATTCAATTTTAGTCTCATCTGACCACCTTAAACGACCTGAGAACCAACATTTTTTTTATACAGTAATACCTTGGATTACAAGCATAATTCGATCCAGAAGAATGCTTGTAATCCAAAGCACTCGTATATCAAAGCGAGGTTCCTCATAGGAAATAATGGAAACTCAGATAATCCGTTCCACAGCCACTGTTTGTCTATGCAGTACTGCATGTTTCCAGAGGTGTGGGGGCACCGAAGACACTCAGAGACACTCCGTTCCCAAGTGTTTCCGAGTGTCACCGGCGCCCCCGCACCTCTGGCCAAATGCAGTACTGCACACCTCAGCAGCTTGAATCCTGCTCGTCTTGCCAGAGAACGCTCTCAAAGCGAGTCAGGATTTTAGAAAAAAATTGCTTGTATTGCGAAGCGCTCGTAAACCACGTTACTCACAATCCGAGGTTCCACTGTATAACCTTGGTATCACAGTAGGGAGACATCTAGTGGCATAACAATATAACATATCTCTACAACATTAATCACTGGACTGTTCAGATATTATCAATAAAAAACAACAAGATTGCAACAAAATACATAACTTTGCATATATCGATAAACTGCCATACTACTATGTATGGCTATAGGAAACTATGAAATAAATTGTTAGATTACCTGCTTATGGATAACAAGTATTTTTTTGGTGACTTATCCAGTATAACTGCATTAGATTCACTGAATTAAATCAAAGAGGATGTAGGCACACATGAAATATATACCAATACGTTTTACTATATGCAAGTATACGAAGACATCAAATGAAAACTTCAAACTAGTTCTAAATCCTTTCATGTTTAAACATAAAAGTAGCACTTAAAGAGGAACTGCAGTCTGCTCACATCATTTGTAATAAAAACATATTTTCTATACTAAAGCTTCCCTCCAACCATTTGCATATTATTTAATATATACTGCGATTCTGTACTTGCCAAATATGCTGCATAAATCTCCTACACCAAGTCTGACTGCAGCCATTTTAACTGTGGGCAGCTGAAGCTGCTGCCTGTTCACTTCCTGGATTTACACAGAGGTACAGACACACAGACACTCACACCAATGCTTGCTTGCACATTTCTCCTCTCTTGATGAATACACATGGATCTCTGCAATCTCCTCCCTTGCTGGCAAACTAACGAAAGTGAGAGACAGAGCTGTGCATGATGCCATTAGCCTAGGCTAATGACCAGACAAGTAAGAGGAAGTGGGCTGTATAAGGACACCTTTAGGATGAATTAGAGCAGAGACTGCAAGCCAGGCCTTCTCTCCATCAGTGCCTGACCTCACAAATGCGCTTCTGGAAGAATGGTCAAACATTCCCATAGACACACTCCTAAACCTCTTGGACAGCCTTCCCAGACTAGTTGAAGCTGTTATAGCTGCAAAGAGTGGGCCAACTCATTATCGAACCCCTACGGACTAAGACGCTATTAAAGTTCATGTGCGTGTAAAGGCAGGCGTCCCAACACTTTTGGTAATATATTGTGTGTATTAATTATAATATATATATATATATATATATATACACACACACACACACACACACACACACACACACACACACACACACACGGTATCTCACGAAAGTGAGTACACACCTCACATTTTTGTAAATATTTTATTATATCTTTTCATGCAACAACACTGAAGAAATGACGCTGTTACAATGTAAAGTATTGAGTGTACAGCTTTTATAACCGTGTAAATTTGCTGTCCCCTCAAAATAACTCAACACACATCCAATAATGTCTAAACCGCTGGCAACAAAATTGAGTACACCCCTAAGTGAAAATGTCCAAATTGGGCCCAAAGTGTCAATATTTTGTGTAGCAATCATTATTTTCCAGCACCTCTTGGGCCACCAGAGCTTCACAGGTTGCCACTGGAGTCCTCTTCTACTCCTCCATGATGATATCACAGAGCTGGTGGATGTTAGAGACTGCGCACTCCTTCCACCTTATGTTTGAAGATGCCCCACAGATGCTCAATAGAGTTTAGGTCTGGAGGCATGCTTGGCTAGTCCATTACCTTTACCCTCAGCTTCTTTAGCAGGGCAGTGGTTGTCTTGGACGTGTGTTTGGGGTCGTTATCATGTTGGAATACTGTCCTGCGGCCCAGTCTCTGAAGGGAGGGCATAATGCTCTGCTTCAGTATGTCACAGTACATATTGGCATTCATGTTTCCCTCCATTAACTGTAGTTTCCCAGTGCCGGCAGCACTCATACAGCCTCAGCCAATGACACTCCCATCACCATGCTTGACTGTAGGCAAGACACACTTGTCTTTGTACAACTCATCTGGCTGCCATGACACACGCTTGACACCATCTGAACCAAATAAGTTTATCTTGGTCTCATCAGACCACAGGACATGGTTCCAGTAATCCACGTCCTTAGACTGCTTGTCTTCAGCAAACTGTTTCCAGGCTTTCTTGTTCATCATCTTTAGAAGAGGCTTCCTTCTGGGACGACAGCCATGCAGTCCAATTTGATGCAGTGTGCGGCGTATGGTCTGACTACTGACAGGCTGACCCCCCACCCCTTCAACCAATGCAGCAATGCTGGCAGTACTAATACGTCTATTTCCCAAAGACAACCTCTAGATATGATGCTGAGCATGTGCACTCAACTTCTTTGGTAGACCATGGCGAGGCCTGTTGTGAGTGAAACCTGTCCTGTTAAACAGCTGTATGGTCTTGGCCACCGTGCTGCAGCTCAGTTTCAAGGTCTTGCCAATATTCTTAGCCTACACCAGTCATGTCCAAAGTCCGGCCCGCGGTCCGGTTTTGTATGGCCCCCACCTTGCCCCCGGCTTCTCCTGCATTATGGCCCGCCTGGCTCCGCACACCCCGAGCGCCTCTCTGACAAGCTGGGGCGTGTGCGGCAGGTCCGGAGCCTGTGATTCCGGCGGGGATTGGTGGCGGTGATTGGCTGCTAGTGCCTCTCACCCCGCCTCCCACTGACAATCAGATGCTGGGGGCGGTCCAAGGCCTCCGGGAAGCTGACAGCACACGCCGCCAATAGCAGACACTGAGCTGTCCCTGCAGCAGCTGCAGATCTCTCAGTGCCTGTGATTGGCGGCGCGGATTGGCGGCGCGGATTGGCTGCGGCGCCGCGCGCTGTCAGCTGCCTGAAAGCCAGAACGAGAGGAGAAAAAAGGTAAAGAGAATTACAGATAAAGATAATTAAAGAGAATTAAAGAGAGAGAATATTAAAGAGAGAGAGAATTAAAGAGAGAGAGAAAGAGAGAGAGAAATAAAGAGAGAGAATTAAAGAGAGAGAATTAAAGAGAGAGAGAGAGAATTAAAGAGAAAGAGAGAATTAAAGAGAAAGAGAGAAATAAAGAGAACGAGAGAAATAAAGAAAAAGAGAATTAAATAAAGAGAAAGAGAAATAAAGAGAAAGAGAATTAAATATATATATCCAAATAACAGCTCATCTTCCCCACACACAGGTGCAAAAGGTAGCAGAATTCTTGCTGGGCGGTGTATTCGTGTATGGGACGAACACGCTTAGACCAAAACCTCTGACACTGCGCTTACATAAAATGTTCCCATTCTGGTCAATTTCTAAAATGGCGACTGTAAACAAGAGAAGGAAAGTTGACAGTGAGGGCCGCCGCTTCCAGGACAAGTGGAAAGTGGAATATTTCTTCACTGAAATACGGAATCACTGTGTTTGTCTGATATGCCAAGAGACTGTGGCTGTTTATAAGGAATTTAATGTCAAGAGGCACTACCAATCGCGACATAGCACATGACAAGCTAACAGGGCGCGACCGCAGTGAAAAGTTGAAGCAACTTGAAGCTGTTTTAATGTCGCAACAGCGATTTTTCACAAGAGCCCGTGAGTCAAATGAAAATGCCACAAAGGCAAGCTATGAGGTGGCAACTTTAATTGCTAAAAATTGCATATCTTTTGCTGAGGGTGACTTCATCAAAGAATGCGTTATGAAAATGGTGGAGAATATCTGTCCAGAGAAGAAGCAAGAGTTTGCCAACATTTGCCTATTTCGTAACACTGTAGCACGGAGAATTGAAGAGATTTCATCAGATATTAAGAGACAGTTGACATCCAAAGGAGCGGATTTTGATTTCTTTTCAATAGCCTGTGATGAAAGCACAGACCTATCTGACACGGCTCAGTTGCTGATTTTTATGAGAGGGGTGGATGATGAAATGAATGTGACTGAAGAGCTACTTGGCCTCCAGAGTCTTACGGACCAAACAAGAGGAAAAGATTTGTTTGTTTCTGTTAGTTCCGCCATAAATGACATGAAACTGCCTTGGAACAAAGTTACTGGGATTATTACTGATGGGGCACCTGCCATGGCTGGTGAGAGAAGTGGATTAGCAGCCCTAATCTGTAACAAGGTGATTGAAGGAGGCAAAGCTATTAAACTCCACTGTATCATTCATCAACAAGTTCTTTGTGCTAAACATCTCAAATATGACCTTGTTATGAAACCGGTGGTGAAGACTATTCATTTTATTCGCTCTAAAGCCCTGTGCCACCGCCAGTTTAAACAGTTTCTACTGGACATCCAGGCTGAATACGAAGATGTTTTATATCACAACGATGTAAGATGGCTCAGTCGGGGGTCTGCACTGCAGCTTTTCTACTCTCTCAAAAAGGAAATTGGAGAATTCTTGGAAACAAAGGGACAACCGATGCAAGAACTATCTGATCCGATGTGGCTGGCCGATTTGGGGTTTCTAGTTGACATAACCAAGCATCTGAATGTCCTGAACACGAGTCTTCAGGGGAAAGATGCAGCAGTGAACCAGCTTTATTCACACCTCAAAGCCTTTGGAACAAAGCTGCAACTTTTCATAAGGCAGTTGTCACAAGCACAACCCAATCTTATACATTTTTCAGCGTTGCAGGAAATAATGACCAGTTTTCCACAGGACAATATCAGTGCGCAAATGAGCAGATATGCAGCAGACATCACATCTCTGGCTGGGGAGTTTAAACGGCGCTTTCAGGATTTTGCAGCTATTGAAAAGGAGATCAGCCTTTTCTCCTCTCCATTCTCTGTTGACCCTGATGATGCTCCAGATCAGCTGCAGCTTGAGCTCATTGAGCTGCATTGTGACAGCGAGTTACGCAGTCGTCACCAACTACTCTCTCTTGTGAACTTTTATCGCCAACTGGATAAAAGCCGGTTTCAAGAGATTCGAACATTGGCTAAGAAAATGCTGAGCTTGTTTGGCTCAACATATATATGTGAGAAGACGTTCTCTGTTATGAACTTTAACAAGAACCGCTTGAGGACAAGACTAAGTGACTCTCACCTGCGGGACATTTTGCGCATCAAAACCACTGCCTTTGATTCAGACCTGACCTATGTGCTGCAGTCCAGATCTCAGTTTCACCCTTCACATTAATGCAGACAAGTTTTCTTTTTCAATTCAGATTAATGTAAAATCTCAGTTAGTATCAGTTGGTCTAAATCAGTTATGACTATATTTCACAAGATGGACACTTGGTTTTATGTTCCTGTTCATATTTTTTTTTTAGCTTAAAAGTTGACAGACAGCCTTTATTAATGTACTTTAGAATGTTCCTGACATATATTTCAGCTTCCTGGATTTTTTTTTTTTCATCCGGCCTTCATATATGAAAGGCAGAGTGATTGAACACCTGTGTAGATTTGTCATCCATGTGACGAAATGAAAAGTATGCCGTTTGCAATAAACTTTGGTTAAAAATTTAATTTGCATTTCATTTTAACGGTTCAAAAAAAGTCAGGCAAAATGGTCGGCCCTCATGCATGTTCACTTCATGAAATCCGGCCCTCTTTGAAAAAAGTTTGGACACCCCTGGCCTACACCATCTTTATGTAGAGCAACAGTTCTTATTTTCAGATCCTTAGAGAATTATTTGCCATGAGGTGCATGTTGAACTTCCAGTGATCAATATGAGAGAGTGAGAGCGATAACATTAAATTTAACACACCTGCTCCCCATTCACACCTGAGACCTTGTAACACTAACGAGTCACACGACACCGGGGAGGGAAAATGGCTAATTGGGCCCAATTTGGATATTTTCAATTAGGGGTGTAATCACTTTTGTTGCCAGTGGTTTAGACATTAATGGCTGTGTGTTGAGTTATTTTGAGGGGACAGCAAATATACACTGTTATACAAGCTGTACACTCACTACTTTACACATTGTAGTAAAGTATAATTTCTTCAGTGTTGTCACATGAAAAGATATAATAAAATATTTGGATACTGTACGTGTGTGTGTGTGTATATATATATATATATATATATATATATATATATATATATATATATATACACATACACACACACACACACACACACACACATATATATATACCGTCTTTCCCCGAGAGCAAGACATCCTCTGAAAATAAGACCTGCTTCCAGTTTTGCCTCTTGCTGTAATATAAGGCATCCCCCAGATAAGGCCTCCCCGATAATAAGGCCACCCCGAATATAAGGCCCAGCTCACTGATTGCCCACAGCACAGCCAGAGCTGTTCACGCAGTGCGAGCTCTCTGGATGACGAGTGATGTCATCAGAGAGCCCGCGCTGCCGCCTTCTGCTGTCTGACTCACAATTAGACAGTGAGTGAGTCACGTGGGGCAGGAGTCAGGCACATTGGAGGGGAGAGACTAAATAAACCACTGCCCACTGGCACAGGGGTGGGGGGAGGGGGACTCGCTTAAAATGAAATAGGGTGGATTTGAGCGGGGGGGATCAAAATGGCACAGGAGGATCAGAAGGGGAGGAATCAAAATGGCACAGAAGGATCAGAAGCGAGGGAATCAAAATGGCACAAGTGGATCAGAAGGGGGGGAATCAAAATGGCACAGGTGGATAAGAAGGGGGGGAATCAAAATGGCACAGGTGGATCAGAAGGAGGGGGGAAGTACAAGAAATACTGGTAAACAGTGCTGGTATATATTTTTATTTTTATATTTTACCCCTAGACATGAGCGCAAAAAGAAAGAGCTACTCCATGGAGTACAAGAAAGGAATCGTGGGGCCAAACTCTTACTGCTTTCTGCAAAGAGAAGATGTTGAGTATCCGATTGGACCGAAAATGGCGAGCAGAGTATGGTAATAACATTGAACAAGTGGACAAGGGAAATGCTAAAAAGCGCAAGTGTGGATCAGGTCGGCAACCATTATTTTCCGAGCTGGAAGACCTGATCTGTGAATGGGATGTTGACAGGAGAGCAAAGGCTTTGGTAGCGAATAGGGTTCAGATTTAAGAATTTGGCCTTGGCAGTTATAAGGAAGTGGGTCAATTTAATGCTGCCGCTTGTAATGCGAGGGAGCCAAAGAGGTCTGCTAGTCTGGGATGCAGCAAGCACTCCCCATGCTAAAGACATGAAGAAATTTCTTCACAAAAGAAAAATACATCAAATAATGATTCCCGCAGGAATGACGGCCTATCTCCAGACTCTTGATACTGCAATAAACAAGCCATTCAAAAACAATTTGCGCATGGAAATGAATGACTACATTGAAAATAGAATGGAGAGAAATCAGTGTGAAAACTTTGTGAAACCTAAACTGCAAGAGGTTGTTACAGTTGCATTGCAAATGCACTACGAGCAGGCTACCTTGACAAGAAGTACCCATTTAAGTACAGTGCTATTGCTAAACATGAGAGATTTGGTCCACTGATTCTGAAAGAAATGGAGTCACAAGAAATTCGCCAGGAAATTCAGAGTTTGGATTGTTATGATGATGTTCCAGAAGATGATGACATGACTGTCATTGAATAAATCTTACTTTGTGTTCATACCGGTCAATATCAGTATCAGTAAATGTACCATAGATTGTTGTACATGGAAATAATGGTCTGTCACAAGAAATTCTTGATACCGTAGGATTCACAATTTGTCTGGTTATTCTGGTTTATGATGACAACTACCGGTACTACTGTATCGTATACAGGAAATAAATTAGCTTTTTTTTGTTCAACAATAAACGTGTACCGTATTCTTCTTCATGGAAAAATAAGACATCCCCTGAAAATAAGACCTAGCGCATCTTTGGGTGCAAAAATCTATATAAGATACTGTCTTAAACAGGATATATATATATATAGATATATATATATATATATATATATATATATATATATATATATATATATATAAACACACACACACATATACACACACGCACACAGTTGTGCTCAGAATTTATGATCTCTTGGCCATTTTTCAGAGAATATGAATGATAACATAAAAACATTTCTTTCACTCATGGTTAAGGGGTTGTAAAGGTTCGTTTTTTATTTTCTACATAGGTTCCTCTAAGCTAGTGCATTGTTGGTTCACTTACATTTTCCTTCGATTTCCCTTCTAAATGTTTTTTTTCTTTGTCTGAATATCTCACTTCCTGTTTCTCCTCAGTAAACTTCTCACCATCATTCGAGCTGGTGGTTAGTCAGCCAGAACAGCTTACTGAACAGCTTACTGAGGAGGAACAGGAAGTGAGAAATTCAGACAAAGAAAACAAAGAAAAAAAACATTTATAAGGGAAATCGAAGGAAAAGGTAAGTGAACCAACAATGCACTAGCTTATAGGAACCTATTTAGAAAATAAAAAACAAACCTTTACAACCCCTTTAGTGTTTGGCTGAAGCCATTTATTATTAATCAACTGTGTTTACTCTTTTTAAATCATAACGAGAACAGAAACTACCCAAATGACCCTGATCAAAAGTTTACATACCCTGGTGATTTTGGCCTGATAACATGCACACAAGTTGACAAACTGGTGTTTGGCTATTAAGGGCACTTTCACACTCCCAGCGCCCGGGCGTCGGTGGTAAAGTGCTGCTATTTTTAGTGACTCTTTACCGTCATTTTTGCAGTGCTTTTCGTCTGCTAGTGGCGTTTAACCCTTAAAAAAACGTGTTTAACCGGGTTAAAACAGCCTGCAAAGCACCGCTGCAGTGCCGCTTTGCCAGCGGTTCGGCAGTGCTGCCCATTGATTTCAATGGGCAGGGGTGCTTTAAGAGCAATGTATTCACTGCTCCTGCAGTGCTGCAAAGAAGCTGCTTGCAGGACTTTTTTTGACGTCCTGCCAGCTCAGCGTCCCAGTGTGAAAGCACTCGGGCTTTCACACTGGAATTGCAGCTGAGACTTTTTTCATGTGCTTTACAAGCGTTATTTTTAGCACTAAAGTGCCTGAAAAACACCTCCAGTGTGAAAAGGGTCTAAAGGTAACCATCCTCACCTGTGATCTGTTTGTTTGTAATTAGTGTGTGTGTATGAAAGGTCAACGAGTTTCTGGACTCCTGACAGACCCTTGCATCTTTCATTCAGTGCTGCACTGACGTTTCTGGATTCTGACTCATGGGGAAAGCAAAAGAATTGTCAAAGGATCTGCGGTAAAAGGTAGTTGAACTGTATAAAATAGGAAAGGGATACAAAAAGATATCCAAGGAAGTGAGGATGCCAACCAGCATCGTTCAAACTCTAATCAGGAAGTGGAAAATGAGGGGTTCTGTTGAAACCAAACCACGGTCAGGTAGACCAACTAAAATTTCTGCCAGGAGAATTGTTCAGGATGCAAAGAAAAACCCACACACACCTTCAGGTGAAATACAGGACTCTCTGAAAACATGTGGTGTGGCTGATTCCAGATGCACAATAAGAAGGGAATTTTTGGCTGCATGGTCGAGTCGCCAGAAGAAAGTCATTACTACGCAAATGCCATGAATTATACCGCTTACAATACACCAAACAGAACAGAGACAAGACTTAAACCTTCTGGCACAGTCATTTGAAGTAATGAGACCAAAATTTAGCTTTATGGCCAAAACCATAAACGCTACATTTGGAGAGGAGTCAACAAGGCCTATGATAAAAGGTACTCCTACTGTAAAACACAGAGGTGGATCACTGAAAGCGGGGTTCCACCCTAAAGTGGAACTTCTGCTCATCAGTACCCTCCCCCCCTCCGGTGTCACAGTTGCCACTTTTCAGGGGGGAGGGGGGTGCAGATACCTGTCTAAGACAGGTATTTGCACCTACTTCCGGGCATAGACTCCCACGTCTAGAGTCTATGCCTCTTCCTGTCCCAGCGCGCTGTCTGCTGGGACACACACGGGTCCCAGAGACAGCGTGGACCATTCCTATTGCGCTGCGTGACTCGCGCATGCGCAGTAGGGAACCAGGAAGTGAAGCCGCAATGCTTCACTTCCTGATTCCCTCACCTAGAATGGCGGCGGCAGCAGCCGAGAGCCGAGCTGGATCCTGGGACAGGTGAGTGTCCATTTATTAAAAGTCAGCAGCTGCAGTATTTGTAGCTGCTGGCTTTTAATCATTTTTTTTACAGTGAAATTCCTCTTGAAGCTTTGGGGATGTGTGAGTTACAAATGCACAGGAAATTTGATCAAAATTGATAGCAAAAAAATACTGGAGGAACATTTGCATTCATCAGCCAGGAAGCTGTGCATGGGACGTACTTGGACATTCCAACATGACAATGATCCAAAACACAAAGCCAAATCGATCCGTCATTGGCTACAGCAGAATGAAGTGAAGGTTCTGGAGTGGCCATCTCAGTCTCCTGACCTCAATATCATAGAGCCACTCTGGGGAGATCTCAAAACGTGCAGTTTATGAAAGACAGCCCAAGAATTTACAGGAACTGGAGGCTTTTTCCCAAGAGAAATTGGCAGCTTTACCATCTGAGAAGATAAAAAGCCTCATCCACAAATACTACAAAAGACGTCAAGCTGTCATTGATATTAAAGGAAGCAATACACAGATACACAGTATTAAGATTTGGAGTATGTAAACTTTTGATCAGGATCATTTGGGTAGTTTCTGTTGCCATTATGATTTAAAAAGAGTAAACATAGTTGATTGATAATAAATGGCTTCAGCCAAATACTAGCCATGAGTGAAAGGAAAGTTTCTGTATTATCATTCATATTCTCTGAAAAATGAATGAAAGAAATCATAAATTCTGCCAGGGTAACCTTATGAGCACAACTATATACTGTAAATATATATATATATATATATTATTATAATTATTATTATATTATTATATACACACACACACACACACACACACACACACACACACACACACACACACACACACACACACACACACACATATACTTTAAATTACCCACTTTTGTCACCGTAGACACACAATCTTTTTTCTCATTCTGATCACCATTCCTACCCCTGCGTCTATTCCAGTCTGATTTCCACTTCACAGCGGTTTTACTACAGTCTGGTTCAACTGTTCCCAATATTGCAAAGTTGACAGGAACCACAAAGATTGCTATCAGTGCGTTAGGAGAATGGCTTTACACAGACACTGAATGGGCAAAATTATGTCACTCTTTATCATACTTTATTTGGACTTTTCTACTTTTATGAACCACAATACATGCTGCAGCTCTTTTGTAGTTAAATACAAAACCAAGAAACAAAATGCCTAATGGTAATCATCTTAAATGAATGGAGAGAGTACCGATTTTCAAGAGGTGTGGATGGGTAAAAGGACTGGGCTGTCCCAAATTTCTTTTTGGAAAGCTGAAAAGTGGATGAGAACTTGTAGATAACCATCGTGTCAAGCAAAAAGCACCAGCTGTAAAGAAAGAAATGATAATGTAAGTTTTTTTTATTTACAGCTAGAAAAAAATAGATATGACCATCAAGTAAAAAAACTGACTAATAAAAAAAAAATAAAAAAAAATCACATCCTCTTTGATAAAGGCAAATAAAACCCTATAAAGCATCAAGGAAAACTCACACACACACACAGTGCACATTGCAGAGAGGATATTTATTCTGGTGACCTTAAAGTGAACTACTTTTAAGATTAAACCATAGAAATACAAAAAGAAGCACCAGAGCAAAATCAGAAAACAGAGTCCAAGATCATTTTATTTCTTGGTAACATAAATAAAAAATAAATAAAATGAAACATATAACTCAATACAGTTTTTATAATATAATCAACGTACTTTATTTGATACAAATAATAAAATGCTAAAAATATATTTTGCTGATAAAGCACATTTTGCTTAATTGCTACAAAATTCAGAATTGTCCACAGTGCGCCTTTGCATTAACAGAATTTATGTGAGAATGTTATACATGATAATCCTATGTTAAAGTGGATGTAAAACCACCACTCACCCAGTATTAGCCAATGACACAGTATTAATGTATATATACATGCAAGCCTCCTGCATGTATCCCTACCTTGCAAATTTCCCCCCATTTAGAAGTAGAAGCCTCACTAAACTCAAATTAGTGGTTGGGTCTCTTTGCCGGAGCTTGGTGGGTGGAGCCGTGGTGTCACAAGACTCCCGCCCACCTCTACACTCTCCTCCGCTTCAGTCACACTGATCATGCCCCATGATGAATAATATCCAGCCAAAACTCAGGAAAGGCACCACATGACTTTCCTGCCAAACCAATCTATTAACCTTCTATGAGGAGGTGAGCTGCCACCTAGATAAAGGAAGGCCTGTAGATGTGGTGTATTTGGATTTTGCAAAAGCATTTCACACGGTTCCCCATAAAATATTATTGTACAAAATAAGGTCCATTGGCATGGGTAGTGGGGTCCCCCAGGGTTCTGTCCTGGGACCAATCCTATTTAATTTGTTCATAAACGACCTGGAGGATGGTGTAAACAATTCAATCTCTGTATTTGCGGATGATACTAAGCTAAGCAGGGCAATATCTTCTACGCAGGATGTGGAAACCTTGCAAAAAGATCTGAACAAATTAATGGTGTGGGCAACTACATGGCAAATGAGGTTCAATGTAGAAAAATTTAAAATAATGCATTTGTGTGGCAAAAATATGAATGCAATCTATACACTGGGGTGAGAGCCTCTGGGGAAATCTACGATGGAAAAGGACCTGGGGGTCCTAGTAGATGATAGGCTCAACAATGGCATGCAATGCTAAGCTGCTGCTAACAAAGCAAACAGAATATTGCCATGCATTAAAAAGAAGAGCAACTCCAGAGTTAAAATGATAATTTTCCCGCTCTACAAGACTCTGGTCCGGCCGCACCTGGAGTATGCTGTCCATTTCTGGCCACCAGTCCTCAGGAAGGATGTACTGGAAATAGAGCAAGTAAAAAAAAGGGGCAAAAAAGCTAATAAAGGGTCTGGAGGATATTAGATATGATGAAAAGTTGTGAGCACTGAACTTATTCTCTCTGGAGAAGAGACACTTGAGAGGGGATATGATTTCAATATACAAATACCATACTGGGGACTCCACAATAGGGATAAAACTTTTTTGTGGAAGGGAGTTTAACAAGACTCTTGGCCACTCATTAAAATTAGAAGAAAAGAGGTTTAAGCTTAAACTATGTAGAGAGTTCTTTACTGTAAGAGCGGCAAAGATGTGGAATTCCCTTACACAGGCGGTGGTCTCGGCGGGGAGCATCGATAGTTTAAAAAAACTATTAGATAAGCAGCTGAACGACCACAACATACAGGGATATGCAATGTAATACTGACATATAATCACACACATATTTTGGACTTGATGGACTTGTGTCGTTTTTCAACCTCACCTACTATGTAACTTTGTAACTAGGACTTCAGCATGCCCAATTATGCTGATATGTGGAGCATCAAATCCTGGGAGAGCTGGAGAAGAAAGGAGGAGGGATATGAAGCTGGAATCATAACACTCTCTTTCATGCCATTCAGAAGATAAAGAAATCAGATGTCAGTCACAGCAGTGGGGGAAAACTTATCTGTGTGTAGTTTTTTACACAAACTTATCTGTGTGTAGTTTTTTTATCTTACAAAAAAAAAAACAAGAGGATTGCTCAGAGCTGGATTAACTCTTCGTGGCAAGACAGCACAGATGACTTGGTCCGTCATCCTCAACTGTACCAAGTAGAAGTCTAAATTAAAATAAATAAATAAATAATAATTTTCAGATTTACATCCACTTTAACCGCTTCCCAACCACCTCAAGCAGATATATTGTGGCAGAAGGACACGTACAGGCAGAATCACGTACCTGTACGTTGCCCTTTAAAAGGCAGGTTGCGGGCATGAGCCCACCGGGAGCTTCGTGAGCATGATCACGGATTCGATGTCCGCGGGGATTGTCTCATGGAGAGGAAGAATGGGGAAATGCTAGTGTTAACAAGCATTTCCCCATTCTGCCTAGTGACACTGTAACCGATCTCCCCTCCCTGTAATCGGGAGCGGTGATCAGTGTTGTGTCACACACAGCTCCCCCCCCCCACAGTTAGAATCACTCCCTAGGACACACTTAACCTCTACAGCGCCACCTAGTGGTTAACCCCTTCACCACCAGTCACATTTACACAGTAATCAATGCATTTTTAATTGCACTGATCACTATATAAATGTGAATGGTCCCAAAATCACGCCAAAAGTGTCTGATCTGTGCGCCATAATGTCGCAGTCATGATAAAAATCGCTGATCGCCGCCATTACTAATAAAAAAAATTATTAATAAAAATTCCATAAAACTATCCCCTATTTTGTAAACACTATAACTTTTGCACAAACCAATCAAACGCTTATTGCGATTTTTTTCTAACCAAAAATATGTAGAAGAATACTTATGTTATATATTTTTTGGGGATACTTATTATAGCAAAAAGTAAAAAATGTTATTTTTTTTTAAATTGTCGCTATTGTTTTGTTTATAGTGAAAAAAATAAAAACCGTAAAGGTGATCAAATACCACCAAAAGAAATTTGTGGGAAAAAAGGGACGTAAATTTTGTTTGGGAGCCACGTTGCGCAATTGTCAGTTAAAGCAGCGCAGTGCCGAATCGCAAAAAACGCTCTAGTCTTTGGCCAGCCAAATGGTCCAGGGCTTAAGTGGTTAAGACATCATCATGAAAGATATAGTTTAACAAATGTTTAGGCTTCTTTGGGAATATGAATAAGGTCAAATCTACAATAAAAGGTAAAATACTAAGAATATAACATTTGTCATCTATCCTTTAGTTCCATTATTGATCTTCATTTAATGTCTATACTGTATATACACCTCCTTAAAAAAAAATATTCATACCCCTTGAAATTTTCCACATTTTGTCATGTTACAACCAAAAACGTAAATATATTTTATTGGGACTTTATGTGATAGACTAACACACAGTGGCACATAATTGTGAAGTGGAAGTAAAATGATAAACGATTTTCAAAAATTTTAACTAATAAATATGTGAAAAGTGTGACGTGCATTTGTATGCACCCCCACTGAGTCAATACTTTGTAGAACCATCTTTCGCTGCAATTACAGCTGCTCGTCTTTTTGGGTATGTCTCCACCAGCTTTGCACATCTAGAGAGTGACATTTTTGTCCATTTTTCTTTGCAAAATAGCTCAAGCTCTGTCAGATTGGATGGAGAGTGTCTGTTAACAGCAACTTTCAAGTCCTGCAACAGAGTCTCAATTCAATTTAGGTCTGGACTTTGACTGGGCCATTCTAACACATGAATATGCTTTTATCTAAACCATTGCATTCCTCTGGCTGTATGTTTAGGGTTGTTGCCCTGCTGGAAAGTGAACCTCCACCCCAGTCAAGTCTTTAGCAGACTTGAACGGGTTTTCTTCTAAGATTGCCCTGTATTTGGCTCCATCCATCTTCTCATGAACTCTAACCAGCTTCCCTGTCCCAGCTGAAGAAAAGCATCCCCATAATATGAAGCTGCCACCACCATGTTTCATGGTGTGTTCAGGGTGATATGCAGTGTTAGTTTTCCGCCTCGTGTAGCATTTTGTTTTTAGGCAAAAAAGTTCAGTTTTGGTCTCATCTGACCTGAGCACCTTCTTCCACAGGTTTGCTGTGTCCCCCACATGGCTTCTCGCAAACTGGACTTTTTATGGCTTTCTTTCAACTATGTTTTTCTTCTTGCCACTCTTCCATAAAGTCCAGAATTGTGGAGTGCACGACTAATAGTTGTCCTGTGCACAGAATCTCCCACTTTAGTTGTGAATCTCTGCAGCTCCTCCAGAGTTACCATGGGCCTCTTGGCAGCTTCCCTGATTAATGCTCTCCTTGCCTGGCCTGTGAGTTTAAGTGGATGGCCATGTTTTGGTAGGCATGCAGTTGTGCCATACTCTTTCCATTTTCAGATGATGGATTGAACAGTACTCCATGAAATGTTTAAAGCTTGGGATATTTTTTATAACCTGCTTTAAACATCTCCACAACAGTATCCCTGACCTGTCTGGTGTGTTCCTTGGCCTTCATGATGCTGTTTGTTCACCAAGGTGCTCTAATAAACCTCTGAGTGCTTCACAGAACAGCTGTAAAATTTACACTGGGATTAATTAACACACAGGTGGACTATATTTACTAATTAGATGACTTCTGAAGGCAATTGTTTCCACTAAATTTTAGTTAGGGGTATCAGAAAGGGGTCTGAATACAAATGCATGCCACACGTTTCAGATATTTATTTGTAAAAAAAATTCTGAAGACCGTTTATCATTTTCCTTTCACTTCACAATTATGTGCCACTTTGTATTGGTCTATCACATAAAATCCCAATACATTTATGATTTTGGTCGTAACACGACAAAATGTGTAAAATCTCAAGGGGTATGAATACTTTTCCAAGGCACGTAAATATATATATATATATATATATATATATATATATATACATACACATACATATATACATATATACACACACACACACACACACACACACACAGAGGGGTTGATTTACAAAAACTAGAGAGTGCAAAATGTGTTGCAGTTCTGCATAGAAACCAATCAGTTTCTGTCTTTTTTTTTTTTGTCAAAGCTTAATTGAACAAGCTAAAGTTAGAAGCTGATTGGCTACCATGCACAGCTGTACCAGATTTTGCACTCTCTGGTTTTAGTAAATCAACCCCAGTATCTCAGAAATGTGAGTACACCACCTCACATTTTTGTAAATATTTTATTATATCTTTTCATGTTACAACACTGAAGAAATGACACTTTGATACAATGCTTGTATAACAGTGTAAATTTGCTGCCCCCCCCCCCAAAATAACTCAACACACAGCCATTAAATGAGAAGTCCAGCCTGGGCTCATTTGGCCGGGCCTCTCCTAAGGATCATAGGAGTGCAATTCGTTTTACACTCCTGTGACCCGGTTTCAACAGAGAGCAATCTGAAAACCGCTCTCTGCTGATGTCACACAGGCACTGCGTCATCCAGACTCTGGGAGTCTGGATCCATCAGGTTCTTGGACTGATGGCCGCCTCAGCCTCTCAACCTTCCACAGTTCAGCGCTCCAATAAGCATGGAGGAGCAGAGCAGGAGAGCTGCTGACTGCCAGGCAGCAGCTCTCTGCTCGGGGAGCTGAGAGAACTGAGCCATCAGCGATATTTGGTGGCTCGGTTCTCAGTGCAGAGGTGGCGGGGGACAGATGCACCATCTACCTACCTTTTCCATACTTCTCTTTTAATGTCTTTTAATGTCTAAACTGCTGGGAACAAACGTGAGTACACCCCTAAGTGAACATTTCCAAACTGGTCCCAAAGTGTCAATATTTTGTGTGACCACCATTATTTTCCAGCACTACCTTAACCCGCTTGGGCATGGAGTTCATCAGAGCTTCACAGGTTGCCAAGGGAGTCCTATTCCACTCCTGCATGATGACATCATGGAGCTGGTGGATGTTAGAGACCTTGCGCTCCTCCACCTTCCGTTTGAGGATCCCCCACACATGCTCAATAGGGTTTAGGTCAGTCCATCACCTTTACCCTCAGCTTCTTTAGCAAGGCAGTGGTTGTCTTGGGGGTGTTTGGGATCGTTATGTTGGAATACTGCCCTGGGGCAAAGTCTCCAAAGGGATGGATCATGCTCTGCTTTAGTATATCACAGTACATGTTGGCATTCATGGTTCCCTCAATGAACTGTAGCTCCCCAGCACTCGTGCAGCCCCAGATCATAACACTCCCACCACCATGCTTGACTGTAGGCAAGACACACACTTGTATTTGTACTCCTCACCTGGTTGCCGCCACACACGCTTGTTGACACCATCTGAACCAAATATGTTTATCTTGGTCTCATCAGACCACAGGACATGGTTCCAGTAATCCATGGCCTTAGTATGCTTGTCCTTAGCAAACTTTCAGTTTGGGTTTACTTCCTCTTTAAATATGTGTCAGCACCTGCCATCATTTAAAGTGCCTATGATTAACCCCAAATAAAGTTTATCAGTTCTAGTAGGTCTTTCCTGATATTTTCTTAGTAGCATCCTATAGCAAAAGCCATGGTCTGCAGAGAGCTTCCAAAGCATTAGAGGGCTCTCATTGTTAAAAAGGTATCCGTCAAGAGAAGAGTACAAAATGATTAACAAGGCATTAGATATACCATGTGAAAAAAAGTGGCTGATACACAGCAACTAATAAACTCCGCGCCACAAAAAATAATAAAAAAGATATCAAATTGACCAATAGTCAGTGGCTCAAATATGTTGAATCAAACAACTAATAGCTGCTCCCTAAAAGAACAAAAAAAAACTTGTCATGCTGAAAATATACTGATGATAGGGGCGCTAGAGCAAATATAGGTATCAAAAAAATGTGTGAAAATTTGATAATCAAATAGTATCTAAAATAATACACACCATATTATAAAACTGCAATATACAGAAAATTACAACCAAAATATAGTGAAAAACAATAATAAATAAAGTCCCAGTTGGGTGATGACACCAAAAGGAAACAAAAAAACTTAAATAAATAAATATAACTTCAAAGTCCAAAGACAGTGATTTTTTCAGTGAAAGACTCCTTCTGAATCCGTAAATCAAAAGACTGCTGGAATCTTCTATAACGTAATGAAACGTCCCTTCACCAAAAACTTATGGACATAGAAACAACACCCCACTTGTGAAGATAAAGATGTCTTCTTACCAGATGCTGTTGACTACTTTAATTAAAAAGATAGTCAAATAGGCTTATGCAGGTTGATTCCCTGCTCACATGGAATAAGGTGGACCTCATATGGACAGAAGCTTCTCCTCATAGACTCAGATAGGTCATAAAAAAAGCCAAACAAAAATCCATAGCGTAACACCGTTTAATTAATAAAAATAAATTTAAAAAACATAACGCCAAATGGCTGCTTACATATGTCAGTGCCCAACCTGGCACTGGGGCTGCTTGCTTAAAACAAACGTTTCGTAATGGATACGTAGTTCCTCGTGGTGTAGGCGTGCGTTCCACCAAAGGACAGCCGATAACCAAGGACGACCGGAACTAAACTTAAACGAACGTGACTGGATACCGCCTCGACGTACGTTTCGTTTGACACGTCATCAGGAAGCGTACCCAGTCACAAAATCAGCGTTCTTTATAGTGTCTCGATTAATCCATAGACCAATCGAGAAAAACTTAATTTAATACGCAGCCTCAGTCCCACTTAAGGCTAACAGCAATAATGGTACATTAAAACATAACTAGCAAATAAACGTATAAAACGTATTAGCCCAAAAACGAAGGGATAAATTGTATATGCTAGAAATTAAAGAATAAAAAATAAAATTAGAAAAATACGCATATAATAATCCAATGGAAATGTCCATTGGAAAAAGAGGGATAAGTTGCTTGTAATTTCCAAATTGACCACTAGATGTCAGTCTATAGTCTGGAAATTTTTTTACCACTTATAAGACAAAAAAAGAGGGATTTTTTCCTGATTAGTAATTAACTATTTCTAAGAAATATATAAAATTCTTAAATATATTATTACCATTACCAAAAACTATGTCCGGCATTATCTCTGGCTACCAGATGTGATGAAAAACCAACAAAGCCCACATCATAGGCCAGAAAAAAACGCTAAATGAATTTAAAAAAATGAAGAAATGGCGGAAACTACCTAGACACAAGAAATACGAGGGACTTTTCAATCATTGGACAAAAAACAATTTAAATCGAACTCTATGTTCATTCCTAGAGGCTGCATAGTTTGTAAATTGTATATCCATTTCGTTTCGTTTTTTGATATTTCCCTTTTCATGTGAGTTCCTCTCCAATGTTTTGAGATCTTATCGATCCCGTAAAATTTACAGAGTGAAGGATCGCTATCGTGATGTGTTTTAAAATGCCTTGACACGCTATGGTTGGGAAATCCTTTCTTAATATTTGTAAGATGTTCATTAATTCTAATTCTTAGCTGTCTAGTAGTTCGACCTACATACTGCATGGAGCAGGGGCATTCCAGCACATATGTTACATGATCTGAGTTGCACGTAATTAGTGGTTTGATTTTATACTCCAACTTCGTGACTTGTGATTGAAACTGAGTAATCTTCCTTGATGAACCGGGTCCTCTGGTGGTCTTGCAGGCTTTGCATCTCATGCAATAATGGAAGCCGGATCCATCAAGGAAGGTTACAAGTTTTTTTGGGGGGGTCGGGGACATTGCGGGCTAGTTGATTTCTCAAACTCGGTGCCCTTCTATAGATAAATTTGGGATTCTGTGGAATAATAGAGGCCAAATCTTTATCTCGTTGTAAGATAGGCCAATATTTTTTGAAAATAGTTTCTACTTGTCTATACTTCCTATTGAACCCTGTCACAAAGGCTATAGCTCCTTGATGTTCTGGTTTGGCTTTTGGTACCAATAAAGTTTGTCTGTCCATCTGTGACACCTGTGTTACAACTTTCTCTAGAGTTTTTTGTGAGTAGCCTTTTTCCAAGAACCTACTAGTTAGAACCTTAGCTTGTGAATGGAAGTCAGACTCTTCCTCACAGTTCCGTTTTAATCGCATATATTGTCCTTTAGGGACAGCTCCTATCCACTGTGGATGATGGCAACTATGTGTGGGCACGTACCCATTTCTGTCTGTGACCTTAAAATAGGTTTTAGTAACAAACTTGTTATGCTTTTTCATAATAGTAAGGTCCAAGAAGTTCACTTCCACCTTACTAAATTCAGCTGTAAACTTCAAGCGATATTGATTAGCATTCATATTGCTCAAGAAGTCTTTAAAACTCTCTAACGTACCTCTCCAAAAAATAATTACATCATCTATGTATCTTTTATAGAAAACAAGAGATTTGTGCATATTTTTATAGATGGTTTCTGATTCCCATTTATTAAGAACAATATTGGCTACACTGGGAGCATAACGTGCTCCCATGGCCACTCCTGATACTTGGTTGTAATAATCATTGTTGGCCCAAAAAAAGTTATTACTCATAGCAAGATCTAGGCCTCTAATCAGGTAATTTATCTGAGCCTTTTTCAGTTTGGATTCTTTTGTTAGTGCCCACTTTATTGCCGTAAGTGCATCTTTATGTTGGATGTTAGTATAAAGTGACTCAATGTCTACCGTAATCATGATGATATCTTCCGATGCCACCAAATCCTGCAAAAGTACCAGCAGATCTCTGCTGTCTTTTAAGTACGAGGGACTCTTTCTCACTAATGGTTTGAAAAAATCATCCAGATATTCTCCCAACCTTGCAAACAAAGACTCCATCCCGCTTATTATAGGTCGGCCTGGTGGTCTTTCGTTATTTTTGTGTATTTTTGGTAAAATATACATAACTGGAATTTTAGGAGCGTGTGATACAAGGTAATCAGCTTCCTTTTGATTTAAAATATCTTTGTATACGCCCTCAGTTACCCACTCTATAAGTAATGTTTTTATTTTTGAGGTCGGGTCACTATTTAATTTTTTATAAGTGTTGGTGTAATTTAGTAAACGTCCCATCTCCTGATAATAATAGTCTCGGGATAATATCATGAGACCTCCCCCTTTATCTGCCGCTCGTATCACTATCTGTTTGTTTTCCTCTATCATTTTTATACCTTCCCATATAGTTTTATTTTTAGCCTGTCTTTTGATTTCTAAGTTCCTCACATCATGTTGTACCATATTTTTAAACACTTCTATGTGGGCACTAACAAAAGAATCCAAACTGAAAAAGGCTCAGATAAATTACCTGATTAGAGGCCTAGATCTTGCTATGAGTAATAACTTTTTTTGGGCCAACAATGATTATTACAACCAAGTATCAGGAGTGGCCATGGGAGCACGTTATGCTCCCAGTGTAGCCAATATTGTTCCTAATAAATGGGAATCAGAAACCATCTATAAAAATATGCACAAATCTCTTGTTTTCTATAAAAGATACATAGATGATGTAATTATTTTTTGGAGAGGTACGTTAGAGAGTTTTAAAGACTTCTTGAGCAATATGAATGCTAATCAATATCGCTTGAAGTTTACAGCTGAATTTAGTAAGGTGGAAGTGAACTTCTTGGACCTTACTATTATGAAAAAGCATAACAAGTTTGTTACTAAAACCTATTTTAAGGTCACAGACAGAAATGGGTACGTGCCCACACATAGTTGCCATCATCCACAGTGGATAGGAGCTGTCCCTAAAGGACAATATATGCGATTAAAACGGAACTGTGAGGAAGAGTCTGACTTCCATTTACAAGCTAAGGTTTTAACCAGTAGGTTCTTGGAAAAGGGTTACTCACAAAAAACTCTAGAGAAAGTTGTAACACAGGTGTCACAGATGGACAGACAAACTTTATTGGTACCAAAAGCCAAACCAGAACATCAAGGAGCTATAGCCTTTGTGACAGGGTTCAATAGGCAGTATAGACAAGTAGAAACTATTTTCAAAAAATATTGGCCTATCTTACAAAGAGATAAAGATTTGGCCTCTATTATTCCACAGAATCCCAAATTTATCTATAGAAGGGCACCGAGTTTGAGAAATCAACTAGCCCGCAATGTCCCCGACCCCCCAAAAAAACTTGTAACCTTCCTTGATGGATCCGGCTTCCATTATTGCATGAGATGCAAAGCCTGCAAGACCACCAGAGGACCCGGTTCATCAAGGAAGATTACTCAGTTTCAATCACAAGTCACGAAGTTGGAGTATAAAATCAAACCACTAATTACGTGCAACTCAGATCATGTAACATATGTGCTGGAATGCCCCTGCTCCATGCAGTATGTAGGTCGAACTACTAGACAGCTAAGAATTAGAATTAATGAACATCTTACAAATATTAAGAAAGGATTTCCCAACCATAGCATGTCAAGGCATTTTAAAACACATCACGATAGCGATCCTTCACTCTGTAAATTTTACGGGATCGATAAGATCTCAAAACATTGGAGAGGAACTCACATGAAAAGGGAAATATCAAAAAACGAAACGAAGTGGATATACAATTTACAAACTATGCAGCCTCTAGGAATGAACATAGAGTTCGATTTAAATTGTTTTTTGTCCAATGATTGAAAAGTCCCTCGTATTTCTTGTGTCTAGGTAGTTTCCGCCATTTCTTCATTTTTCGAATTCATGATGTGGGCTTTGTTGGTTTTTCCTCACATCTGGTAGCCAGAGATAATGCCGGACATAGTTTTTGGTAATGGTAATAATATATTTAAGAATTTTATATATTTCTTTATTAGAAATATTTAATTACTAATCAGGAAAAAATCCCTCTTTTTTTGTCTTATAAGTGGTAAAAAAATTTCCAGACTATAGACTGACATCTAGTGGTCAATTTGGAAATTACAAGCAACTTATCCCTCTTTTTCCAATGGACATTTCCATTGGATTATTATATGCGTATTTTTCTAATTTTATTTTTTATTCTTTAATTTCTAGCATATACAATTTATCCCTTCGTTTTTGGGCTAATACGTTTTATACGTTTATTTGCTAGTTATGTTTTAATGTACCATTATTGCTGTTAGCCTTAAGTGGGACTGAGGCTGCGTATTAAATTACGTTTTTCTCGATTGGTCTATGGATTAATCGAGACACTATAAAGAACGCTGATTTTGTGACTGGGTACGCTTCCTGATGACGTGTCAAACGAAACGTACGTCGAGGCGGTATCCAGTCACGTTCGTTTAAGTTTAGTTCCGGTCGTCCTTGGTTATCGGCTGTCCTTTGGTGGAACGCACGCCTACACCACGAGGAACTACGTATCCATTACGAAACGTTTGTTTTAAGCAAGCAGCCCCAGTGCCAGGTTGGGCACTGACATATGTAAGCAGCCATTTGGCGTTATGTTTTTTTAATTTATTTTTATTAATTAAACGGTGTTACGCTATGGATTTTTGTTTGGCTTTTTTTATGACCTATCTGAGTCTATGAGGAGAAGCTTCTGTCCATATGAGGTCCACCTTATTCCATGTGAGCAGGGAATCAACCTGCATAAGCCTATTTGACTATCTTTTTAATTAAAGTAGTCAACAGCATCTGGTAAGAAGACATCTTTATCTTCACAAGTGGGGTGTTGTTTCTATGTCCATAAGTTTTTGGTGAAGGGACGTTTCATTACGTTATAGAAGATTCCAGCAGTCTTTTGATTTACGGATTCAGAAGGAGTCTTTCACTGAAAAAAATCACTGTCTTTGGACTTTGAAGTTATATTTATTTATTTAAGTTTTTTTGTTTGCTTTTGGTGTCATCACCCAACTGGGACTTTATTTATTATTGTTTTTCACTATATTTTGGTTGTAATTTTCTGTATATTGCAGTTTTATAATATGGTGTGTATTATTTTAGATACTATTTGATTATCAAATTTTCACACATTTTTTTGATACCTATATTTGCTCTAGCGCCCCTATCATCAGTATATTTTCAGCATTAGATATACCATGGAACACAGTGAAGACAGTCATCATCAAGTGGAGAAAAGATGGCACAGCAGTAACATTCCTAAGAACTGGATGTCCCTCCAAAACTGATTAAAGACAGGAACAAAACTGGTCAGGGAGGCTGATTGAATCTTTTGTAATTTGTATATACTTACTTGCTATATTTTTATTGTACCGCAATAGTCCAACTGCCCCCTATTTCCATGGTGGTCTAGTTGGGGATTAGACTCCTAATTTCTATATCATTTGATTCTGGATGATGGAACAAGTAGCTACCCATTCTTATTTTGGTATTATTTTATAAGAGGCCATATCTATTTTCTATATTCAATTGGTGGATAACACACCTGGCACTTTGCTAAGTCGGGTTTTTTTTTTTTGGTGAACGATCTGGGTGGTCAGGGCTGTCCTTTGCCCTCCACTCTAATGAATCAACCCCCTCGTTAGTATTTTAAAATTTTCCCCTTTTGACCCTGTATTCTTTTGGGGAGAGCTTCTCTTATTACATATAATCATCCTTAGTTTATTAGTTAAAACGTGCTGTAATCGTTAGCCTTCGTGCAACCATTCACTTCAGACATCTATTGGTCGAGCCAGATAAATGTTACTATTTTATCATAGGCTATCCGCCTACCCCTTATCATGATGTATCTCATCATGGTTTCTAGTTCTTTGCCCTTTTGTGCCTTGGACCTTTGTCGTGTTTGCAGCTTGCATGGGCTTTATAGGATATTTATCCTAATTATTAGCTATTAACTATTTATTTGTTGACATATAATATAATTTATATTCCATGTTAAACAATCCTTATTGATATTACAGTGATTATAACTCCCCCTTTATATTTAGAATCAAGCTTTTTTTCCCTTTTTTCCTCCTTCATGACGGGCACTGGCGCGGATTGCTCCACCTATGTCCCTCCGCACCAGGGTGAGCTCCCTGGTGGAGGGCCGGTCCCGTTACGGGGCGTCCTCCTCTTGTACTGGCCTTGGCAGGGACTTGTTCTTTTGGCCATAGGGCCAGTGCGCAGGCGTGTGCGCGATCATCCTGTAAATGCGTGATGCGGGAGCTCTGACCTTGCGGCGTCACGCGCCGGCATTAGCTGGCATTGCTTGAGCGGCGCATGGTTGGGCACTACTTATAGCAGGCCTCTGCCTGTACTTTAATATTTTGGATCTGGGATCCCGGGATTGTGTGTTCCAGCCAGCCCCCAGTAAGTGATTAAAAACATACTAATCTTACCAACTCCCATGCAGTACCCCTTATTATTGGGCACTAGCACTGGTCTTTTTAACCCTAATTGTATTACCATTTGTTTCTCCATAGGAGACACAGGCATGGGTGGTTAAGCCCTATCATGTTCCCACTCCTGCCCGTTGTCTCTATGGCTACACACTGGAGTCACACATTACCATCATTTCCCCTAGTGGGTTTGCCTCTCCCGGGAGCCCTTCATTTTATTAACATTATGATCAGGATCTCTCTATCCAACTTATTTCACATTAGCTCACTTATTCTCATTCTTATCACACTGCAACTTCTCCCTTTTCTCTACCTGGTCTCCCACAATCTTTTTTCATTTCATCACTTCAACTTCATTTACTCTCACCGCTTAACCCTTTCCTCACTTTATTTTGAATTCATCCTGAAATGTCATTTTTCACATGTATTGTGCATATGCGCATTTTCACTTTTTTTTTCCATCGCTTCCTTTTTTCCTTAGGACTTTCACCCACATTCATATTCACTTCAGTCTCACGTACTTCACAATTTTGTCATGATAAGCTCATACTATACCTATTATTTTTATCTTATTTACCCAGATTCAAATCATCATACATAGTAGCTCCCCCAGGTTGCTGCGGGGGACCATCTTTTAGGTGGTCGCACTTTGCGCTTGATGTCTGCTGAAGCATGGGTAAGCTGCTTTACTCTCTCCCCATGTTTTATTCCCAAAGATTTTTTCAAGTATGATGCTGTATGTATAACTCTTTACCTTTATTTACCTTTATTTGCCAACTATTATATTGTATTTTTGATCTAATCACAGATAACCTCCCGATGAAACGGCCAATGTCCATGAAACTAGTCGAATAAAATTTTATCTGTGATCAACTGTCCTATTGTGAACACCCACTGTGTATAGATATGATGTTTTATCTGTAAACGATGAATTTTCTTTTGGCATCAAAATCTTTTGTAATTTTTATATATTTGCTATATTTATTTTTATTGTACCGCGATAGTCCAACTGCCCCCTATTTCTATGGTGGCCTAGTTGGGGGATTAGGCTCCCAATATCTATATCATAGCAAAATGTAAAACATTATGTGTTTTTTTCAAAATTTACGCTCTTTTTTTGTTTATAGCCCAAAAAATAAAAACCTTAGGGGTGATCAAGTAACACCAAAAGTAAGCTCTATTTGTGGGAAAAAAGGGACATAAATTTTGTTTGGGAGCCACGTCGCATGACCATGCAATTGTCAGTTAAAGCGATGCAGTGCCGAATCGCAAAAAAAGTGCTCCGGTCAGGAAGGGGGTAAAATCTTCCGGGACTGAAGCGATTAAAGGAGCTGCAGGAATATCTGGCAAGTACTGGCTGTGTGGTACATGTGACAACAATCTCCCGTATTCTTCATAGGTCTGGGCAATGGATTTGAGTGGCAAGGTGGAAGCCTTTTCTTATAAAGAAAACATCCAAGCCCAGGTAAATTTTGCAAAAACACATCTGAATTCTCCCAAAAGCATGTGGGAAAATGTGTTATGGTCTGATGAAACCATGGTTGAACTTTTTTGGCCATAATTTCAAAAAAATATGTTTGGTGCAAAAACAACACTGCAAGTCACCAAAAAAATCACCATACCCACAGTGAAGCAAGGTGGTGGCAGCATCATGCTTTGGGGCTGTTTTTCTTTAGCTGGAACAGGGGCCTTAGTCAAGGTAGAGGGAATTATGATAAGCTCCAAATACCAGTCAATATTGGCACAGAACCTTCAGGCTTCTGCTCAAAAGCTGAACATGAAGAGGAATTTCATCTTTCAGTATGACAACAACCCAAAGAATACATCCAAATCAACAAAGGAATGGCTTCACCAGAAGGAGAGTAACGTTTTGGAATTGCCCAGCCAGAGCCCAGACCTGAATCAGAAAATCTGTTGTGTGATCTGAAGAGGGCTGTGCACAGGAAATGCCCTCGCCATATGACAGATTTGGCATGTTTTTGTAAAGAAGAGAGGGCAAATATTGCCAAGTCAAGATGTGCCATGCTGATAGACTTATACCCCAAAAGACAGAGTGCTGTAATAAAATCAAAAGGTGCTTCAACAAAGTATTAGCTGTAAGGGTGTAGACTTATGCAACCACATTAATTATTTTTTTATTTTTACTTGTTGTACAGTTTATAGGTCACATTAAAAAGTTCTGAAATTATTTATCATTGTGTCATTTTTTTTACATCACAGAAACCTGACATTTTAACAGGGGTGTGCAAACCTTTTATATCCACTGTGTGTGTGTGTGTGTATATATATATATATATATATCTCTACACACACACACACACAAACTGTATTACCAAAAGTATTGTGAGGGGTGTACTCACTTTTGTGAGATACTGTGTGTGTGTATATATACACACACTATATTACCAAAAGTAGTGGGAAGCCTGCCTTTACATGCACATGAACTTTAATGGCATCCTAGTCTTAGTCCATAGGGTTCAATATTGCATTGGCTCACCCTTTGTAGGTGTAACAGTTTCAACTCTTCTGGGAAGACATTTGGACAATTTCATGCTCCCAAAGTTATTGGAACAGTTTGGAGTTTGCCCTGCCTGTTCCAACACGACTGCACACCAGTGCACAAAGCAAGGTCCATAAAAGACATGGATGAGCAGGTTTGGGGTGGAGGTACTTGACTGGCCTGAGCTCAGTCCTGACCTCAACCCAACAGAACACTTGAGGGATGAATTAGTGCGCAGACTGTGAGTGCCTGACATTCCAAATGCACTTCAGGAAGAATGGTCAAAACACACTCCTAAACCTTGTGGACAGCCTTCACAGTAGAGTTAAAGCTATTATAGCTCCAGATGGTGGGCCAACTCGATATTGAACCCTACGGAC
The DNA here is from genome assembly GCF_037356315.1 of Lithobates pipiens. Lineage (NCBI taxonomy): Eukaryota > Metazoa > Chordata > Amphibia > Anura > Ranidae > Lithobates > Lithobates pipiens. Next base: position 165,650,480 of record NW_027507785.1, read on the forward strand.
GAAGACTGGGATGCATTAAAGTTCATGTGTGTGTAAAAGGCAGGTGTCCCAATACTTTTGGTAATATAGTGTATATCAGCCTATAAAAATCCCACTTGCGTGCTTGCATTTTGTGAGTGGAATTTGAGGGCTAGCGAGGGTGGGCTGCCTGGGAGCGGTGGAGGGGGCGGGGGAAAACACCACCGGCAAGCGGGGCTGTATGGGAGCCATTCACAGAGAGAAAGAGAGAAGGGGAATTGCCAGCTGGATGATCAGAGCGCTGAAGAACATCACAGCTTTCATTTCAATTGCTGTTGTTGTTGTCACACACAGCCCCTCCTCCTTGTCTGGGAACTTTGATAGACAGATCACTCATCCAAACCCGGGACATGTGAGGTATATCAAAGTTCTCTGGCCAACAGGAGGGGCTGTATGTGGCGCTGAGTGGCAGGAACATATAGCGCTCTGATCATCCAACTGGCAATTCCTCTCCTCTCCTCCCCTGCACAGGCAGGCTACATTGGTGGACACAGACTGTATTGGTGGACACAGGCTGCATTTTTAGGCAGGTGCTGCATTGGTAGGCACAGAATGCATATTTATTTTTATATATATATATATATATATATATATATATATATATATATATATATATATATACACATACACACTTATACACACACACACACACACACACACACACAGCGTATGAAAATTGATTACACCTGATGTCCTGACGTCCAAAAATGCCAGTACAAATACCATCCCCCCCCATGAGCCTTTTTGGAAAGTAGACTTAGACAGTCCAAGGGACTTGGTAAAAGACATGGCAAGTTTTTTGAAGTTGCAATTTGGAAAATTAAGAAATTTAAAAAAAAACAATATTTTTTTTTCCACGTCACCAATGCAGTGCAGTGTCATTAGATAACTGGCGTGGCTGTGATCAGGGACACTGACCGGTGACAGTATGTAAAAAATAAACATTTTAATTTTTTTTTCTTCTATTTTTTAAAATGTATTTTTTTCTTATTACAGAGTATTACTCTGGGGAGGTGATCAGGACTTTTTTTGTTTTTGATGAATGAAATCTATTCATTCCGTGTGCAGTATTGTGAATTTCTGTGGTTGGCCATAGGTAATCAAATGGTACAGATGGGCTGTGATTGGCCCTGTCTGTACCATGTAATCAATGTGACCAATCAATTGTCATGTAATCTGCTGTGATTGGTCAATGTGATGACATGGTACTGGCAGCGGCCCGGTACACTGATCTGTCCGATGCACACAGCAGGTGACAGATCATGTCGCAGCATAGAAAGATCCTGGGAGGACATCATACAGTATGATGTCCACCCAAGATGGGAGTGCTCCCACTCTGCCTTTATATTACAATAGGCCAGGTGGGATGCAGTTAAAGTATAACGTGTTCAGTATCTATTTACTCAGTGTAACATCATCTTTTATATTTCACCAAACAATTGGATAATACAGTATATTGTGTTTTTGTGCATTAACATTCACCATATTGTATTTTTTTTTAATTGCATTTCAAACCAATGCATGAATACTGTGTGACAAAAAATTGCAACACCCTCCATTTTATTCTCTAGGGCAGTGATGGCGAACCTTGGCACCCCAGGTGTTTTGGAACTACATTTCCCATGATGCTCGGCTACACTGTAGAGTGCATGAGCATCATGGGAAATGTAGTTCCAAAACATCTGGAGTGCCAAGGTTCGCCATCACTGCTCTAGGGCCTCTCCTTAAAAATAGATATACATTGTTTTGGGGATTATAAGTAATTTTTTGGCAAAAAGCAGATTTTTACACTTATGTGAGAAGTGTCAGAATAGGTTGGGCTCTAAAGTGGGTAATGAATCCATGACCACATTTATGATTCTCTTGTATGTGGCTGTCAGGGCTGTGCGCAACCCTTCCTTCTCTGAACTGGCTGCTCAGCTGTCGGCTAATTGCCAGCACCCATCTCTCCACAGTTACTCAGCTGTTGATGATATCCTGCTCGTCAGTCCTGCCTACTTAAGCTCCCCAGTCCACAGGAGCTCTGCCTTTGCCAACATCACAGAAACTGAGACGCTCTCCTGCAATTCTGTTCAAGACTTAAGTTGCTGACATCCCTTCTGGCTCTGGATCCTGCTTGCTCTTCCACTACATTGATACCTGACTTCTGGCTTGGCTGACTATCCGTTCCGGTTACTGAACTTTGGCTATGTTTTGACTACTTTTGTTCTTTTTACTTTTATTATTAAACAAGTGCCATTTAATTGTACTTCTGTCTCAGCCTGATTTCATGGTTTCTGACAGTGGCCCTTTATCAATCCTTTAAATCTGAAAAGTTGGGGGATATGATCAACATGTATAGATACAAGTGGTCCATATAGTGAACTTGGTGTTGAGCTATTGCATACTAGTTGCCAACATTCTGAAAAAATTTATAGGGGTGCTTTTTTTCGATGTAGGCGGAGTATGATTATAATTAGGGGCGGGACATTAATTTATAGGCATGAAAAATATAAATGCATGAAAAATAGGCACAAAGAACAGTCCCAAAAAACAGTCCCAAAATCTTGGTTCAATAACATCAGATGCATTCAAGGAATGGTGCAAAGAAAGATGTTCATATAAACACAGGAAACTCTATGCTCCCAGAACTCTCACCTTAGAACTTTTAAAAACAGACATTGTGGTATTATATGTAATATCATTTAGGTCCAGCTGCAATGCACTAGCACTTTATTGCATATTTACATGTATAACGTTTTTCTGAAATTATTGGTTAAGTGCATTTTTTGCTTATTCACATATTTATGCACCGTGTTATAAGAGTATTATTACCTCTTTCTCTTTTTCCTTTATATATATATATATGTATTTATGCACTGGTTTATAAGAGGAATATCACCCCCCCTTTTTCTTCATATACATTTTTTTACCTTGAATTAGTAGCGCGAAGGCTTCACTCATTATCTCATTTGTAGGCATGGCCCAGCTGAAGATTGAAAAATGTGGCGTGCCAAGTCGGCAAAAAATGGGCATAGTTTCAAGTATGCTAATTATTGGGAGTGGCTTAAAGGGGGTGTGGTTTTATAGAGTCTGTGATGCCTTACATAGTGGAGAATCTGGTAATATTAAGGGAGAGAGAATAAGAAAGAGACACTTTCAATTACTGTTTGGGCATAAGAACATGAGCACCTTGTAGCTTCTACTGCTTTCATCCTCAAAGATCTTGCATCAGAGGGTGCCCCCGTTTTACAGCTCCAGGGGTTTGATGTCTCTCCCTCCTGGCTCTCTCTTTCCCTCCTGCTGGCACCATACCTGTACAGGTAGTTGGGCTGGGGTCACTGAGCGGAGGAAAGATGAGTGGGGGGGGGAGTTGGTAGACAGGTCAGTGTACTCACCATGCTGGCAGCTCTCCTCTTCTCAGACCTTGAATTTCCCGGCTTCAGGCTCTGCTTCTTCTGGTGAGTGCAGCACTGATTCAGCTCCAGACAGAAACAGTGACATGAAAGGGTGGTTCTGCCCCTTACCACAGCACACAGCCAGACACCATTATCCTCTGGTGGTCACGCCTTCTCACTTCGGACTGACCAATCTGCAAACAGTCAGGCAGCACCTGACTTCCCAGGGGTGGAGGAGGTAGAGATCTTCCGGATTGTCCGTGACAGAGGGAAATAATCAAGATTCTGGCTGTGACAATTTCTTTCTGGGACAACACTTGGATTTTCGGGATTGTCCCAGGAAATCTGTGACTGTTGGCATGTATGCTATTGGCTTTCAGGTCATTACAGAGGACAAGGGGTCACTCTTTGGATCTAGAGGAACAGAAGTATAACCTTTACATACAAAAGGGCTTCTTCACAGTAACAGCTGTGAAAATGTGGAATAGACTCGCTCAACTTGTTGTGGTCAGCTCAATAGATTTTTTTTAACCACTTAAGGACCAGAAGGATTTACCCCCTTAATGACCAGGCCATTTTTTTCCGATACGGCACTGCGTCGCTTTAACTGACTTTGTGTGGCCGTGCAATGTTGTACCCAAACAAAATTTATGGTGGTATTTGATCACCTCTGCGGTTTTTATTTTTTGCACTATAAACAAAAAAAGAGCGACAATTTTGGAAAAAAAAAAGCATTTTTTTTGTTTTTGCCATAATAAATACCCTCCCCCTCCCCCCAAAAAATTATATATATATATATTCTTCATCAGTTTGGGCGAATATAGATTCTTCTACATTTTTTTCTTTTTTTATCAAAAATAAGTCACAATAAGCGTATATTGATTGGTTTGCACAAAAGTTATAGTGTCTACAAAATAGGGGATAGATTTATGGCATTTTTATTATAATTTTTCCTTTTTTATTATTAGTAATGACAGTGATTTTTAGTGGGACTGCGGAGGACAGATCGGACACTTTTTTTGTACCAGTGAAATTTATACAGCGAACAGTCTATAAAAATGCACTGATTACTGTATAAATAACACTGGCAGGGAGGGGATAACACAAGTTGTGATCAAGGGGTTAAATGGGAGGCGTTTCTAACTGTGGGGGGAGGGGACTGACTGGAGGAGGAGAGAGATCGCCGTTTCTGATCACTAGGAACAGATGATCTCTCTCTACTTCCCTGATAGAACTGAGATCGGTTTGTTTACATTGACAGATCCCCCTTCTGGCTCTCTGTGGAGCGATCGTGGATGGCCGGCAGACATCGAGGCCGCCAGTCACTCTCATCGGTTTCGGCGCCATGCAAGTGCTTCACTTACATATATTTTGTCTAATTGTGCCTGGCCCATACCAATATTAAGCCATAGTGCAAATTAAATTGCTTTATTACCATGTTAAACTTGAACATGAGCACCATTTCCCTTTGTATACAAAGAAATAAATAAGATATTTAAAAGGATTGCATTACTTAAGTGACTAACTCCGAATTATTATTCATAGAGTACTTTACAACCTTAATATGAATGTATTGGTCCCAACATGAACTAGGACAGACGTGAATCTCTCTAACCAGCAAACCCTCGTGCTGCCATAGCTGTTGGAGAGACGCAGAATCATCTAGAGCTGCCACTCCTGGTTTATGACCCTCACATCTTCACTCAACTTGGTAAATGTGTTTGCCTGTATGTTATCACCCCCTTAGCAACAATAAGCAAGTACCGTATCCTCCTTATATATGATTATTATATACAGCTGTGCCCAAACTCTTTTCTTCATCTCAACCTCATCTTTTCTGCACTCAAATGTCTATCTTTACACGAGCAGATTGCAACTTCCAAGTATATGCCCCAAAGCATTTAGTTTAGACTCTAAGATAAAAAATATATGGGTGAATTGGCGCTGCTAAGTGTTAACAAATGTAACAAATTTTATTAAAAATCTATCAAAAAAAAAAATCTATAAAGTGTATTGTCTCTTTAAGACATCATACAAGTTCAAAATGTGTTATCTGTGCAAACACAGTTTATAAAGTTTGCTAGTGCTGATCAATGAATATGTGTCCAAAGTGTATCCGTTTCTTCAAAGATTCCAAAAAACAGGAAAAATCAACACCAACATATCAAACAAAAAGTCCGTAAAAAATCAACTCAATATTTAACCACTTCAGCCCTGGAAGAATTTACCCCTTTCCTGACCAGAGCACTTTTTGTGATTCGGCACTGCGCCGCTTAAACTGACAATTGTGCGCTCGTGCGACATGGCTCACAAACAAAATTGACCTCCTTTTTTTCCCCACAAATAGAGCTTTCTTTTGGTGGTATTTGATTACCCCTGTGGTTATTTTTGCGCTATAAACAAAAAAAGAGCGACAATTTCTGAAAAAAAAAGCATTTTTTTTTTTTACTTTTTGCTATAATAAATATTCACCAAAATTATAAAAAAAACATTTTTTTTCCTCAGTTTAGGCCGATACATATTCTTCTACATATTTTTGTTAAAGAAAAATAAAAAAACATCACAATAAGCGTTAATTGATTGGTTTGTACAAAAGTTATAGCGTTTACAAAATAGGGGATAGTTTTAGGGCATTTTTATTAATATATATATATTTTTAAATGGCGGCGATCAGCGATTTTTATCGTGACTGCGACATTATGGCGGACACATCAGACATTTTTGGGACCATTGTCATTTATACAGCAATCAGTGCTATACAAATGCATTGATTCCTGTGTAAATGACACTGGCAGTGAAGGTGTTATTCACTAGGCGGCAGTGTAGGGGTTAAGTGTGTTAACTGTTGGGGGCGTGGCTGTGTTTTACACATCACTGATCTCTGCTCCAATCACAGGGAGCAGAGATCAGTGTAACTGTTACTAGGCAGAACAAGGAGATGCTTGTTTACTTTAGCATCTCCTCATTCTTCCTCTCCGTGAGGCAATCGCGGGTATCCCCCGGCCTGGACCGGACTCATGGAGCTTCCCCCAGATGCGTACCCCCGCCGCCTCTTAAAGAGCTTATGCGATTCTGCCTGTACATGCCCTTCTGTCGACTTTTAGCAGAGCGAGGCGGACGGGAAGCGGATAAGTTAATAAAAATTGCTGGTAAACTAAAATAATTTTTCATCTTTAATCGGCAAAAATGGTGACTCTTCACACATGCCCCCCCCCCCCCCCCTCAGGTCCACACTCACCAAAGGAATGTACCAATACAGGGGTAAAAGGCCTAACAATGGAGTCAGCTCTTTATCCTGCCTTCCCTCCTTGGTATCCGCAATCTCCTCCACAGATAACCCTGATCACACCTCCTCCACAGACTATCCTAAGGCCCTGTTCACACTGAGGCCCTTTGCAGGCGCTACAGCGCTAAAAATAGTGCCTGCAAAGCGCCCTGAAACAGCCGCTATGTCTCAGTGTGAAAGCCCGAGGGCTATCACACTGGAGCGGTGCGTTTGCAGGACAGTCAAAAGAGTCCTGCAAGCTGCATCCTTGGAGCGCTGTAGGAGCGTTGTATTCACCGCTCCTAAAGCGCCCCTTCCCATTGAAAACAATGGGGCAGCACTGCAAACCCGCCTGCAAAGCACTTCTGCAGAAGCGCTTTGCAGACAGTTTTAACCCTTTTTCGGGTTAAAACTGCCCCGCTAGCAGCCAAATAGCGCCGCTAAAATGACAGTAAAGCGCTAAATATAGTGCCGCTTTACCGCCAGCGCCCGCAATGCTTCAGTGTGAAAGTCACCAATCTTTAACCACCTCAATACAGTGCACTTACACCCCCTTCCTGACCAGACCAATTTTCAGCTTTCAGCACTCTCACAGTTTGAATGACAATTACTCAGTCATCCAACACTGTATCCATATGAAACTTGTGTCCTTTTTTCCACACAAATAGAGCTTTCTTTTAGTGGTATTTAATCACTAGTGGGTTTTTTATTTTTTGTGCTATAAATAAAATAAAACGTAAATTTTGTGAAAAAAAATGCCCTTTCTTTGTTTCTGTCATACATTTTTGCTAATTAGTAATTTTTCTTCCTAAATTTTGGCCAAAATTTATACTGCTACCTATCTTTGGTAAAAAAATAACCCACATTAGTATATATTATTTGGTCTTTGTGAAAGTTATAGAGTCTACAAACTATGGTGCCAATCACTGAAAATTGATCACATCTGATCAGGCCTTCAGTACATCAGGCGAGTCTCATTTCTTGAGACACTAACAAGTCAGGAAAGTACAAATACCCCCCAAATGACCCCTTTTTACAAAGTAGACATTCCAAGGTATTAAGTAAGTAGCATGGTGAGTTTTTTTAAGTTTTTCCCACAATTCTTTGCAAAATGAAGATTTTATTTTTTATTATTTTTTTTTACAAAATTGTCATATTATCAGGTTATTTCTCACACACAGCATATGCATACAACAAATTAGACCCCAAAATACATTCTGCTATTCTTCCCGAGTACGGTGATACCACATGTGTGAGACTTTTACACAGCCTGGCCACATACAGAGCACTAACATTGATGTAGTACCTTCAGACGTTCTACGAGCAAAAATTACGCATCTCATTTCTCAACCACCTATTACACTTTTGAAGGCCCTGGAGTACCAGGACAATGGAATTTACCATAAAATGACCCCATTTTGGCAAGCAAACACCCCAACGTATAATCTGCGAGGCATAATGAGTCTTTTGAATGGTTAATTTTTTCCCAAAAGTTTTTGGAATATGTGGAAAAAAATTAAAACGCATTTTTTTTTACACAAAATTGTCAATTTATAAGATATTTCTAACACATAGCATGTATATAGCAAAAATGACACCCCAAAATACATTCTGCTACTCTTCCCAAGTATGGCGATACCACATGTGTAGGACTTTTACACAGCCTGGCCACATAGAGAGGCCGAACATTGAAGTAGTACGTTCATGCATTCTAGGAGCATAAATGGCACATCTCATTTCATTCCTACCTATCACACTTTTGAAGGTCCTGAAATTACCAGGACAGTGAAATTACCCACAAAATGACCCCATTTTGGAAAGAAAACACCCCAACGTATATTCTATGAGACATTGGCTGCAAATAGGTACTCGGGTACTCCGATGGGCTGGTGACAGGTACTCGGGTACTCTGATGGCCTGGTGACAGGTACTCGGGTACTCTGATGGCCTGGTGACAGGTACTCGGGTACTCTGATGGCCTGGTGACAGGTCTTCGGGTACACTGATGGCCTGGTGACAGGTCTTCGGGTACACTGATGGCCTGGTGACTGGTGTTTGGGAACTCTGAAGGGCGGTGACAGGTACTCAGATGAACTGTGACAGGTACTCGGGTACTCAGATGGGCTGGGACAGGTACTCGGGTACTCTGATGGGCTGTGATTGGCAGGTACTATGAGGGGTGGTGACAGGTCCTCTTTATTGGGGGGGGGGTGGGCAATCAGTGTGATTGGTGTGTACTGTAGGCGGTAACGAGATGTCACTGCAATCTCCTCCTCACACATGATCGGTGTGTGAGGAGGAGAACCCGGTAACATCTCGTTACCGCAGTTTGTTTACATTTTAGTGATCGGCTGTGAAAGGATCACAGCCGATCACGTGGGTAAACAGCCAGCCAATGGCTGTTTACCAGCGTCGGTGATGAGCAGTGTTCCCGGGGACCACGCCACCACCGACGTGCACGCGCAGCGCGCTCACGTTCGCGTGCATGTGCCGTGCACAGTCGGGGTGTGACCATCTGTGATCGGCCGTGATGAAGTCACGGCCGATCACGTGGTAAACAGCCATAACCAATGGCTGTTCACCCCCTTCAGTGGTGAGCAGTGTCTCCGTGACACGTCGCCACCGAAGAAACAGGGATGTGCGCACACGATCGCGCGCATTCCCTGTTTAAACGGGAGGCCATCATATGATGGCCTCCCGCCACAATAGCTGCGCCGCCTGGCCGTCATTTGACAGCCGGCAGTCAGCAACTAGTTAATAAACTGCATCTAAAAATTTTATATTTCCGAATAATGTTCCTCAATGTAAAATTGTAAAAACCTTCAATACATCACCATCTACTGTTCTGGGGGAACATTACTGCATGGACTCAGGAATACTTCCAAAAATCACTGTCTGAACACAAATCACCATGCCATCCAAAAAAGCAAGTTAAAGCTCTCTCATGCAAGGAAGAAGCCATATTTGAACATGATCCAGAACCGCCACCATCTTCTCTGGGTCAAAGCTCATTTAAAATGGTCTGTTGCAAAGTGGAAAACTGTTCTGTGATCAGAGTTTTCCATTCTTTTTTGGCAACCATGGGCTTCGCATCTTCCAGAGGACAGGGACCTTCTGGGTTGTTATTAGTACTCAGTTCAAAAGCCTGCATCTCTGATGGTAGTGCATTAATTCATATGGAATGGGAAGCCTGCACATCTGGAAAGGCATCAATGCTGAAAGCTATGTCAAGGTTTTAGAGCAGCATATGCTCAGGCAAGAATGGGACATTTCTCTCCCAAAACTCCAGCAACTGTTCTCCTCAGTTCTCAGACATTTACAGATTGTTGTTAAAAGAGGGGATGCAACACTGTGATAAATATGGTCCCGTCTCAACTTTTTTGAAATATGTTGCTGCCATCATTTCAAAGTTACCTTATTTTTTCTTTAAAAAATTGTACATTTTCTCAGTTTCAACATTTGATACATTTTCTATTGTAAATAATTTTGTTTTTACATAGCGTTTACACAGCATCCCAACTTTTTTGGAATTGGGGGTTGTATAGACTATACTAGAGCTGCAGGATTAATCGTTAAAAGATCACAATCTCGATTTATCCCCACAAATGATTTTAATCCAGCATTTCCACGATTCCATGTAAAAAGTGCAGAGCAGTTCCCCTGCTGACAGTTATCAAAAAAAAAAAAAAGCAGCTGGCAATGCTTATCAACAACATTGCTCAGCCCTGAAAGAGACAGATAAAAAGAAACATTGCATTTTCTCATCTATCCTTTTTATTAATTTACAGATCAAGGAGAATAACTTTGGTCTGCAAATTAAGTCAGTTTAAAGCAAACTTTGTAAAGTAACCCCTTATTAACCCTTAATTTACTCTAATCAGCCTTATTAACTCCTTATTCTCCTCATTTAATTATTGTCTTGCTGACTTATTTATTTTTTATTTACTTCTACTTTATAAACTATTAATAACTGAAACTTTTTTTTTTGATTGCTTTGTTCATTAGGATTTTTACACCTTTAACATATATTTACATGTTTCACGTTGAAAAAAGTGCAAAATAAAAATACATTTGTAAAATAAATTTTCAACGCTTTGTACCATTGTTGACAGCTGAAGTGTAAACAAAAAAGTTGCGGTGGAATCGGTAATTGGTATCGCCGAGAACCAAAAAAAAGAAAAAGACCCTAATATAACTTGAATGGTCATTTCATTAGGGCACGTTCACACTTAGGTGCTAGCCTCGTTAGCGGTAAAGCGGCACTTTACCGTCGCTAGCGGGGGCGCTTTTAACCCCTGATAGCGGCTGAAAAAGAGTTAAAAGCGCCAAAAAGAACAGCTACCGGAAATGACATTGACAAAGACACAGAGGACCGGTGGAGAATAGACGGGGAGGGTGGCGGCTGGTCATCTCAACCCTTCCTCAAATCTTCCTGATTGTGCCTTCCCCCCCTTTACGGTTACCCCCCCCCCAACTTTCCCTCCCGAGCTCTCCCCCTCCTGTAGGGCCCTAAGTATAGGAGGGATGTGGATCGCAGGGCCAAATGACTGGTGGGCCCGCGGTTGGCATCCCTCTGAATATTGGATGACTGGATGAGGGGGGTGAGACTCCTTAGTGGCCCAAACTTACTTAGTACAATATTTAGCTGCCTTACCTTAAGTGAAATATGTATTCTGTTTATAGGTTATGGGCACACATATGGGGTCGAGCTTAAAAAACAAACAAACAAAAAAAAACATTTTGATCACTTTTATTCCTATTACAAGGAATGTAAACATCCATGGCATGATCGGCCCTCTTTACAGTGAGATGTGGGGTCAATAAGTCGACCCCACATCTCACCTCAAGGCTGGGAAGCTTGAAATAAAATAAAAAAAGATAAACTATTTTGTTTACATTGTTTGAGCGGTGAGGTCCTCCGATCGATCCTAATGAATCTGGCGACCATCTGGTCCGCCGGAAATCTCTACGGTAAACATCCGGGGCCTAGGGATCCATTCTCGGACTCACCGATTGAAGCAGTGAGTCAGTGCTAGCACCTGAGGGTGGGGGACATCCCTCTCACCGCCCGTAACAACGATCAAGTGGCAGAACAGCTGTTATGATTGTTCTTATGGTGTAGGGAAGGTTGCAGATGGACACTGATCAGGCTGCAGTGAAGAGCAATGCTGCAGATGGGCACTGATCAGGCGGCAGTGAGGAGCATGGCTGCAGTGAGTAGCAAGGCTGCAGATGGGCACAGATCAGGCCGCATTGATGCTCACTGACCATTATTTTGCTTCAAAGTTTTTTTTTTTTACCTGAAACTTCCCTCTTAACCACTTAAGGACCGCCGCATGGAGATATACGTCGGCACAATGGCACCGACAGGCACAAGCACGTACCGGTACATGCTTGCCTTCCAGGGGGTGGGGGGTTCGATCTGACCCCCTCCGGCTGGCTGCAGCAGTCCGTTTCGCTTCAGGAGCGATCCGGGATGAGGGGATGGCCGTTGGTTTCTGGCCATCCCCTATTGAACGCTCCTAGCAAATGAGAAGCTTCCCCCCCCTGTGTACTGTAAACACAGGCAGGGAGGAAGTGATGTCACTCTCCTCGGGGCGGTCTTTTTGACCGGACTGCGAGGAGAACACATAGTAAGTGCACCAATCACTACACTGACACGTAGGTACACATAGGCACACAAATCACCCCCTGATCACCCCCCCCCCCTCCAAGTCACAGTGTCACTGATTGCAGTGATCATTTATTTACCGATCACTGCATTTAGTGTCAGTTGTGACAGTAAAAAGTGTCAGGGCAGTTAGTGTTAGGTACAGGGTAGCCCCCTACCCCCCTAATAAAGGTTTAACCCTGATTGCCCCTAGAGTTAACCCTTTCACCCCCTTTTGCCAGTGTCACTAAACGATCCTTTTTCTGATTGCAAGGTAGCTAGTTATTTTTTATGTTCACCGCCAGGTTTTTATAGCGTTAGGTACCCCCATATACTACCTAATAAAGGTTTTAACCCCCTGATTGCCCCTAGAGTTAACCCTTTCACCAGCGATCACCGTATAAGTGTCACTGGTGACGCTGGTTAGCCAGTTAGTTATTTAGGTTCCCCGTCAGGTTTTTAGATAGCGTCAGGGACCCCCATATACTACCTAATAAAGGTTTTAACCCCCTGATTAGATAAAGTAAGTGGTGTTGCGCTCCTAAAAACAAATTCCGCTGTCAGATACTTTAAAATATAAAATACGTAAGGTGACCAGAGGTCTGGATCAGATACTGCCTAAAGTAAGAGACTTATGCAGAATATATAAAAACATATAAAAAATTAGAGATTTAAAGTAGTCCATGGTTACAAGTGGTGCAAATGTGGCAGTGTTTCCAAGGACTACTTTAAATCTCCACGTCCCACTTTGGGATATATATATATTTTTGCACATTGCATATGTTGCACAGTTCTGCTAGTTATCTACTTGCTTGCACTTGTTTGCATTTTTGCACAGTTATTTTATGGCACTAACTATTCTTTATACACTGTGTTTATTTACTTATAATTATTGTCTATGATATATAATTTATATACATGTTTTTTATACACTTTTTTATATGTTTTTATATATTCTGCATAAGCTTCTTACTTTAGACAGTATCTGATCCAGACCTCTGGACACCTTACGTATTTTATATTTTAAAGTATCTGATAGCAGAATTTGTTTTTAGGAGCGCAACACCACTTACTTTATCTATTCCATTTACACATTTGGGCATCAGTTTGGTCCTGACGGTGTATGCAGCACCCATAGAAACGCATTTCGTTTTTTTCCGCTTCCCTCTTAGCGCAGGAGCACCTACCCTTACATTAACCCCCTGATTGCCTCAAGTTAACCCTTTCACCAGTGATCACCGTATAAGTGTTACGGGTGACTCTGGTTAGTTTGCTTTTTATAGCACCAGGGCACCCATCATTTATTACCCATTAAAGGGCGGGTGATATCAATAAGGTTTTAGGGTCAGGGTCTGCGTCCCTGCAGGCAGCACTAGGTTAGTGCCAGTACCGCTAACACCCACGCGCAAAGCATACATCTCCCGCAGGGGTATAGTATCTGAACAGATCAATATCTGATCTGATCAGATCTATACTAGCGTCCCCAGTAGTTTAGGGTTCCAAAAAAACGCATTGTTAGCGGGATCAGCCCGGATACCTGCTAGCACCTGCTTTTTGCCCCTCCGCCCAGCCCACCCAAGTGCAGTATCGATCAATCACTGTCACTTACAAAACACTAAACACATAACTGCAGCGTTCGCAGAGTCAGGCCTGATCCCTGCGATGGCTAACAGTTTTTTTTGGTAGCGTTTTATATTTAAATCCTGAAGGCAGTGCTTGGTTTTCGGGGTCCCGTACACAGCTAAGCTTCCAAAAAGTCCCCCACATGTGGTATCCCCGTACTCAGGAGAAGCAGCAGAATTTATTTTGGGGTGTAATTTCACTTATGCCCATAGCATGTGTGAGCAATATATCATTTAGTGACAACTTTGTGCAAAAAAAAAAAATAGTTTGTAATATTCCCGCAACTTGTGGCAAAATATAAAATATTTCATGGACTCAACATGCCTCTCAGTAAATAGCTAGGGGTGTCTACTTTCCAAAATGGGGTCATTTGGGGGGGTTTTGTGCTATTTTGGCATTTTATGGCCTTCGAAACTGTGATAGGTAGTGAGGAGTGAAATCAAAAATTTGCACCCTTAGAAATCCTGAAGGCAGTGATTAGTTTTCGGGGTCCCGTACGTGGCTAGACTCCCAAAAAGTCCCACATATGTGGTATCCCGTACTCAGGAGAAGCAGCAGAATATATTTTGGGGTGCAATTCCACATATAACTATGGCATGTGTGAGCAATATATCATTTAGTGACAACTTTTTGTAAACTTTTTTTTTTTCTGTGTCATTATTCAATGGGCTCAACATGCCACTCAGCAATTTTCTTGGGGTGTCTACTTTCCAAAATGGGGTCATTGGGGGGGGGGGGTTTGTACTGCCCTGCCATTTTAGCACCTCAAGAAATGAGATAGGCAGTCCTAAATTAAAAGCTGTGTAAATTCCAGAAAATGTACTCTAGTTTGTAGACGCTATAACTTTTGCGCAAACCAATAAATATACGCTTATTGACATTTTTTTTTACTAAAGACAGGTGGCTGAATACATTTTGGCCTAAATGTATGACTAAAATTTAGTTTATTCGATTTTTCTTATAACAAAAAGTAGAAAATATCTTTTTTTTTCAAAATTTTCAGTCTTTTTCCTTTTATATCGTAAAAAATAAAAATCGCAGAGGCAATCAAATACCATCAAAAGAAAGCTCTATTTGTGGGAAGAAAAGGACGCAAATTTCGTTTGGGTACAACATTGCATGACCACGCAATTACCAGTTAAAACAGTGCAGTGCAAAATTGTAAAAAGACCTCTGGTCCTTAGGCTGACAATTGGTCCGGGGCTTAAGTGGTTAAATTGGGGTGCATGTTATACACCGATAAATACGGTATGTACACACACACACCGCAAAGTATTAGTGTCCAACTAGACGGAGGTTTAGTCTGAGGAGCCCGTGGGAATTAGCTTAGCGTCTCACTGGTTAGAGAGGTATTCCCAGATGTGACCATCCACACTGAGATGTAGACAGGCTCTTTGCTCAGAGGCTTCGGGACTCAGATTCATCAAAGGCTCCATTCAAATCATCTGCTAATACATTCATAGGGGGCTTCATTCCTCTCCCCCCCAGTTTGAGACTGGGAGTGTTTTTTGCATTGTTATTTATACCTTCTTAAAGATACAGTTGTTCGTTTCACTCTGATCATACAAATTACTACTACAAACACCTCTCTAGCGAGTGAGACGCTAAGCTAATCCACACGGGCTACCCAGACTAAACCCTCATCAAGTTGGCCACAAATACTTTGCAGTGTATGTATTTATATATATATATAATAAAAATAAATTACCTTATAATCCGAGGCTCTGATGAAGCGGGTCATCCCGCAAAATGTGTAGGCTGACCCGATTCCTTAACCAGCATAACACCCTGGGATAAGTTATACTGCAGCTGTGTTTTTAAATATGTTCGTTTTTCAATGTTTCCACTCTTTCATGTATATGCGATATAAATTGTGTATATTTTCCTTTTAAATTCTCTCGATTTTTGTATTTCTTAAAAACCCTACATGACACATGTAAAGTCCCACCCAACTTTGCTCCAATTTCTGTATATTCTTTCTTGGGATGGTATTCATGTAGGGTTGAAACATCCAACATTTAGCCCCCATACTCTCTGACTATGGAGAGGAAAAGCACACCGCAACGCAGTAAACTCACACAGGACCTATTTTGTTGCCTCATCGCATTCACAAAACATAAATGTGAACGACCGTCATTGAACACAGTCTGTTTTTGGATGACATGTGAATCTAGGCTTTTTGTATCGCATCCAATCGGCATCAGTGTGAACCGGGACATACTGTACAGTAAGTATGTGTTACTAGCAATATTAGCTATAACTAGCAAATGTGTGCCTGATTACAAATTTCAGTGATCATTAATTCAGTCATTTTGATGTTTATATGTATTTTCTAGGGGATCACCGAATGGGTTTTTTGGTGCTGAAACCGATACCGAAAATGAAAAATACACTAGGTCGAAAACCGAAACCGATACCGAAACATATTTAAAAAAAAAAGTTTTTATACAGGAGATGGTCAGAGACTGGGGACATGGTACAGGAGATGGTCAGAGACTGGGGACATGGTACAGGAGATGGTCAGACCAGGGACGTGGTACAGGAGATGGTCAGAGACTGGGGACATGGTACAGGAGATGGTCAGACCAGGGACGTGGTACAGGAGATGGTCAGACATTGCACACATAATACATGATACAATTGATACAATACAGCCAGTGTCCCCCGTTGCATCCAGTGTCCCCTCATAGCAGCCAGTGTCCCCCGTTGTAGCCAGTGTCCCCTCATAGCAGTCAGTGTCCCCCGTTGCATCCAGTGTCCCCTCATAGCAGCCAGTGTCCCCCGTTGCATCCAGTGTCCCCTCATAGCAGCTAACCTGTCAAGAGAAGAGGAGAGCCGCCTCCGTCGCCAACATCACAGCTTTCAGTTCAATAGCTGTGTGTTCCCGGCCGCGCGCCGTCACGTATAGCCCCTCCCCCTTGTCAGGGCACTTTGATAGACAGATCATCCGTCCAATCCTGCGGGTGATCTGTCTATCAAAGTGCCCGGACAAGGGGGAGGGGCTGCACGTGATGTCGCGCGGCCGGGAACACACAGCTATTGAACTGAAAGCTGTGATGTTCCCGTGCTGTGATCAAACAGGTGGTGGAGGTGGCTCTCCTGCACTATAGCACGATATATCTTTTCATGATGGGCGGCACCAGGGGCGGGGGGCGGGGCCCATTTTCGGCTCCATTATCGGCCGTTTTTCTCTTTCGGCAAATTGCCAAAAAGGGCATTTTCGGCCGATATGTTTCAGCGGCCGAAATTTCGGTGCATCCCTAGTATTTTCTGCTTGATATTGATTTTGTAGTGTAAAGGGTTTATTAAAAAAAAAAAAAGAAGGATATGTAGTTTGTGTATCTTAAGATAAATGTAAAACTAGAATAGTGACCATACAGCAGTAAACCCTAAATCCAAGAGAGACAACAAAAAGGCACAGGTCATATCAGCAAGTTGCTTTTAATAAAGACAGACCAGGGCTTAAAGAAACATTATATGAAACGGTGAAAAGTTTATGAGAAAAATTGTAATAGTTCAAATAGGATGTCAGAATACAAAATGGATGCCAGTATAGGTCTGTTAGTTCTGCATTTTTACAGTTATGTCTTAACCTTCAACATACTGCTAGATACTGCAAGTCCTTAACCACTTCAGCCCCGGAAGAATCTGCCCCCTTAATGGTCAGGCCATATATAGGCATATATTGATTGGTTTGCGGAAAAGTTATTGCATCTACAAACTATGGGATAGATTTAGAGACTTTTTTAAAATAGTTTTTACTGGTTATGGCAGCGATCAGCGATTTTTATCAGGACTGCAACATTGCGGCGGACAAATCTGACCTCAAATTACTACGTTGATCATTGACATACGTTGACATTACTATGTTGATCAGTGCTATGAAAATGCACTGATTAATGTAAAAAGGACACTGGCAGGGAAGGGGTTAACACTAGCAGGCGATCAAGGCGTTAAGCGTGTCCCTGGGGAGGGGGGTTCTAACAGTAAAAGGGGATGGGCTACCAGGGACATGACAGATCACTGTTCCCGATCACTGGCAGTTGCCCGTTCTGCCTCTGTACATGGGTTGTCATGTTCATGTTCGCCTTACCCACCCACTATCTCCTGTGTAAACACCAACGTACACCTACGCCAGTTTGCCCAGAAGAGCCGACCTGCCGCAGTATAATAATGGCGGCTGGTTGGCAAGAGGTTAAAATGTATTGATAAATCTGTATAATTGTGGTTGGTATAATATAATGCGGGGGGGGCGTGGTCTGGACATGGCCGAGTAGAGACATGCAAGCTGAACTCCCGGCCATCTCCTATCTACCCCAACCAACTTACCTAGCTCCACTGCTCCCATCCAAAAAGCGTGCAGCTAACTTCCTTCTTCCTCCCCTTTACCTACCCTCCCCATTAGTGTTTGTTTTTCCCCTCCTCCCCTTTTTGTTTTCTCCGTCCTCCTCCTCCCCACCCAACCCCCTTTCCCCTCTACTACATTGCAATGAATTCAATAAAAGTGGTGCCATTAAATGCAAAAGGTCTGAATATACCTGAGAAAAGACGCATGCTATTAAACGATTTAAGTAATTTGCACGCTGATGTTGCCTTCATACAGGAAACTAATTCTAATGATAAACTCACAATTTCTCAAAAACAAATACTTTCCCTTGACATATCACTAAGAGGCATGGAGGAGCTCAACTATGAGGAAAGATTAGAGGAAATTATTTTATTCACTGTTGATAAGAGGAGATTAGGAGGGATATGATCAACATGTACAAATATATAAGGGGTCCATATAGTGAACTTGATGTTGAGTTATTCACTTTACAGTCAACAAAGAGGACAAGGGGGCACTCTTTACGTCTAGAGGAAAAGAGATTTCATCTCCAAATACGGAAAGGTTTCTTCACAGTAAGAGCTGTGAAAACGTGGAATAGACTCCCTGCAGAGGTGGTTCTGGCCAGCTCAGTAGATTCCTTTAAGAAAGGCCTGGATTATTTCCTAAATGTACATAATATAACTGGGTACTAACATTTATAGGTAAAGTTGATCCGGGGAAAATCCGATTGCCTCTCGGGGGATCAGGAAGGATTTTTTTCACCGCTTTAGCAAATTGGATCATACTCTGCTGGGGTTTTTCACCTTCCTCTGGATCAACTGTGGGTATAGAATTGGGTATATGTGATTGTATGAATTTTTTTTTTTTTTTTTTTGTGGTTGAACTGGATGGACTTATGTCTCTTTTCAACCTGACTATGTAATTATATCACTCCACTAACCCCACAGCCAAAACTAAAAGGGTATCCATACTGCTGTCCAGTAGATTGCCATGGCAATGCCAAGCTGTTATCAAAGACCCTGACTGATGCTGTGTGTTCCTCAAATTACAAATGCAAAATTACCTTAGCAATGCTATATACCCCTAATGAATACCAGGACACTTTGGTCAAACACACCCTAGAGAGAAATCTGGAGTTCAGAGAGGGCCAACCAATTCTGGGTGGGGACTTTAATGCTCCCCCGATTCCCTCGGCATATACCTCCTCCGGTCACTCTTCTGTTCCCCCCACATTCCAGAAAACGAATAGCTAACTCCCTACACAAAGATCAGCTGCTTGATGTGTGGTGCTTACAACATTGAGGAGAGCGAGATTATATGTTCTACTCCTCCCCACACAAGATCTACACCAGGATAGACTATTTCTTGATTTGTTATGGCCAGCTACATTCAGCTTTCAATTCTACAATCGGTCACATTATGCAGTCGGACCATGCTCTTATCTTCCTCATATACACACTCTCCGGAATGTCTTCCGCTAGATCCCATTATTGGCGTCTCAATGAGAGCATGCTGCAAATCCCAGAGGTGTTCGCAGACGTGTCGAGGGAGTTGACTCTGTAAGTTGTCATTAAACACGGCGCGTGTATTATAAGGGAATGGGATGAACAACTTATTTGTCTCCATTACAAACTAGCCTCAGCGGAGCCCAGGCCATAAACACGCCTCCTCTCACACGCTAGAGCTGGAGATGGGGTTAGTACGCAAAAAGATTACAGATTTATTACACTATAAGGCCAAGGCAGCATTGCAATTCTGGCGTAGAACAAGCAATGAGACAGGAGACAAATGTGGGAAGACGTTGGCCAGAATGATCAGGGAACACAAGCTTTCAGCTTACATCCCCCAAATTGAGAACCCTACCGGTCAGGAGTTTAGTGATTTTTACCCCACCCTGTACAAACTATCGAACAGAACAAACCTCCAAGCTGGACTATATCACAACTTCACAACTTCCGTCCCTTCCCATCGAAATTCAGGAAGTGCAGGATTCCCCAATAACCCTAGAGGAGCTCCAACTAGCTGTTGTAGCCTCGAAACCAGGTAAAGCCCCAGGTCCGGATGGATATACTAATCAATACAACGAAACCTTGCTTCCGATAATAAACCCACGTATGGTGAAGTTTTTCAATATAATTGGCTCAGATGCCAACTTCCCTAGAGACACTTTAAAGCAGGGGTAGGGAACCTTGGCTCTCCAGCTGTTTTGAAACTACAAATCCCATCATGCCTCTGCCTCCAGGAGTCATGCCTGTGATTGTTAGGGTCTTGCAATGTCTCATGGGACTTGTAGTTTTAAAACAGCTGGAGACCCGAGGTTCCCTACCCCTGCTTTAAAGGCTCATATTTGGCTAATCCACAAGAAAGGTAAGGACCCTACTTCATGTGGGAGCTACAGGTCCATTTCGCTTTTAAACTGTTCTCTAAGATTCTGGCTACCCGGCTGGCACAACACCTCCAAAAATTAGTACACCTAGATCAGGTGGGCTTTAACCCCGCTAGGGAGGCAAGAGACAACACTATCAAAGTACTCAACCTCCTCCATGAAGCAACCTCTAAGGGTGCCCCGTGTGTCTTTTTAAGTACCAACGCCGAAAAGGCATTTGATCGATTTAACTGGAACTTCATGTTCTCGGTGCTCCGACACATCGGTCTAGGGGAGAGAATGCTTGGCTGGATAGGCGGGATCTATTCTAACCCAACAGCTGAAGTGAAAGCAAATGGCCTACTTTCTGCCCCCTTCTTCATTGGTAATGGGACAAGGCAAGTGTGCCCTTTATCGTCCCTTCTCTTTGGCCTGTCTTTAGAGCCATTCTTCTGTAAAAGCAGACTAAATCCAGACATACAAGGACTATTGGTGGGTAACTCTCAGTGTAAAATATCAGCCTATGTGGGTGACTCATTCTTCTCCTTAACAAACCTGATTTCACTACCAAACCTCTTTCGGTAATTCGACACATACGGCACCCTTTCAAACCTGAAAATCAATTTTTCCAAATCTAAGGCCATGGGAGTCGCAATTCCTCTCCACACCAGGTTAACCATGCAATCAAACGTCCATTTCAAATGTACAAGTATTTAGGCACATACATCCCGTCTGACCTTTCACGTATCTACGAGCTCAACTTCCCACCACTATTCGTTAAAACCTGTGTTGTCCTAGAGAACTTCCAAAAATGACTACACTCATGGTTTGGCAGATGTAACCTCAAAAATGTGAATCCTTCCAAAATACCTTTACATGTTACAGAATCGGAGGAGATAACGTGTTATTATTGGTCTTAGAGTTATTACTTTGACCCAAGTCCAGTCCAGGAACAGGAGGAGGAGGATTTCTTGGACCAAAAATTGATTGCGGTATTAATCGTGACCAATTATGTCATAGACCTTTGCTGCTGGGGATCCAGGAGAATAATCCAGATGACTTTTGGAATTATCTCCGGATGACGGACCCCTGCTTTCATCAACTCTTGGCATTGTTGACCCCCTATATTAAGAAGCAGGACACATGCATGAGGCTTTTATTTTATTTTTTGGTTGAATAATGATTTGATATATTTTCTATATTTCTGGACGCATAGAATGTACTTCTTGTTCTATTGGCAGATAGCATGTTAATTTTGTTTTCTTTTCTAATGCACAATAGACCTGCACAATTCTGAGAAAAATTAGAATCATGATTCTTTTGCTTAGAATGAAGATCACGATTCTCAAAAACTGAGAATAAATAAGAAAAAAAATAAGACTCACTACAGGGCCATGCTGAGAGTTGTAGTCTTTCCATAACACAGAATCAGCCATGATGGGAGTTACAGTGCTCAGGACTATACACTGAGTGCTAGGGGCCCAACTTAGGGCTGTAGTCCCCCCCCAAAACGATTGTGCTGGGAGCTGCAGTCCTCCTGCATGACTGATTTTGGCTTATGGGGGACTACAACCCTTAGCATGCCCCTATATGGGGGGGGGCATATAGCACTGAGGACTGCAACTCCCCAGCATGACTTATTGTCTATGGGGGACAATTCCCAGCAGGGACCTGTGTATAGTAATGAGGACTTCTACCCATACATGAATAGACATTCATTCAGTCCATGCTGAATCAGATGAAATTTCAATCCATGTATGGACCCGCCATGAATCCAAGTCTCCTCTAAAGTGTGATCCTTGTTTAGACAGCTTTTCAGAAACAACGGACAGGCAGTGCGGAGGTGCGCACTCACTGCGGTTTCCCGGTCACTGTACATGCCCAGGCAGCGGCATGCCGCATCACACGTTCCGGTGGCTGACGTCAGTTCCGATATCCGCCATTTGCGTTCCACGCTGGTTACCTGGAACCGGCGGCGCTAAACGAAAATTGCGGGTCATCCAGACTTTAGATCGTGTGGGGGGGGTGAACGGAGATCGAGATCTTTTTGCGATTAATCGTGCACCTCTAATGCACAATAAAAGAATTGTGGAGAATAATACTTGGCTGTGTGTTTTACTTCAAAATGACAGTTTGAGTAGGCAGTTACATTTTAAAAAAATAGAATGTAAAATTAACAAGGGACACCAACATAGTTGTAGCTTAGATCTTAAAAACTACGGGATAATGGTGTTTTGGTAACTTGCACCAAAAAAAAAAAAAAAAAAAAAAAAAAAAAAAGCATAATAATATTATTATGCTTTATAGATAAAGTTGATCCAGGGAAAATCCAAATGCCTCTCTGGGATCAGGAAGGATTTTTTTCCCCCTGCTGTAGCAAATTGGATCCTGCTTTTCTGGGGGGGGGGGGGGGTGGGGGGGGGGGTTCGCCTTGCTCAGGATCAACTGTGGGTATATGGGATTGTTTGACATTTTCTATTTTAATTATTATTTTTCATGGTTGAACAGGATGGACTTGTGTCTTTTTTTTCAACCTAACTATGTAACTATTATTCTTGATATCACTAGAAAAAAAAAAAAAACCTTTGAAAATGAATTTGCCATAACTCCATCGGTATCATCAGCAAAGCAGCTTCATTACTATCCCATTAAAGAAGAAGAGAATGTGCACTGCATTGTTAATTCTCCATTACGAATACTAGTTTACAAGACCGTTTCTGACTCATCCTTGCTTATGAGCATGCGTGTAAAATTTTAAAGCCTGCCATCCAACATTTGTTTGCAGAAAATCTGACAATTGTCCAATGGAGCGTACAGTCGGATTTTTCGCCAACAGCCTGTCATCACACATTTTCTTTCCCGTCAGAAAATCTGATTGTGTGTACGAGGCTTTAAACCCAGTATATCTGCATAAGACGCCAGATTATGTGCAGTTCTTAAAGCCTACCAGTTACTAGAAGGCAAAGGAGAAAATATCTTTACAGACAGCAGATATGGCTTTGGTGTGGCTCATGATTTTGGACTTGTATATATAGCACAAACTTTCCTTACTGGTGCAAGAAAACCTGTGAAGCATGCAAAACTTATAGAAGACTTGTCTGAAGCTTTTCAAAAACCAACAAAGGTAGCCATCCTTAAAGGTAAAAGGCACATACGAGAGGTGGTGGAATAGCAGCCATAGGCAAAAATCGGATTTGCTAAAAAAAAAAAAAAAAAAAAAGCCCTTATGGAAGTAGTAAAGAGTCACCACTTTTTTTTATTTTACATTTTCCTACATTAAACCTCACTTATCATGTAGTTGCCCACCCCATTAATTTGTTCAGATCTTTTTGCAAGGTTTCCACATCCTGCAGAGAAGTTATTGCCCTGCTTAGCATTGTCCACAAATACAGAGGTTGAACCGTTTACCCCATCCTCGAAGGTCCTTTATGAACAAATGTAATAAGATTGGTTCCAGCACAGAACCCTGGGAGCCCCATTACCCACCCCTGACCATTCTGAGTACTCCCATTTATCACCATCCTCTGCACTCGCCCTTGTAGTCAGTTTTCAATCTATGTACTCACCCTATGGTCCATGCCAAGGGACTTTATTTTGTACAGTAAACGTGTATGGGGAGAACTGTGTCAAATGCTTTTGCAAAATCTGCGGACCTTCCTTTATCTAGATGGCAACTCACCTCCTCATAGAAGGTTAATAGATTGGTTTGACAAGATTATTCCTGAACCCATGCTGATTACTGCTAACGATACCGTTCTCATTACTAAAATCTTGTATATAGTCCCTTATCCCCTCCAAGAGTTTACATACTATTGATGTTAGGCTAACTGGTCTGTAATTCCCAGGGATGTATTTTTGGCCCTTTTTAAATATTGGTGCTACATTAGCTTTTCTCCAGTCAGTAAAAATTAGGAACAATCGTCTGGCAATTACTTGACTTCCCTATGTACTCTCGGGTGCAAGCCATCTGGTCGCGGGGTTTTTTTTAATGTTAAGTTTAGTAAAGTCTAATTTTAACTCTGTCATCTGTTAACCATGGAGGTGCTTCCTGTGATGTGTCATGAGGATAAACACTGACGCTTCGTTTACTGAAGCCCCCCCCCCCCCCCGATTTCTCTTGTGAAGACTGAGGTGAAGAATAAATTCAATACCTTCGCCATCTCCCCATCCTTTGTAACCAGATGTCCTTCCTCATTCTTTATGGGGCCAATATGGTCTGTCCTCCCTTTTTTACTGTTTACATAAAGAATTTCTTGGGATTAAGCCATCCATGACTTTTGTTTGCTCTTTTAACATATTACCCAATGGGATGCATTGGCTAATGCACTTATTTAATATGCTCTTAAAGCAAACCCATCTCTCCTCCGTGTTCTTTGTTCCTAAGATTTTATCCCAATTTATCCCTTCTAGCAAGTATTGTAGTTTAGGTTGGCTCTTTTGAAATTCAGTGTCTTTGTATTGCCCTTGTTTCCTATTTGTGCAATTTATACTGAAGCCAATTGACCTGTGATCGCGGTTACCTAAATTGCCCCATATTTCCACATCCGTGATCAGGTCTGTATTGTTGGTAATCAGTAGATCCAGTAATGCTTTATTTCCAGTTGGTGCATCTACCATCTGACCCATAAAATTGTCCTGCAAGACATTTAGGACCTGGCAAGCCTTTCCCTCCACTCAGTCTATGTCTGGATAATTAAAATCCCCATTATAACATTTCCCATCCTTGCTGCTAATCCAAATTGCGATAGGAGATCTGTCTCCCCTTCCTCCCTCAGGTTAGGGGGTCTATAGCATACTCCCAGTATTATTTTCCCCTTAGCTTCAGCCCTTTGGAGCTCTACCCATAAGGATTTCACGTCCTCCCTAGCTCCCTTAGTGATGTCATCTCTCACATTCACTTGTACATTATTCTTGATATATAGGCATACCCCTTTTTACCCTCTCTATCCCTGCGATAAAGGGTATGCCCTTGAATACTTGCCAGCCAATCATGAGAGCTGTTGAACCAGTACTCTGAAATTCCAACAAAATCCAAATCCTGCTCGTACATCAGTATCTCTAGCTCACCCATCTTGTCCGCTAGGCTCCTGGCATTGGTGAACATGCCACGTAGTTTAGACCAGTCACATATTACCCTCTTACTGGGTGTTCCGAGATTGCAACTAGGACTTGTTACTATACTTATCTTGGGTTTATGTGCTTTGGTCAACCTACCAGTAATGCCCACAATAGTACCCTCTGGAATACTGGAATATGTGCCGCGCTGACGATCTCTACCCCTGGACCCCCCCCCCCCCCCCATCACTCAATTTAAAAAAAAAACCTCCTTTGGCCATCCCATTTCCAATGCGTCAAAAGCGCACAATGTCGAGCTACAAAAATGCACTGGTTCACAATGGAATACATGCATTCTCATTGCGACAGCCCTTTGGTTTTAATAGGCTGCCTAACGCAAGTGAGAACACAAAAAAGGCAAGCACAACTTTTTCAAATCACACAGCACCAAACCGCATGCTACAGCTGTTGCCGTGCGACTTTGGATGCTGCAGCTGATACGTTTTGGGAGCCATTACAAATGAATGGTACCGCATCTCAAGGGCAAGCGCGGTGCAGGAAACATGCGTGGAACGTGCCTTTTCCCCAACACATCCCAGTGTGAACTGGCCCATCACTATTTAGCAAGCTGTGCAGTGTCACATATAGGAAGGCATGAGGAGAGGGAGGATCACTGACAAAAAGACACTTTTATAAGTGCACAAAAGTGAAGTGCCCAGCTATCATCAGAGCGGATGTAAAGTATGCCATTGACATGACAGAGGAAGAAATCCCTGACCTGGAACACGCCTGCAGAAACAGCTCAGACCGACAACACGCCACATAACTCAACTCTAAGGAATCCGCCGCTCTTGTCGCACAGGAAATCACCACCATTTCCTGTCGCGGCCCTCTGATCAACTTCCTATGACAGGTAGCTACAGAGACACCATATTGGTATCTGGTTGCCATGAGTGGAGCGGCTGTTCAAGGTGACAGCCTCAGTTGTGGTGCGTTCATCTCAGGCGCCCAATGGCAGCCTCTATTAGGGTGGTGGGTGGAGATTTCGTGAAATGTTTCTCATCGTCCATAGGCTTTGAGGAGAAGTGACGGCAATCTATTAACTACGATGTCGTTAGAACTAGCTTGAAGGAAGGCAAACACTTCCGCACACAATACTTCCTGACGAGTCACGCGCCTTCTCCTAGAGAAGCAGAGCGGCCGCACTTCCTGTTCCACGGGTGTCAGAAGTACTTGGTGATTGGTTGGTTTACTAGCCACGCCCACCTCGCCCCAGCGCTGCCATTTCTAGTTCTTTCTAGGGAGTCGGTGGTGTTGTGCTCGTGTGTGTGTAAGCCATGGACCCGCGGAAAATACACGACTTGCGAGAGTTTGTCAATCTGTGTAAGAGCAACCCGGCTATCCTGCATCGACCGCAGCTCAAGTTCTTCACAGAATGGCTACTAAGGTGACTAGACATTTCTATGCATTTCCCCAGTATGAACGGTCCTCAGCTAATCGCACGTTTTCTTGTATTTGAAAACCGTTTCAGGAAGTTGGATTAAAGTAGAAATGAAGGAAAAACTTTCATTTAATTTTGGATAGAATAGGGAGGGTTCTGAGCACTGTCAGTTGTTTTCTTTATTTCTATCTGTGTCCTGTTGTGGAGATTCCCCTTCACTTCCTGTCTCATAGCCAAAACAGGAAGTCAGAGGAAATCCCTCCAAAGCAAGATGATGCCTGATTGTCATCAGAACTAGTGTTCACATTGTCAGCGCCCAGGGTAGGCAAGTAATTTGCACCCCATAACCCATGGACTCTTTGGTGCTCCCTGAATCCAGTAAGGACAGACGGCCGGCCAGCGGTCCGTGTGCGGTGAGGACAGACGGGTGGTCTGTGTGCGGTAAGTGTAAGGCCTGAAGGAGCATGGAGGAACTCCTGTAGTGATGAAGGTAGACCTCTCCCCATCAGCCTCTTACCCCATGGCAGGAATCGGAAGAATTCCGGGCTGCCATCTCAATGTTGGCTTGAGCAGCCACCTGTGAGTGTGTAGTAGAATTCAGCCACACCCCACCCACCACCTCCTCGGCCGGTACACAGAGAGATACTGCACAGCTGACAGAGAGTCCCTGCCGGCTGCAAACCTCAGGATGCTGTGTTCGGGGCACTAGAGGGACACTGCAGCCAGGGGAGAAAATAAAATGCAGACATTGCCAGCAATGTGACACAGATGGTTGCAGAGATGGGGTGTAACCCAAGCACCCCCTGGCACCGCTCATGGGTTAGGGTGTGCCCAGACACACCTCCGCACATGCCTATGGTGAGCCCACTCTCTCAATCCTGCGTGAGCCCGCTCTCCGTCATCCAGTGTAACTCATGCTGGGTGACACTGTGTGCCCACTCTGATATCCTGCGCCTCTAAATGTTGCGCCCGGGGCGACCGAACCACCTGACCCCTTCCACACACACACACCCCCCCCCCCCCCCCCATGCTAAGCCACTGCCCCATTGGAAGATTTCCCCTCTTGTTCTGGGGACAACCCAAAACTTGTGACTTTCCTTTACTTTTATTTTTAATTTTAACGGTAAACATGACATATAGAGAAGAGGAATCGTCTTCCCAATGGGGGCACTGACAGTAATAAAAACTGACAAGGGTTGCATTAATGTAACAATAAAGTTTCCAAATGGGCACTCATAGGTGGCACTGATTGGCATCACTGATTAGGAGGTACTGGCAGGTATTGCTGGTGGGCACTAATTGGCATCTTGTGTGGGCACACATTGCCGCCCATGGCCACCAGAGATGCCATACCTGGTGGTCATCAGTGGTGGTCCTGGTGACATCCCTGGGGGGGGGGGAGGGGGGCTGAGCTGATTGTTTTACCCCGCCTCAGAGGAGCAGCCGATTGTCTCTACGGTACTTGCGTTTGTCAGACACATGTGCGGAAACACTGATAAACAGCTCTTTCTGTTTACTTCGTGATCAGCTGTGATTGGGCACTCTCACTCTCAAATTTTCTTCCAGCTCTTGTTTGTTAGTACCACTGATTTTTGCCAGCTTTTTGTTGTCAAGTTTCAACTTTTTTGAGACATGTCGCTACCATCTATTTCAAAATTACCTTATTTTTTTTTATAAAATGGTAATTTCTATTTTCTATTGTGAAGAAAATATGGGTTTGATGAGGTTTGCAAATCATTGCATTCTGTTTTTGTCGATTTTACACATTGTCTCAACCTCTTCGTAATTGGGGTTGTGCATTAAAAACCGCATAAAAAAAAAAAACCTACATTAACCGCTTGCCAACCAGTCACGTACCTGGTACATCATTGTTCTTCAAGTGGTTGTGCCAGGAGGATGCCTGACTAGCTGCTCAATTGCTATTACATTATCCCACCGGGAGACCCGAGCCACCTAGTCGGACCCCCAAACAAAGCCGGGATCGTGATGACGTTACATCCCTTCCACTTTTTACTCTAGAGCTGCACGATTAATCGTTAAAAAACGCAATCTTGAGTCACCCCCCCTTTACATTCTCTCCTGCTAAGAGTAGGCTATTCTTTCATATAAACAAGTGGATAGATTATCTGCTCACTCAGCTGTCAAAAGAAAGCACCTGGGCAATCTGCCAATTGTAGAACTTGAAACATTGTAACTAACATCAAAGGCCCCTTTCACACATGCGGACATCCGTTTGTGGATGAAATACGGACATACACGCATCCCTATGGGATAGCGGGTGTCTGCGGATGTTCACCCGCTATTGTCCGCCTCCGCAATTGTCCGATTCTGCAGACGGAGGAAAATCCTATTTTTCTATCCGTCTGCAGAGCGGATCAGATGAACACGGACAGACGGTCCGTGCTCATCCGATCCCCATAGAGGAGAGCGGAGAGCTGACAGGGCGGTCCCTGCACAGTGTGCCAGGACCGCCCTGTCCGCCGCCGGCTCAGCGGGGACAACGGTGCGATCCCCACTGAGCGAGGGGATCATCACGGGGCGGATCATTACTGATCCGTCCCGTGTGAAAGGGGCCAAAGGGATAGAACTTCTTGTGTAAACAAATAATCTGAGCAGTCTGCCAAGCTTTCAACCACATGTAAATGCAGAAAGTTTAACCACTTAGTCTAAATCTTTTTCTATCTTATTTTAAATCGCACTGTATTTGCCCAGCAGTCTTTCAATTGCAATTTTTTGAGAAAAAATATGAAACAGTAAAGTTAGCACAATTTTTTTTATTTTATTTTTGTTTTAATGTGAAAGATGATACGCCGCGAGAATCGTGATCTATCTTCTAAGCAAAAAAAATCGTGATTCTCGTTTTAGCCAGAATCGTGAAGCTCTACTTTACACAGATATCTGCGCCATTTTCAAAAAATCAAAGGCATTCAAACACAGATTTTGGTGTTTTTAAGTGCAGAGGAAGGATTTGTGGTCTTATTGACCCCAGATCCCTCCATACCTGTTACATGCTTATTGCTGCCAAAAGGATGTTTACGTTTCTCGACAGCAAAAAAAGTGATGCAAAAAACATTTAAAGCAACAGTGTAAAAATAAAATAAATGAATAATTAAAAAAAAAAAAAATTGAACGTCGCAGGCAAACAGTGATCATCCCCCACGTGAGGTATCCCTACAAATGTCCAATGGCAGTAATTCTCGTACCAGATCTCTGTAGATCTAAAGTGGTAACCTGTAAAGGCTTTTAAAGTGCTGCCTATGGATAGTAAAAAGTGTGTATGTGTGTGTGTGTGTATTCCCCCCCCCCCCCAAAATAGCAGAGAGTCCCTTACTTCACAGTGCTCCTAATATACAGTCTGTGAAGTGTTTGACCCTCAAGGGTGTGTCTGTTAGTGAATATCTGGTGTAACCCTTATGTTTTGCCCACATATTTTTTTTTGTTTTTTAAAAAAGCTTAATGCTTTATTCACACCAAGGACTTTTTAAATATTTTTTTTTTTCAATGGAGACGCTGAAGAAAAGCACGTAGTGCATTTTTTTTTTCTGTGATTTTTGCCACGTTTTGCTTTTTTAACCACTTAAAGCGGGATTCCACCCTAAAGTGGAACCTCTGCTGATCGGATCCCTCCCCCCCTCCGGTGTCACAATTGACACCTTTCAGGGGGGAGGGGGGTGGAGATACCTGTCAAAGACAGGTATTTTCACCCACTTCCAGGCATAGACTCCCGTGGGAGTCTACGCCATTTCCTGCCCTGCCGTGCTGTCTGCTGGGACACACACGGGTCCCAGTGACAGCGCGGAAATTTCCTATTGCGCGGCATGCGCAGTAGGGGACCGGGAAGTGAAGCCGATTCGCTTCACTTCCTGATTCCCTCACCTAGAATGGTGGCGACAGCCGAGCGATCGATCGGCCTCAGCTGCCGGCATCGCTGGAACCCGGGACAGGTGAGTGTCCATTTATTAAAAGTCAGCAGCTGTAGTATTTATAGCTGCTGGCTTTTAATTTTTTTTTTTTTTTTTTTTTTTTTTGGTGGAATCCCTCTTTAAGCCCCGCACCCTTTTGCTGGCCAAAGACCAGACCACTTTTTTGATTCGGCACTGCATCGCTTTAACTGACAATTGCGCAGTCATGCAATGTGGCTTCCAAACAAAATTGATGTCCCTCCCCCCCCCCCCCCACAAATAGAGCTTTCTTTTTGTGGTATTTGATCACCCCTGCGGTCTTTATTTTTTGCACTATAAACAAAAAAAGGGGTGACAATTTTGAAAAAAACTAATTTTTTTTTTTTTTTTTTTTTTACATTTTGTTATATTAAATATCTCCCAAAAATATAAAAAAAAAAAAAATTTTTTCCTCAGCTTAGGCCGATACGTATTCTTCTACATATTTTTGGTAAAAATTGCAATAAGCGTTTGACTTGTGCAAAAGTTATAGCGTTTACAAAATAGGGGATATTTTATGGCATTTTTATACTTCTTCTTTTTTTTTTTTTTTTTTTACTAGTAATGTCAGCGATTTCTATCATGACTGTGACATTATGGCAGACGCATCGGACCTTTTTGACACAATTGTCATTTATACAGCGATCGGTGCTGTACAAATGCACGGATTCCTATGTAAATGACACTGGCAGTGTAGGGGCTAAGTGTGTCCTGGGGAGTGTTTCTAACTGGGGGGGCATAGCTGTGTGTGACACGTCGCTGATCTCTGCTCCCGATGACAAGGAGCAGAGATCAGTGACACTGTCACTAGGTAGAACAGGGCTATGCTTGTTTACATTAGCATCTCACCGTCCTTCCTCCCCGTGAGGCGATCGTGGGTATCCCTGTGGCGATCGAGTCCTCGGGACCCACAATCCCACTCACGGAGGTCCCAACCGGGGAGCGCACATGTAAATGCAGGCGTGCGCTGGTCGGGAAGTGGCTAAGTCTGCCCAACAAGAAATCTTTATATTAAAAAAACAAAAATCACGGTAAAAACAATGTAAAGGGCAGAAAGCACTACAGAAATGCTCAAAAGAAACATGTGCCTTAATGCACAAAATATAAGTGGATGCTAACATATTTAGGTAATAACACCAGGGGTAGTTGAGTCAGGGATTATCTGATTGCTTTCTGGGGATCAGGAAGGAATTGCATCACGCTTTAGTGGCGGGGTCTTTTGCCTTTCAGGACAGAGAATAGTAATATGCATGATTTGGCTTGCACACATCTGCACAACTGCCCAGATCACATCTATACAAAGGCAAGCCAAACAATTCACCTTGCAGCCTTATTTCTGTCCTGAAAAAGCTAGTTGCCTGACTTTTGAATCAGTGTTTTCTAAGTAAATGACCCAAAATCGGCATGCAATGAGCCCGACACATAAAAATCATGAAATCAAATATCGCTTCTTTGCAGTATGGCAACCTGTAGAACAGGGATGTCCATCAAATCTGTCTCGCTTTGAAAAAAGGTTGAAGTGAACATGCGTGAGGGCCAAGCATTTTGTCTGACCTTATTTGAACCATTAAAATTCGGTCTAAGTGTGTTCGTTCGAGCACTAATACACTGCCCAACAAGAATTATCTTGCCTTTATGGCTGTGTGTGAGTAAAGAGATGAGCTTGGGCGTGTTATATACCGTATTTATTGCCGTATAACATGCACCTTCACATTAAGAGGGAAGTTTCAGGAAAAAAAATTTAAATTTTAAATAAAGAAGCATGAAGCAAAATAAGGGTCAGTGCCCATCTGCAGCCTCACAAGTGCCATGAATGCAGCACCACCATTGCCAGGAATGCAACACCCCCACTGCCATGAATGTAGCCCCATCATTGCCAGGAATGCAGCACTCCCTTTGCCATGAATGCAGGCTCGCCATTGCCACCAGTGCAGCCTGACTGATGCCCATCTGCAGCCTTGGAGGGGACAGGGAGGGGGGCATGACAAGCGCCAAAAAGATTACATACAGGAAAAACTCTTGCTTTCTTGGCGGCCTCTTTAATAGAAAGTCCTGCCTCCTTTGATGGACAGGGACTTCCTATTACAGAGGCTGCCGTGTAAACAGGAAATACTCCTGTGTGTACAGGACTCGTCCCTCCTCCTCCCTGTCCCCTCCAAGGCAGCCAGCATATATATCTTTTGTGGCCCTGGCGCTGGGAGATCGTTGGGGGCCACAAAAGATATATATGTCCAAATAACCAGGCGGGCCATTCAAAACCGGAATGCGGGCAGCGATTGGCCCACAGGCTGGACTTTGGACATGCCTGCTGTAGAAGTTCTGTGCAATGTATGGTGTACAGAACTTGGCAAAAAATTTCATTTTTCTTGTGTAACTGGCTTAGTGCTTTTCCCAGGATTGGGATATAAACGCTTGATATAAACCAGATTGCAATAGGGGTTTCATTTTGGGCAAGATACTTTTTAACCAGTTGCCGACCGCCGCACGACGATGTACGTCGACAGAGTGGCACGGGCAGGCATATGGGCGTACATGTACGTCCCTGCCTTCCCGCGGGTGGGGGGCCCGATCGGGGGGCATGCAATGCGGGAACCCGCCGCGGATTCGTGGCATTCCCGCATCGCTCCAGTGTGAACCCAGCCTAATAAGCGATCGTTTTTCTGATCGCTGTATTAGTGTCACAGGTGACGCTAGTTAGGCAGGTAGGTATTTAGGTTTGCCGCAGCTTTTTATAGCGCCAGAGACCCCCATATACTACCGCATAAAGCCCCCTGATTGCCCCCTAGTTAACCCTTTCACCAGTGATCACCATATAACTGTTACAGGTGACGCTGGTTGGTTAGTTATTTTTTTTATAGTTTCAGGGCACCCGCCATTTATTACCTAATAAAGGTTTAACCCCCTGATCACCCGGCGGGTGATATAAGTTTGAGGGTCAGATAAGGTCTGCGTCGCCCCAGGCAGCGTCAGGTTAGTGCCAGTACCGCTAACACCCACGCGCAAAGCATACACCTCCCTTAGTAATATAGTATCTGATCAGATCTATATTAGCGTCGCCAGCAGTTTAGGTTTCCCAAAACGCATTGTTAGCGGGATCAGCCCAGATACCTGCTAGCACCTGTGTTTAGCCCCTCCGCCAAGCCCAGCCCAGCCCACCCAAGTGCAGTATCGATCGATCACTGTCACTTACAAAACACAACACGCATAACTGCAGCGTTCGCAGAGTCAGGCCTGATCCCTGCGATCGCTAACAGGTTTTTTTGTAGCGTTTTGATACAGTCGCTGACAGCCTAGGTGCTTTTTTACCTGTGAGTCCCACTAGTGTACCCCTAAATTTAGGGGTGTCTACTTTCCAAAATGGGGTCATTTGGGGGGGGGGGGGGTTTGTGCCATCTTGGCATTTTATGGCCTTCAAAACTGCGATAGGTAGTGAGGAGTGAAATCAAAAATTTACACCCTTAGAAATCCTGAAGGCAGTGCTTGGTTTTCGGGGCCCCGTACGCGGCTAGGCTCCCAAAAAATTCCACATTTGTGGTATCCCCGTACTCAGGAGAAGCAGTAGAATTTACTTTGGGGTGTCATTTCACATATGCCCATGGCATGTGTGAGCAATATATCATTTAGTGACAACTTTGTGAAAAAAAATAAAATAAAAGTTTGTAATTTTCCCGCAACTTGTGGCAAAATATAAAAAATTCCATGGACTCAACATGCCTCTCAGCAAATAGCTTGGGGTGTCTACTTTCTAAAATGGGGTCATTTGTGGGTGTTTTGTGCCATCTTGGCATTTTATGGCCTTCAAAACTGTAATAGGTAGTGAGGAGTGAGATTACAAATGTATGCCCTTAGAAATCCTGAAGGCGGTGCTTGGTTTTCGGGGCCCCGTACGCGGCTAGGCTTCCAAAAAGTCGACCACATGTGGTATCCCCGTACTCAGGAGAAGCAGCAGAATGGATTTTGGGGGTACAATTCCACATATAACCATAGCATGTGTGAGCAATATATCATTTAGTGACAACTTTGTGTAAAAAAATAAAATAAAAAAAGAAATTTTTTTTTTTGTCATTATTCAATCGCTTGAGGCAAAAAAATAAAATATTCAATGGGCTCAACATGCCTCTTATCAATTTCCTTAGGGTGTCTACTTTCCAAAATGGGGTCATTTGGTGGGGGGTTTGTACTGCCCTGCCATTTTAGCACCTCAAGAAATGTGATAGGCAGTCATAAACTAAAAGCTGCGTAAATTCCAGAAAACGTACCTTAGTTTGTAGATGTGACAACTTTTGCGCAAACCAATAAATATACAGTTATTGACTTTTTTTTTACCAAAGACATGTGGCTGAATACATTTTGGCCTAAATGTATGACTAAAATTGAGTTTATTGGATTTTTCTAATAACAAAAAGTAGAAAATATCTTTTTTTTTTCAAAATTTTCAGTCTTTTTCCTTTTATATCGTAAAAAATAAAAATCGCAGAGGCAATCAAATACCATCAAAAGAAAGCTCTATTTGTGGGAAGAAAAGGACGCAAATTTTGTTTGGGTACAACATTGCATGACCGCGCAATTACCAGTTAAAGCAGCGCAGTGCCAAATTGTAAAAAGACCTCTGGTCATTGACCAGCAAAATGGTCCGGTCTGAAAGTGGTTAAAGGATGCAAACACTGCATTTTCTTTTCTTACAATGCTAAAATTGAGTTAATGATGAAAATCCATGTGAGAAACATGACAGGGTAAACGTGAATTGCTTCAGAACAGAGAAAGCTATGACTCTAAAAATGTTTGCCAACACCATTGCAGTGTACTGGATGTCGTTTACCTATATAAGAACAGCGTACAGCAGACACTCTTACCTTTCCAGATCTTCTACACTTCTCCAATTAAGCCTAGGTTCACACTGAATGCGGGTTAGAAACTCTGTGAGTTCAGCTGAACTCGCACGATTCAAACCGGCAATGCAGTCTGACTTCAGGGGCGATTTGACAGACATCTGTGCAGGTTCATGCACATATGTCTATTCAAATTGCCCCCAAAGTCGCCAAAAGTAGTACAGGAACTATAATTGAGAATCAGTGCAGCGCCGTAAAGTTGGTGTCAAACCGATTCAGATGGTGCCATTGCTGCCTATAGCGGCCATTTGGCATGCGATTTGACATGCCAAATCGGCCCAGTGTAAATGTGGGCTAACACTGCAGTATCAGCAACTACTGACCATCCTTTATCTATTGCTCCCTTTTTTTTTTTTTTTTTTTTTTTTTTTAGCAAACTCTTGATATTCTGTCACCCACCATATGACTACACTAAGGAATAACAATTTATAGATTTTTTTTTTTCTTTTAAGTCTGCATGCTGAAGGAAAGAAATCCATGCATCCTAAACAGTATGGATAGACGAATCTTCTCTGTTAGCTGCTGCAGTCACTTGTCAATATACAATGACTATCAAAATTCTCAAACAATGGCAGCATCTGATTGGATACAGGTTCTGTTCAGTCAACAATCTTCCATACAGCTCTTTCAAAAGCTGTTCAGTCAAAAGATTTGAGCTGCTTACGGCAGCCTTTAGACCTGGCGATTGGCTGTTCAGGCTCGTTCTGTTACATTGGCGGCTGATCACATTTTTCTGCATGTGTTGTGTTTTTTGAGCTGGCTGGATTAGGCATTGCTGAAGGTTTTATTTTTGTTTTTCTATGCAGGTTTTACTTTATACTTTAGGTCTATTTGGGGCTCTGGTGCAGTGAATTGTTATATAGTGTAAGCCAGGGCTCGACAAACCCCGGGCGCCAGATCGCATTGGCGACTAGAATTTGTGATCTGGCGCCTGGGGCAGCACAGCGGGGGTATCCTGTCTCCTTCCACCCCCCCCCCCCTGGCGTGATCGTGTCGGGCCGTGCCGCCGCCGGCCGGTAATTGAGGCCGCGGCTTTGAGGCCTTCTGTGGTCCTATGTTTAGTTCTGTAATCTGGCGCCATCTAGTGGTGGCTGTTGGTATGACAGCCAGCGATGCTAATGAAGCTTTCACTGCCCACCCATCTCACCTTTACTTAGAATAAAAAATAAAAAAAATGTGTGTGTGTGTGTGTGTGTGTGTATATATATATATATATATATATATATATATATATATATATATATATATATATATATATATATATATATATATATATATATATATATATATATATATATATATATGTGTGTGTGTTTAGGAGTTCTAACAACCTAGAGAATAAAATGGTGGTCGTTGCAATACTGTCTGTCACACCGTATTTGTGCAGCGGACTTACAAGCGCATTTTCGGGGAAAAAGTCTTATTTTTTAAATTAAATATAACAGTAAAGTTGGCCCAATTTTTTTATATTGTGAAAAATAATGTTACACCGAATAAATTGATACCCAACATGTCACGCTTCAAAATTGCGTCCGCTCATGGAATGGCGACAAACTTTTAGCCTTTAAAATCTCCATAGGCGACGTTTAAAAAATTCTACAGGTTGCACGTTTTGGGTTACAGAGGAGGTCTAGGGCTAGAATTATTGCTCTCGCTCTACCGAACGCAGCGATACCTCATGTGTGGTTTGAACACCGCTTTCCTATGCGGGCGCTACTCACGTATGCGTTCGCTTCTGCACGCAAGCTTGGCAGGACAGGGTGTATTTAAAACATTTTTTTTCTTCTTATTTTAACTTTTTATTTTTTCACGGTGCTTTTAAAAAAAAAAAATTGTCACTTTTATTCCTATTACAAGGAATGTAAAAATCCCTTGTAATTGAAAAAAACAGGACAGGTCCTCTTAAATATATGAGATCTGGGGTCAGAGAGACCTCAGATCTCAAATTTACACTAAAATGCAATAAAAAAAAAAAAAAAAATTGTCATTTGAAAAAAAAAAAATAAAAAATAAAATGTCCCTCTAAGAGCTATGGGCAATGACATGGAGACAGGTGGGGGGGCCGCGCTATCCTCCCCTCACTCGTCTCCATGTCAGGCCAGGGACAGGTCTGGATTGCCGTTACCGACCTGGCTCCTAACTTTTTTAGCTGGCTCCTAGATTCCAAGCAAATTTGTCAAGCCCTGGTGTAAGCAATCTAGAGCTGCAACTAACGATTAATTTGTCTGTCGACTAATCTATCGATTATTTTTTTCGATTAGTCAACGACTATCCGATTATTAAAAAAAAATAAAAAATTATATTAATCTTGTGTTTTTTTTTTTTTTTATAGCTAATTAATCCTTTGGATAACCTTACAAAAAATAAGTACATAAGGGGGAGGGTGTGTGGGGACCGTGTCAGTGTGTTTTTTTATTTTATTTATTTATTG
Source organism: Lithobates pipiens (assembly GCF_037356315.1). Lineage (NCBI taxonomy): Eukaryota > Metazoa > Chordata > Amphibia > Anura > Ranidae > Lithobates > Lithobates pipiens. Next base: position 165,688,865 of record NW_027507785.1, read on the forward strand.
CAATTTTTTTATCAGCCCTGTTGGGGGGGCTATGGTGAGATATCGGGGGTCTTAACAGACCTCTGACATCTCCCATTTGAGACAGGGAAAGGGATTGGAGACAGATTCCCCAGTCCCTTTCTCTGCAGCCTTTGCTGCACTGATAATGAATGGAGAGAAGACAGCGGCTTCCCTCCATTCATTAACTGAGACATCGTAATCACAGAAGGTTACAATGTTTCAGTTATGTGAATCGACAGAGTCAGTGGTTACTGACTCTGTCCATTCTGAAAACGAAGGAGCCGGGTTTACCGACTCCTAACGCTGGCTCTCGATCCTGAGATACAGAGAGGGGGGCGGCAGCACGGAGGGGGAGAAGAGAGGGGGGCGGCAGCACGGAGGGGGAGAAGAGAGGGGGGCGGCAGCACGGAGGGGGAGAAGAGAGGGGGGCGGCAGCACGGAGGGGGACACAGAGAAGAGAGAGGGGGGCGGCGGCACGGAGGGGGAGAAGAAGGGGGGTGGCTAGGGGTGCAACGGATCAAAAAACTCACGGATCGGATCGTTCCTCGGATCATTTTTCAGATCAGCAAATAATTTAATTTACAAAAACCTGTGAAAATTCCACCACCATATAGTCCCCACTGTAATATCCACAATCTCCCCCACTGTAATATTGGCTGAGTATGGCAGGGTACGGCTGGCATGCAATGGCAGAGTAGGGGTTGGCAGGCAGGGTATTGCTGGGTACTTCAGGGTATGAAGGGATGGCTGCTTCCATCCGATCTCTCCCCTCCACTGTACAGATTAGTACAGAGAGGGGAGAGAGGAACCGGCGTCATGTCATCGGAGCGATCACAGTGTAAACAGCCTGGGTGTAGAAAAATGGCCGCCGCTTTGGAGCTAGGCCGAAGCCGCGGCCTTTCCTAAAGCCGCGGCCGCTGAGCGCTCCGCAGATTGCGGCATGTGCCGATCCGAGTGGGGTGACCCGTTCGGATCGCGGATCGGTAACGATCCATTGCACCCCTAGGGACAGCAGCACAGAGGGTGAGAAGAGAGGGGGACGGCGGCATGGAGGAGAGCAGGAGATAATGAGAAATCCTGACGCATCAACGCCCTGCACGCACGTCGACGTATTTTTGTAGTCGACGTAATCGATTACGTCGACTCGTCGTGGCAGCTCTAAAGCAATCCTATACTATGCATATGGTGTATACAGTATATGGGGAAGAAATTGGGCCAGAGCGGGAAGATTTGGAGAGTATTTGTGATTGAAATATAGTAAACGTTTGAAATGAATGCCCCATGTAACGACTCTTATAAATATATTCTTGTAGTTATTATTATATTTTTATTTTTTTATAACAGCTTAGGAGCATCTATCCAGTCCCCGCCACCTGAAGAATCTTTTAAAGAGAGCGAGGTAAGATATGTACCCATTATTGCTGCTTAAAGCTCATCATAAACTAGTCGATTTACATTTGTATGGAAATTATCAGCACCTTGAAGAATGTTGTTTAAAAGTACTACAAAATGTATTTGCTTTTAACATTGTATTTTGGAATGAATGGACTGAATGAAAACCACATACACTGGTAAAAATAAATACATTTCCGTCCTGCTCTTTTGATTTTTTTTCACATCACTGCAGTTGAAAAGTTGGATTTAACCCCACCAACAATTAGAAAATTGGATGGACATTATGAAAATTGAAACATTTCTAACAAAATTCTACTAGTGTATAGCTAAAGCTGGCCATAGATTATATCATTTTATTTATTTTTTGTTTGTTCAACCAGCCCAGCGGATTAAATGAAAAAACTGAGCCAAGAATCCTACACGCTAAGCTATTGTATTTTGCCAGCAGGGAAACTTCCCTATCATCAGCTAGTGTTGCTGATCATTTGGGCAAAAACCTGACAGGCTTGTTGTACATAAGTCATTTGATTGGGCTTGCTAGTTGTACACAAGGTGAACATGGATCGAAAGTTCATGCATGGCCAGCTTTAGTCTTGTGTTTTCTGCACATTAGCAGGCTTTGTAGGATTGTAATTTTGTTGAAAGCTCCCTTCCTTGCTGATGGTCTTATAGTTAAGGCCCAGGTTGCCCTGCAGACCTGAAGCTAGTGGAAGAGTAGGGAATTTGATGTTAAATCTCTGTGTCTTCATATGTTCCTATACTCCTGAATAACCTAAGGATACAACACCACTAATCCCCCCTCTCTTACTATGGGACTTTTAAGCTAGTTCTTCCTGATTTGTTCCTGTGGCAGGCTGGCTTCCTAGGCAAAGGAATGTCTCCCTAGATAGCTTTGGAAAAGGACAGTCGCTGTGTTGGAGTGGTAGCCCTTACTGTAAAGTGACACCGTAAAAGGCTTGTTTTCGCTTGCTTCAAAACGTGGCATTACAGTCGTGCTTCAAAGCCTCCATAGAAGTCTATGGCAAAGCTCACTTGCAGCACCTGCAGATTTTGAAATGTTTTTTATTCAGCTTTAGCTTTGCTTTGGAGGTATTGCAGGTATGGGTTATCAGCACACGTATCTGCCAAGCTTCATTAAGGCTTCAAAAAAGCATAATCGAAGCATCAAAAACACATCAAATAAGCATGTTGAAGTAGTAGGCTCTTGTATATTGAAGTCAAAGCACATGTAAATGAGCCCTCATGGTCGCCAAGGTCCTAATTTTGTGATGAGGCACAGAATAGATTGTATGTCCTATTCTTGCTTTTACAAAATGAACTTTAACCACTTCCCGACTGGCGCACGCTGATGTACGTCGGCAGAATGGCACGGGCAGGCATATTGGCGTACAGGTACATCTATTTTTAAATGCCACCCTGCCATCGCGTGTGCAGCGGTCAGGACCCCCATGAGTCTGGGCGCGGGTCCCACAGACTTTGATCGCCGCGGGGATACCCGCAGTCGTCTCACGGGGCGGCTGAACGAGGAGATGCCGTTGTAAACAGCATCTCCCCGTTCTGCCTAGCAACAAGTGACGCTGATCTCTGCTCCATGTCATTGGAGCAAAGATCAGTGTTCACTAAAACAAAGCCCAGCCCCCCACAGTCAGTAACATGCCCCTAAGAACACTTAACCCCTACACTGCCACCCCCTGGTTAACCCCTTCACTGCCAGTGTCATTTACACAGGAATCACTGCATTTGTATAGGAGTGATTACTGTATAAATGACAATTGTCTGATGTGTCCGCCATAATGTCGCAGTCACAATAAAAATCGCTGATTGCCACCATTAGTAGTAAAAAAAAATAAAAAATTAATAAAAATGCCATAAAACTATCCCCTATTTTGTAAACGCTACAACTTTTGCGCAAACCAATCGCTTATTGCGATTTACCAAAAATAGGGAAAAATTTTTTTTCTTTTATATTTTTGGGGGAATATTTATTATAACAAAAAAGTTAAAAAAAATTGTTTTTTTTAAAAATTGATGCTCTATTTTTGTTTATAGCGCAAAAAATAAAAACCGCAGGGGTGATCAATTTTGTTTGGGAGCCACGTCGCACGGCCACGCAATTGTCAGTTAAAGCGATGCAGTGCCGAATCGCAAAAAGTGGTCTGGTCTTAAGCCAGCAAAATGGTCCGGTCTGAAAGTGGTTAAAGCTGGCGCTCCACCCAAAAGTGCAAGCTCTGCTTGTTTGCTTATTTCCCCTCCCTGCTACCACATCTGGCACCTTTCAGGGGCAGCGGGTACCTGGTTTTAGTAGGGAACCAGCTGTGAACTACTGGTTTTCCTTATAAGAAATGGCGAGGGCAGCACCCGAGAGCCGATTAAAAAAACTGGCTGGGGTAAAGACCCCACTGGATTCCAGGACAGGTAAGTAGCCTAATATTAAAAGTCAGCAGCTACAGTATTTTTTTTATGAAGGAGCCTGGAGCTCTTTTTTTTTTTTTTTTAAAGGATATGTGAAGGTTCCCTTTTAAAAAAACAAACATGTCATACTTGCCTCCTTTTTATGCAGTTGGTTTTTGCATAGAGTGGCCCCTATCCTCCTCCTTCTGGGTTCCCTCAGCGGTCCTCCTGGCTCCTCCTCTTCTCTAGTGCCCCAATGGAGAGCTGCTGTCCCTTGGGGGAGACCTGCGGGTGCGCTCCCGTATCCTGCTGCATCCATTGACAGGACTCGACCCTGTCCCCCCAGCTCCCAAGTCATTGGATTTGATTGACCGCAGTGGGAGCCAATCGCTGCGCTGCTATCACTATCCAATCAGGACCCGAGACACTGCCTGGAGCCGGTGTGCTCGTCCCCGTCACTGGAAAGACCGGGTTCAGGTAAGTAAAAGGGGGGGTTTTGGGGGGGGGGGGGCGGGGGCTGCTGAATCACAAGAGGTTTTGTGAAAAACCTTGAGGGCCTCAACCCTTTTACGGTGTAGAGTTGATTTTTCTATGTTTTCCTCTTCTAACTTAATTACCAATATAGTTTGCAAATAATAGCAAAAAGGAGTTTTATATTTATTTATATGTTCAGGTACAGAAGAAAAATTTGGAAGTGCAGGCTATGGTTAAACCATATGCAAACATCCCAAAAAAAATGCCACAAATCGGCCACTACATTGCACCCTTAACATAAGAGCCATGTGTATGCGTAGTCCAGCCAAGCAAACCAAAACTAAATTGGGTTAAAATTAAGCATCAGAGATGTGAAACGCGTCAATATTACTGTCTGTGTGTGCGGATATCCTGCCGATGTCCTGTTTCTTTTAAACTGATTAAAATAGCCATGATTTGAGGTGTGTGGTCATCTCATTCCTTTCATTTGCAGTATCTCTGGCATGAGCCTGCACACTGTCTTGTGGCTGGGTAGTAAGCGGTGGACTTAACAAGAGCGGTACTTTCTTCCTTTTCAAGACCATAACCAATTGCTCAGTATTCAAACCTTTTGTTTGTTACATTCAAAATTAAAAGCATGCTAATCCTGTTTAGAAATGTAACATGTTTCACAAGGCACTTGCAATCCAAACCTCTCACCTTTTATAATATAAGTCACTTTGCATAGATAGTAAACCTCAAGTATCAGTGTACCAGCTTACTATATATGCTGTGTATAATGGATGACTACTTTTTTTTTTTTTTTTTGTATTTGCATATAGTAGTGTCCTGCTCCCAGTGCTAGTCCATGCCCCCAGTGTCTCTCCTCGAGAGGGTACCCCTAGGTAAAAGTGGCATAGAGTCCATTACATTTGAACGGCACGTTATCCACCACTATCAGTGCCTCATCTTTTAAACCTTTTGATGCCAAGAAAGCAAGTACTGCATCTATGACAGCAATGTGATTGAACCTGCATACTCTGTAAGGAAGAGGAGAGGGGGTGGTTTTGGGTCCTTGGCACCATGTTTCACTACACCCTAAAGATGGATATAACTTTGTATTAAAGGTGGGCTTGGCCTTCAATTTATACTTCAGTACAGGCACCATGAATGGTATTTTGTGTATTGATTACCTTTTTACTTTGTGTGTTCATCATAGCACAAGCCTTTTAATTGAATTGTTGCCATTCTGAAGGGTCCAGACTGGCCAAGAATGATCTGGTACAGGGGAATAACTTCTCTGGTCACACGCACCATTTTGCCTCTTCCCCTTAGACCAGATTTGCTGTCTTGGGGTCCAGTATTCCATTCTGCTTCAAAGTTTCTGGTCATGGCTTCTGAAACCCAGGCTCTCAAATCTACTGTGCTTCGGCCTGTTAAGCCACCTCTTGGCATGTCAGAAACTTTACCTGGAAGACTTTCTTTCAAGTGGTGCAAGACCCAAAACTTCGACCCTAGGACCTTTTTGGTAGCTCTGGTTTTCTACAGTCATGCAAGACTCAGTGTAACATTAAAGGACAAGAGTGTTTGTACAACTTCTCACTTGCTTAGCTTTTGAAGGTAGCATTGACCTTTAATCTTAATGGGGACATTGTACTGCACTTTTTTGTATTCTCCCTCTCATTCTGATGAGACTGTACTTCATTCATTGGTGGTTTTGTGTGTGTGTGTGTGGTTAGGATTTCCCTGACTACTGCTGCTTCCTTCTGTGAGATGGACTCACTCTTTGTTATTCCAAAGTGTTCCTGCAAGGCTACCTCCTCACCAAGTGCCACTATTGCACATTCGATTCACCCAAGTTATCCAGAGAAAGGAGGCTGGTTCTCTTTCACTGCTCATTATTCTAGAATGGTACCTACATCTTTAGCATTTTGGCATCAGCCATCTGTCTCATAGATATGCAAGGTTGCTAGCTGGTCATCATATTGTATGGATGTCCCAATACCAGATCATGCCAACTTTGTGTGATCATTTTCAGAGCTGTGATCATCCATGCTTTGACACTTGAGGGTTGCCTTTTCTAGTAATATTTTTTTTTTTTAAAGAGGTATGCATTGCACAATAAGCTCATGCAGGGGCAATAGCAAATGACAGACATTTTGTTTTATTGTTCATGTGGATACTGACTTACTTGGAAAAATATTTTCAAAGCCTGTAATTCTGTTCAATAAACAATCATTGGATTTGACCTCACATCTTGCCTATGTATGATGCTTGGGGTAAAACTGCCTGGTATTAGCTCTGTCTGTTCCGAACAGTTTGGAGGGCGGGAGGCACTATTTGGCAGAAGGAAGCACCTAATCGGGGAGCCAAGTGCCTCTGTCACAAGGAATACATGGTGCAGGGGGGGGGGGGGGGGGTCAGGAGGGTACAGTGCAGAGGCATCAGGAACACCGTTTTTTTTTTTTTGAGGGGGGCGGGGCCGGTTTGCCTGGTCAGGAGAGTGCGGGGGGGTCAGGAAGACTGGGTTCTGGGGGTAGGAAGGGTGCTGTGCAGGAGGGTACTTTGCAGGGGGGGTCAAGAGGATGGGGGGAGGGGGCAAAAAACATGGAAATTGGATGAGGATGTGGCTCAATGGGGGCCATTTGGGTACAGTGCATGGCAGGAGAGTTCGGTGTGATGAGCCTACTGTACTGTGACTGGTAGGTAGTAGTGGCCATTAATCCAGGGATCATTTAGAAAGAGAGGGCTGTTGAGTGCAGAGAGAGAGTATGGAGCGATTTATTTTCACATTGCCATCTGCACTCTGCAGGAAAGTGGTTAACGGGGTGGGTGGAGATCAGAGGGCCGAACTTCACATAGATTAAGAGCTCGGACGTGTTTGGATAAGAGCCTGAGCTATTTCGGAGGCGGTGTGAGGAGAGTGCGGGAGGGGGTCAGGAATACATAATGTGTGTGGTCAGGAGAGTGGGGTTGGGGAGGGTCAGGAAGATGTGGCATGTGGGGGTCAGGAAGACATGTCTGGGGGTTTAGGAAGATGTGCCTGGGGGCCAGGAGCGTAATATCCAAAACATACCTTGTTACATTGTTAGTAAGGTTGAATAACGACACTAGTCCATCCTGTTCAACCTGAGTGAGTGTCTACAATTGTCCCTATCCTTGTACATTGCACACTCACATCGGTCCCTACCCTCAAGGAGCCCACAATCCAAGGTCCCCATTCATATACTAGGGTCAACTTTGGACAGAAGCCAATTAACCTACCTGCATGTCTTTGGAGTTGAGAGGTACATTTAGGAACATTCTAATTGGTTTGTGCCAACCAATCAGGGCCCGCATAGCCCATTCTGTCACCACAGGCAAAGAGGAGAGAGCCACAGGAATTTCAAATTCAAGGACCGGTACAGTAACATACGATCTCTGTCAGTGCGCGGGACTCAGGTTAGCAGGACCAGATGCAATGAGAAGGGGGGTCCAGTGTAAGTTCACTTTACAGATTCTCTGTAAAGGTGGACTTAAACTTTAACTTAGGAATTATTTTTTCCTTTCCATTTTATATCCTTTTAGGGCCCAATTCACTCTTTGTTTTTATGCAGCAAAATGTATGCATTTTGCTGTATAAAATGCATTTGTAGTAGATTCCCGTTTCCTATGTGTCTTGTGTTAACATGGGGCGTTTCCCATCTATGCATGTTAATTGCCACACACATTGCATGCACGCTTTTATATCCAGCCTAAAAGAAAATTGTTTTTGGTTTAGCAAGCTTTTACACTATGAGATTGGTTAATCAAGTAACAGCAATACTGCTTTTTTATTTTTTATTTTTTTTAAATGCTTTTTTAGGAAGCATAACGTATGCTTGAGAAGTGTGCAAAGCACTACACTGGTTTTGGGACCCCAAGATGGAGCTCTATAAAAACAAATGAAGGTGTGAATGAATATCAAAAACTGAAATAAAACTGACATTACATACTGGCAGATGGGGGTACTGTAATTCTGCTCATTCTAAATCGGCTTGTTGTGCTCCCCTGTATCAATAGCTTTGTTTTTACGTTTTTAGCTATTTTCAACATTATCTGAATTTTTCTTTTAGACAGATGAGATAAAAGAAGAAAGGGTCCCATCTCCAACTCCTCAACCAGTGAGTGAAGAAAGCGACTTGGGTAAGCTAAATGACAAACAGCTATGTGGTACCATAATTGAGTCCATTGTGTTTGTAATCTATTTTGTTTTTGAACCAGATATTGATAATGAAGGCGTTATTGCACCAGATGATGAGCCCCCTCAGGAGATGGGAAATGATGATTTAGAGGTAATGTTGCTGTTTACTTGGCATTACTTTTGCGTCGTAGACACTGAGGGTTACAATTGTAGAAATTTCATTTGGAAAGTATAATATGGATTAAAGAAAACAAAGAATATATGCAGATGATGGTCGGCAGCCTCAGTAAATTTCACGCGGGTGAGATAATGAACAGGCGGATAAACCAGGGCAAGTACGCCTTAACTGCGGGAACCAGTATAAAAGACCGGCTGCCTACTGATGCATAAAAATAATTAATTTGGAGGAGTTATGCTTGCTACATATCAAAGGCAGGTCTGGTGTAGTGCACATGACTTTAGGGACTGCTGATCGTTTTAGGCCTCTTGCACAGGATACTCCTGTTTGAGCATCTACATATTCAGAGGTTTGTGTTTGTTTGTTTTTTGATTTTGTATCTGTGCACATTTTTGAGCACATGCATAAAAACGTATTCTCGCGTTTTTGTTCTGCACAATATGTAAGTTGTCATTTGCGCACATGAGGCGTAAATTTCTGGAAGAGACATTGGTCCAAGGAAAATGGTCCAGAGCCGAAAGGACTTTGCCCATCAACGTCTTAGAGATTCGGGCAGTGTACCTAGCCCTAAGGGCCTGGATATTCAGGTTGCGGAATTCTCCTGTCAGGATTCAGTCATGCCACCAGGGGGTTACCAGAAGACATCCCAGGGAGAGGTAAACTAGATTCTAACCTGGACAGAAAAGCATGTGCCATGCATATTGGCAATCTTCATTCCAGGAGTAGAGTAACTGGCAGGCGGACTACTTAGTTGCCAGCAGTTGTTCCCTTTATCCCGACCTCTTCCTGGCTATATGCCAAAGATGGGGGGGATCCAGGATGTAGATCTGTTTGTTTGCATCCAGGTTCAACAACAAAGTTGACGACTTTGTGTCAAGAACGAGGGATCCACGCGTGTGCGGAACAGATGCCTTGGTGACCCCATGGGATCAGTTCTCACTGATTTATGCATTCCCTATTCTGCTGCTACCTTGACTTCTTTGCAGGATCAAGTGGGCAAAGAAGTCGATGGTTCTTGTGGCCCAGAAGATCTTGGTATGAAGAAATGGTAAAGATGGTGGTAAGGGCACCTACCACCACGTCCAGACCTGCTATCGCAGGGACCAGTGTTCCTACTTTACAAATGCTAAATTTAACGGTTTGGCTGGTGAAACCCACATTCTGAAGAATTGTGGGCTTTCAGGCTCTGTGATATCTACTTTTATTAATGCAAAGAAGCCAGCTTCCAGAGTCATTTATAGAGTCTGGAAGGCATATATTTCCTGGTGTGTATCCAGGGTTTGGCAGCCTAGAAAGTATGTCGTAGGTAGAATCCTTGCCTTTCTGCAGATGGGGTTAGAGATTAAACTGGCCTTGAGTACTATCAAGGGAATCTCGGTCTTATTGGTATTGTTTCAAGGTCCGCTTGCTTCGCATACTTTGGTTCCGAAGCATTTATACAGGGGGTAACGTGGTTTAATCCACCAGTCAGAGCACCCCTGAACCCTTGAATGTTGTTCTATCGGCGTTACAGAAACGGCCTTTGAGCCGATACGACATACTCCTTTTGACAAAGAAGTTGGTTTTTCTGGTAGCCGTTTCTTCTGCAAGAAGGGTATCCAAGTTGGCGCTCTTTCTTGTAAAGAACCATATTTAATCATTCACAAGGATAGAGTAGTATTGCGTCCTCATCCTAGCTTTCTGCCAAAGCTGGTTTCAGGTTTTCACCTAAACCAGGATATTGTTTTACCTTTAATTTATTTCCAGAACCCTGTTCTTTTTTTTTTTTGTATTTTTTTTTTTTTTGAATCAGGTTTTTATTAGATTCATAAGTATACAACAATTTCCAGTGCACAGTTACAGTTAGACAGCTTTTATTCGTTAATGTACATTAGAGCTGCAACTAACGATTAATTTGTCTGTCGACTAATCGATGGATTATTTTTTCGATTAGTCAACGACTATCCGATTATTTATTTTTTTAATGAATCTAGTGTTTTTTTGTTTTTTTTTGATTAGCTAATTAATCCTTTGGATAACCTTGAGCGTATTGGTTTGTATTGGCTGGCAGAGTATCGTATTGGCTGGGTATGGAGGGATGGCTGCTTCTATCCGACCTCTCCCCTCCACTGCACAGATTAGTACAGAGAGGGGAGAGAGAAACATGTCATGACGCCGGTTTGTTTACAAGTGATCGCTCCATCGGAGCGATCACGTTGTAAACGCTTGGGTGTAGAAAGATGGCCGCCGATTCGGAGCTAGGCCGAATCCGCGGCCTCTCCTAAGGCCGAGATCGCGGCATGTGCGCTCGGATCACGGATCGGTGATGATCCGTTGCACCCCTAGGGATGGCGGCACAGAGGGGGAGAAGAGAGGGGGACGGCGGCACGGAGGGCAGCGGTAGATACTAAGCACTGCCACTATGGCGCATCGACGCCCTGCATGCATGTCAACGTAATCGATTACGTTGACTCGTTGTGGCAGCTCTAATGTACACACAGGCATTACATCATCACACGATTCCCTCAGTCTGCTCCCATTACGCTCAGGGTTACCCCATTCTGCTTGTCCTGCCTGACCTGAGCATTCCATTTTATAGACCTTGTAGTAGTCTGGGCATTACAAGCTCATTTGGGCTCAGCCCGGTGTGTCCAGCCATCGTGACCAGAGGCGCTCAAACCTTCCCGGGCACCCCCTATTTTGGTATATACATTTTTCCATTATGAGGGTTCTACCCATGTGTGTTATCCAAGTTGCCGCTACAGGAGGCCCTGCGGATTTGCAGCCCAGTAAAATAAGTTTCCTAGCCTGGAATAGCTCCCTGGAGACTGCCACCCTGATCGGCACCTCAGGAATCACATCCCCCCAGGACCCCTAGAATACAACATAAGGGATCCGTAGGTATCTGCATTTGAAACACCATATTGAGCATGTCAACAACCTCCTTCCAATACCTGTTGCGCTTCGGGCATCGCCACAGGAGGTGGACGAGGTCCCCCTCATGCTACCTGCACCTACCGCACAACGGGTCATCTAGCCTGCCCATCCTGCAAAGCCTAACAGGTGTGTAATGTGCTCTCAGTATAATATAGAGTTGGGATACTTTTTGCGCCACATTTAATGAACATAAGGTTATAGCTTGTAAGGCCTCATCCCATTGCTCGCCCGTGAGTTGACCTATGTCCCTTTCCCAGAGTGGCAGTGCTTTGCAAGGGTGATCACGCAGGTACTGTGCTAGCAGCATCTGGTAGCATTGTGATATTATTCCCTTCATACCGTCCACAGAGTGCAACGCATGGTACACCGGGGTGGGTGACAACACCCAATCTACCGAGTCCCCCTGCATGGCCACCGCGTGCCGCAGATGCAAATATGGGAAGGTCATGGTCTCAGAAAGGTTGAATTTATTCCGCATGTCTGCAAAGGTCAGCAGCTTACCATTTTGAAATATATGGGACAGCATTGTCACCTGTGCCATCTGTGGTCTGTCTGTATTTTAGCGAGCTCTACATAGTTGTGGTTACCCCATATAGGACTATAGTCTGTGAATCCCTGTACCCCCTGAAGCTGTCTACTTATTCCAAACTTTTTGTATCATGAACAGCGTAGGGGTCTGTTTGTTGGAGCTCTTGAACATCTGAGCCTCCAGTCCCATAGGGATGGTCTCCACCCAGACGCATGAAGCTTCAACCCGGGCCGATGAGCCCACCGGTTCATGTGACATGGAGCCTACCAGGTGCTGCAACTGGGCCGCTATGTAGTACAGCCAAGGGTTGGGTACCGCCAACCCTCCGCTGTCCTTAGACCGCTGCAGCTGTTCCAGCTTGATCCTAGGGGGCTTTGTATTCCACAGCAACTTCCGAAATAAAGTATTTACCACCCTGAAGATTTTTAGATGTATTACTACTGGTGAGTTGTGGAGGAATTATAGCAGTTGGGGCATTAAAATCATTTTTATGAGATTGGCTTTCCCAGCCAGTGACGTCCTAAGGGTATTCCACGTATTTACCCTATCCCAGAATCTGGACAGCAGCGGGCATATGTTCACGGAGCAATAATCCCCTACTTTGATAATGATTTGTACCCCCAGATACTTAAAACTGGCTACTACTGGCACAGGACAAGACTCAGGGACTGCTATATCCCCTTCAGCCAACATCATCATAGCCGACTTAGACCAGTTAATGGTCAAGCCTGAGTACCCACCAAACTGTTCTATTATGGACATTACCTCTGGCATGGACTGGCTGGGATCGGCCAAGAAAAGCAACATGTCATCCGCATATAACATCATTTTCTCATGGATAACCCCATACTGAAATCCCTGAATTCTTGCACTGTCTCTTATAAGTGCTGCGATTGGTTCTATTGCAATCGCGAAGAGAAAGGGGGACAGCAGACACCCCTGCCTCGTCCCCCCTGCCCAAAGCGAAATCGGCAGACATCTTATTTGCCATCTTAATGTTTGCCTTCGGGGAGGTGTACAATAGTTTAATCCAGGCCACGAACCGCTGCCCGAAACCAAATTTGCGCAACACTGCCCAGAGATACCTCCAGCCAATGCTGTCAAACGCCTTATTGGCGTTGAGGGACAGAAGTGCCTTACACTCCCCGCTGTCTGCCTGCAGCTGCATATTTAAAAAACGGTCTCCTGAGGTTCGTTGCTGTGGATTTTTGCGGCATAAAGCCAGCCTGATCGTGGTGGATAATAATGGACACTATCTCGTTGACCCGGAGCGCCATGACCTTTGCCAGGATTTTTACATCACTTTGTAATAATGAGATGGGTCTGTATGACCCCGGGTCTACTGGATCCTTCCCGGTTTGAGCAGTAAAACAATATTGGCCTTTGTCATAGATTCAGGGAGAGCACCTTCCTCCATGCATGCATTAAACACTTTTAATAATTCAGGCAAAATATGGCCTCTTCGGAGAGCATGGGTAAATTTATAGTGGCCAAATATGTGTTTAGATCTTCATCCGAGTAGGCTTCCCTCGACCTATACAGGTCCCTGTAGAAGTCAGCCAGCTCGGATATAAAGACCTCTTGGGAGTTGACCAGCTTGCCATTTTTGGCTCGTATGGCCGGCGACAACTGTTGTGCTTTCGCAATTTTGGCAAGTAGGCGCCCCGTCTTCTCCCCCTCCTCGTAGAACGCCAGTTTCGTGAAAAATCTTACGCTCCGCGGTGGAGGCTCTCAGGTGGTCCAGGGAATCCTGAGCTGCCATCCATGCCTCCCTTGCAGAGTCAGTATGTCCCGTTACAAATGTTATTTCCAACCGTTTCACCAAGTCTCCCGCTTGCTCTAGCAATGCCGAGGAGTTCTGCTTTACCAAGTGTATTTCATGGAGAAATACCCCCCGCAGGTACGCCTTAAAGGTTTCCCACATTAAAGGTCATTGGGGTGCTGCCGGTGCCTCTGGAAGAAACTTTGAATCTGCGACGATATCCTATCTGGTGATGGGGACAGCTTCAGCCAAAAGGCATTCAGCTTCCACGGGGCCCTAGGCAGTGAACTGGGGGGTTGAGTAATTAACCATAAGGCCAGGGGGAGTGATCCGACACACCCCGAGGGAAGTATTCCACCCTGAGGTGCACCCAACCATATTGGGGGTGGCCACACATAAGTCTATACGGTATAGGGATCCATGTGTTTTAGAGAAACACAAGAACTGCCTACAATCTGGGTTTGCGAATCCGCCATATGTCAGCCCACCCCACCTCTGTCATCAATCTACTAAGGGCAGTGCCCCGGCTGCCCCCAGGGGATGTCTGACCAGTTTGGGATCAACAGGTAACAGTTGACGTCCCCCATAATTAAAACTGGGGCCTCCTGTTTGTTGGCCAGGTATGATAACAACAACTGTAGCACCTCCCGCGAAAACGGGGGGGGGGGGGGGGGGGGGTTATACACAAAAGCAAGAACTAGAATAAGTGCATATACTTTACAGTATAGAAATACAAATCTGCCAGATACATCTATGAGGGAGTCCAGTTCCTGGTATGCCAATGCCCTGTGTATCAGAACACTCACCCCCCGCGAGAACAAGGTGTGAGTGGAATGATGGGCCTTCCCAACCCACGCATATTGTAAAAACTTCAGTGTCCCCCTGCAGATGTGTCTCCTGAAAGCCTATTATGGCCGGGTGAAATTTTCGTAACCCTGTGGAAATCATGGTCCTTTTCAATGGATCATTTACCCCCCGAACGTTCCAAGTGACTATGGGCATAATAGATAGTTCGCATGGGTGTAATCTACTGTACTTACTAGGGGTTCCAGAGCCTCCAGGCACCACTCCCGCAAGAACAGGGTCCGTAAATCTTGAATGAGCAGGAGGGACTGGTAAAAAGAGCGTCAAGCCTGTGGTGGCAGTGACAATATTTCCTGTGCACTGGATATGCGATGCAAAGCCGCAAAATGCCTCATGACGCAGCTGAGCCAGCAGGGCAGTAACCATAGATGAACTGTTCAACTTGTGGCCTTGCTCCTGCCAATAGGGCAGGATGAACAATTACCCCAACAACGGGGGGGGTGACCCTTGCAAGCCTCAAGCTTGTCGGCAGGGCTCACATATTCTCGTTCACTTCTCAACTTTGACTGGAGTTGTTGAGGGCGGATGCAAAACCGCATTCCGGCCAAAGGTGTGACTCGTCACCTTCGAAAGCAAACAGTGGACGGGGATTAAACTCGCTGATAATGGTCATCAAGTAATGGCCCCTTGGTAACAGTGTGGAAACATCTCAGGTGGATAAACGCCAGTTCTTCAGGTGCCCTCTGTAAATAAACAACATGGACTCAGTCCTCTCCTCTGTGGCGGATGACTTTCTCATTGTGGTCCAGCCATCTCGCGGCGTCTTGTGTGCGTTTTCAAAGAAATGGTTTTGATCCATGGCAGTGACACGGAGCTTCGCAGGGAACAGCATAGCGTATTTCAATTGCAGCCTCTGCAGGCGCTTTTTAACGTCCGCAAACTTGGATCTTCTGCGTTGCACCTCAGCACCCCCTGTTATTGCATGGCACCCTTTTCTCTGGCCAGCCGTAACAGTTTTCCGATCCCTATAGTTCAGGAGCCTGGCTAACATCGCTCTCGGGGGGCTGCCCGGGGGAGGGGGCCGCGGTTGGACTCTGTGCGCCCACTCCACTGCATATAGGGGGGAGAAGGCCTCCTTGCCAAAAATGTCATGCAGCCAGTCTTCCGTAAACGTAGTGGGGTCCCTACCTTCTCCGGCAACCCCACAATCTGGACATTGTTGCGTCTCAAACAATTCTCAATGTCGTCTGTTAAATGCCTGGCGCGCTTGCTGCGTTGCCACCCAAACATCGCGGTTCAAGTGAGGCAGTTGGTCTTCCATATCACTCACTCTTCCCCTCCACTGCCGTAGTTCTCTCCCTGATTTTCTGAATATCATGGCGTAGTAAGGACACTGTCTCTCTCAGCCCCACAAATTTCTCCTTAAGATCATCCACAGAGGCTGTGCATCTCTGTACTGCATGCAGAATCTCACTCAGTGTGGGCTGGGGTGCCTCCTCTATCTGTTCACTGAACAGACCAGGCATAGGATCAGGAATGGATTCCATAGGTGCACCATCCTCCTCTGTCAGCATGATCAGGGGCGGCCTGCTCTGTAATGGTGGCTGAGCGCAATGAAGCCTCTGGTGACATGTCCTGTGTGCCTGCAAGCTTCTGTGCATAGTAAAGCATGTCTCTGGGCTGTTCTTTGGCAGGAGGGGGTTTAGATGACTTACCCCCCTGAGCAGCTTTCTTATCCTGGCCTCATGGTGTGCTCTGAGGCTGGGATTGCCAGGCACCATCTTGGCTGTGTGCCGCGGCTTTTCCCAGGTTTTTGCGGGTCATCGCGCCTGCCGTGAGTGCAGCGGTAAGGTCCCTGAGGGTCTGGGCAGCGGTGTGCAGCAAATCCGACCTGATTCCGGTGGCTGTATTTGCGGGGAAAGGATCGGTCACAGGATCACCAGCGGGAGCCCCGTAAAACACCGCTGCTCACATGCCCAGCCAGGCCACGCCCCCCCCCCCCCCCCACCCCCCCCCCCCCCCCCAGAACCCTGTTCTAAGTAAGAAATATCACTACATTCTTTGAATGTGGTGAGAGCAGTCAAAATCATTTGAAGGCGACTGCTCAGGTTTGCAAAAATGGATGTTTAGTTTTTGTGTTGCCTCAAGGTCTTAGGAAAGGACAGGCAGCGTCGAAATCCACTATTGTCAAATGGATTTGGCAAGTGACTATTCAAGCTTATGTTTTGAAGGGGAAAGTTTCCACCTTTTCAAATCAAAGCGCACAGCATCACAAGCCTCCATGGCTCAAATCTACAAGGCCGCTACTTGGTCTTCAATCCATACATTCCCTAGATTCTATCAGGTGGATGTAAGAAGGCATGAGGATATTGCCTTTGGGCGCAGTGTACTGCAGGCAGCAGTATAGGTTCTCAGGTCTGATTGCACCCTACTTTTGTTTGTGTCCCCCCTCCCCTCAGGTGGCATTGCTCTGGGACATCCCACACAGTAATTACCGTGGCTCTGTGTCCCGTGATGTACGATATATAAAAATCCTATTTTCTTTAACATCTTACAGAGGTCCCTCTCCTCTTTGGTTACACGTGTATTGCTTTGCTACAAAACTGAGGTACTCCCAGTAAGGGGAGGGATTATATGGGGAATTGAACTTCCTGTCTAGGGTGTGACAGTGTCCATCACCTAAAAAGGTGCTATATAATCCATACAGTAATTACTGTGGCTCTGTGTTTGTGATGTAATCTAAGAAAAGGATTTTACAGGTAAGCGATTATAAAAAATAAAAAAAATTCCTATTTTCTTTGGCTAGTTCAGCTATTCAGCCAGCTGTTTTAGAAATTCGTATTTGCCAGTCCGTAAAGGATCAGGTCAAACATTCTAATAGGCCTAACCAGGAGGATGATCTGCCTTGAAAGTAGGACAGATATTCCTTGAGCGCTGTGTTTTGCTGTTGATGCTGTAAAGGATTTAATACACCAGGTTTCTCGTCTGGCTCTCTCGTTTGTACATATGTGCAGACTTTTATGGCTTAACTGGTCAGCCGAGCTTCCTTGCAAAACGTTATTCAGCGTCACGGCGGTTCCGCCACCAACAGGGTGCTAGGGCAGGGGTCAAGGCCAGGGCCAGAAAAAGCCCCGGGTCCAAAATTCTTCTAAACCCAGCACCAAGCCCTCTTTTTGAGGGGACGCCACCACTCCATCGGGTGGGGGGAAGGCTGCTGCACATTGCGGACATTTTGGAAAACAACAATTCAGGGCGATTGGGTCACCTTAGTTATATCTTGCGGTTTCCAGCTGGCGTTGCGGGGGGTTCCCCCTCAGGTTTCTCAGATCCAGCGTTCCCTGGGATCCTCCAAAAAGAAACTTATTGCTTCAGGCACTACATTGCCTAGTGCATCAAGAAGTGATTGTAGAGGCTCCTGTATTCGAAAGGGGCATAGGATTTTACTCAAACCTGTTTAGGGTTCAGAAACCAAACGGGGACACAAGGCCCATTTTTGTACCTATGGTCCCTGAACAAGTATCTATTGATACAGTCCTTTCGGATGGAGTCTGTCCGCTTAGTAGTAACCTCACTCCAGAGGGTAGACTTTCTAGCCTCCATCGATATAGGTACGCATCCTTTTTAACTTTCAGCCTCATCGGGGGTTCCCATGTTTTTGCAGTAGAGCAATGTAATTTTCAGTTTTGTGGCTTTACCCTTCGGGCTTGCTGCAGCTCCCTGAGTGTTCACAAAGGATCTAGCACCGGTACTTGGTCTTTTAAGTGCCCAAGGGATCCTGATGCTCGGGTATCTGGACGACCTGCTCAAAGATCACTCAGTACAGGCTCTAGAACAGAGCATATTATAAACAGTGTGGTATTTGAAAAACTTAGTCTGGATCATAAACACTGAAAAGTCAGCCTTGAGACCAGCTCAAAGTCTAAGGTATTTAGGTCTGATCCCTCTCATTCCACATTTATTGTGCAGGATTTGGAGAGGAGGTGGTTCCAGTCATTCTGGTTGCACCAGCCTGGCCCAGAAGACCCTGGTTCCCGGAGATTGTGAGCCTGACAATAGACTGGCCTTGGACGCTTCCACGTCACCCCAATTTACTGTCTCAAGATCCTATATTCCACCCCAATTTACAGTCTCTAAATTTGATGGCATGGCTATTGAAGCCAGGGTATTAAAGGACTGTGGCATCTCGGGACCAGTGGTATCTACTCTAGTGAATGCTGGAAAAGCTTTCGCTTGGAAGATTTATCATAAGATCAGGACTTATGTTTTGGTGTGAAGCTAGAAAATGGCATCCTCGGACAGATGTGAGTAAAACAATTCTCTTTTCTACAGTCAACTGTGGAAATCAAATTTGGCTTTGAGTACAATCAAAGGTTACGTTTCGGCCCTATAATATTCTTCTAAAGGCCTTTAGCCTCCCATTCACTAATTTGAACCTTTATTCAAGGGGCAATGCGCTTGCTCCCCCCCCCCCCCCCCTCCCTTGTTCGGTAGAATAGAGACGTCTGCATTCTTTGAACATTGTTCGGGCAGTCAAGGTTTATTGGTCTAGATCTTCAGAGAGCCGAGGATCAGACTCAGGTTTTTTTTGGTTAAAAAATAAATAAAAATAGCCTAAGAAGGGGCAGGCAGCTTCCAAAGATTCCATTGCCAATTGGGTCCGTCAATTGGTCATTCAGGCCTACGGTCTGAAACATAATGTTCCTCCCTTTTTTAGGGCGTGAGCTCATTCTACCAGGGCTGTACGAACCTCCTGTGTGTTTCGTCATCGGGTATCTGTGGCTCAGATTTGTAAGGCTGCTACCTGGTCTTCACTGTATACATTCACAAAAGTGGATGTTCGAGCAGCCGAGGATTCATATCTCTGGGAGGTGTTGAGATGATTCAGCTTTCGAGATGTGTATAACTCCTGGGTGCTCTTGCTGTATCACCACCCCCAAGCAGTTATTAGAGAGGCAGGTAGACGGTCACTGCCCTTTGCCTTGGGCCGGGGCAACAGACTTTATCACCCCTGCTGCTTGCCCTGGTGATAGAACCACTAGCGATCCAGATCAGAGACAACCCGGGCATCACTGGCTTCTGCTACGGGGAGAGGCAGGAGAAGGTGATGCTCTATGCAGACGACACAATGATTCTGCCGGGCGATACGATCACTGAGGGAAGCGATGGACTCCATCGTTCGATTTGGGAAGTTCTCCGGTCTAAAAATTAACTGGATCAAATCCGCATTGATGCCGATAGTTGAACAAATGCAATATGGGGACCTAGTGGAAGATATCCCAATAGCTACCTCTTTTAAATATATGGGGATATGGGTGATCCCACGAATTGGGGAATACAGTCTACTTAATATCTCTCCTCTTCTGCTCAGATTCCGATCATGTGTTAAGACTTGGAATGCTTTGTATGTCAGTTGTGGGCAAAGTGGATCTTATTAAAATAATTCTTATGCCCCAACTGCTATGCATGCTCCATAACTCTGGTAGTCCCGCTAAAAACTTTGAGGATAGCAAAACTCTATATTTCATGAGTTTATTTGGAAAAATTGGAGCATCCTAAGGCAGTGGCAGTCCAGTAAGGGTGGTAGGCTGGGAGTATCAGATTAGGGAAGGCCCAAAGCAGAGTGGTTAAGGCAAAAGGATGGCAGACACACCAGGCCCCTGGACGCCTCCACTGGCCCACACAGGCAGTCTCTGCTGGTCGGCACACTAGGCCACTGCAGGGAGGTGGATGGGTGATGAGATAGGAGGGGAGAGCAAGATCCACGCTCTCAAGTTGAGGGCCAGCCACGGTGCACTCCTGCGGGGTAGTGGTTCAGGAAACAGCGGTGTTGGGCAGGCAGGGGGATGGATGAGAGGCTCTTACTTCACAGCCAGGCTGGGATCGGCTCGCTCCAACTGGGTACAGGCCGGCAAGATGGCGGCAGCTACAGGCTTGAGACATGCGCGGCTCCCTGGACGACCACGGCAGAATCTCTGCCCAAGATCAGCTCAGGACTCGGCAGGGGACAGAGAGGAACAGGTAGGCAGGTTGGCTGGTCTTTTTGAGTCAATTATATGCATTGATGGGAAAGAATTGAGTTCAGGATACCCGGAGCTCCTCTGGCACATCTACGGCTGCTCACATCCTGGCACTCCCATCTAGCAGTATAAATTTTGGCCAAAATTTATGAAGAAAAATGAATACAGTAAATTGCTAAATTGTATAAAAGAAACAAATAAATATTTATTTTTATAGCGCAAAAAAAACAAACCCAGTGGGGATTAAATGCCATCAAAAACCTCTATTTGTGCGAAAAAAATTGAGGAAAAAATTTCATATGGGTACCGTGTGGAAAAAGCTGGCCATACACCTATAGATTATCTGCAGATTTTCTATGTTTAGATGGAAAAAGTGCAGAAGATTTCTCCATGTATGCTAAACTGTGTGGATGACGGAATCTCCCACTGTGCCAAACTTCAGTAACTTGCTAGTCGACCCCGCTGGCTCTCAACCTAAGCAATACCTGAACCCAATCAGAAACCATGCCTGCACCTAATCAGAATGTTCAGGTATTGCGAGAGCCAGCGGGGCCGAATAGCAAGATTTGGAAGCTTGGGAGAGTGGGAGATTCTTACATCCACACAGTTCAGATGGGGGAATCTGTTCCACTTTTTTCATCTGACCATAGAAAATCTGTAGCTAATCTATAGGTGTATGGCCAGTCTCAATAATTGTCATTCAAAATGTGAGCACCGAATGCTGAAAATTGGTCTGGTTAGGAAGGGAGTTTGAGTGCCCAGTGGGCAAGTGGCTAAATATACATACCAAAAATTACACCCTGAAATACATTCTGCTAATCCTCCTGAGTATGGTGATATCACCTGTGTGAGACTTTTACTTTGTGGCATGGCCACATACAGAGGCCCAACATCCAAGACACACCATCAGGTGTTCTAGGGACTTAAATTACACATCTAATGTCCTGACAACCTATCATATTTTGAAGGCCCTTCATATTTCGAACGCATAGCATGTACATACCAATTACACCCCAAAATACATTCTGTTTAGCGAAGGGTAAACAAGATTACCTGTGGTTTTAGTATTGCAGTGGTCCACATGAAGAGCACTGGTCCAGGCAGCAGGCAGGGACATGGTAAGCGACAGGAATACTGCACTTGGTGCAGGCAGAGATATTGTCAGCTCAGCCAAAGCATTGGTCCAGGTAACATGCTGCATCTAAAGGAATTGTCCAGGCAGCAATGCTGTCCATAGTACAGGCAGCAGTCAGAGATATGGTCAGCACAGCCAAAGTATTGGTCGAGGCAGCAGGAAGGGACGTCAAGCTTGGGGTCTCAGTCATGAGAGAATGGAGACAGGAGTAGAGGCTTCTCCCACCCAAATCTCTTGAAGCTCCTAGTCTCCAGACTCTGTTCTAGAAATTACAAAACTCAGAGAAACCCAAGCCACTGGTTTTCTCTATGAAAACAATGGAAGTAGATGTGGCGCTATACCTTTGACGTTTGCGGGCTGGTACAATTAATATCGGCAAATATCGAAAAGGAACATAATGTGAAAAATAAATAAATTGAAAAAACCTGAATAAATATGTGTGTGTATATATACTATCTTAATGCGTGTAAAATTAATTAATTAAATAAAATAAATTTCTTCCTAATGCATCTAAAATATGTATACAATAAATGAAGTCATATTCTTAATCCATAAAGTGTACCATAAAATATTTCCTTAAAATAAACGTGATGATGAACAATACAAAGTGTTAATCTGACCCCACTCGGGGTTAAATAATAACTGTGATTGAAAAAAAAAACAAGTGCAGTATGTGTAAAGGAAATTAGTGCAGCTATTAGGCCAATAGGGCGTGGCCAATAGATGCATTCTCTCTGGCTTGGAACGCTACGGCGGACGGCGGCTTTGTTTAGAATTCGAGAGATACATTGTATGAATGTGAGTAGAACTTTTAATATAATAAAGCAAGTTTTATGACAGTTTTACACTATGGATGCCCTTCTCTTTTATCAATATACTGCCTGAGGTATCCCCAACGGACCATTTAAAGGAACCCCCAGAGGAAAACCACACAGCGACACAGGGGCTCACACTGTGGCAGTGAGATTACCCCCAAGGGGGGCAGTGGATCTGGTGAGGGCAATAAAAACGTATTTTTGGACACACATGTTGGGGATTCTCTCTTTACTTTGAAGTGGATATTCTCTTTTCCAAGTGGATACTTTCTTTTTTCCTGGCACCGTTGGACTTATTGGCTAACCCTTAGCTGGACTCCTTTCCTTTACACATTATACTGCACTTGTTTGTTTTCATCAGTTATTATTTAACCCTGAGTGGGGTCAGATTAACACTTTGTATTGTTCATCATCACATTTATTTTAAGGAAATATTTTATGGTACACTTTATGGATTAAGAATATGACTTCATTTATTGTATACGTATTTTAGATGCATTAGGAAGAAATTTATTTTATTTAATTAATTTTACATGCATTAAGATTCACTTATTTATTCTTATTTTTTATTTTTTCAATTTATTTATTCATTATGATGTTCCTTTTCGATATTTGCCGATATTAATTCTACCGTCCCGCAAACTTCAAAGGTATAGCGCCACATCTACTTCCATTGCTTTCATTAACATAATACCCCTTCCCCCTTTCTTTGGGGTGGAGATATTTAGTAGAGGCCGCTCATACCCATCTATACCAGCTCTTTAACAGTCCACAGTGCAATCTCTTCCCCCCCCCCCCCCCCCCCCTTTATTTTATTTTTTGTCACTGGTTTTCTCTACTCTGAACACTATTCTGAAGGCCCTCACTTATGTGAGACCCCTGTGTACTGCAGTAGCAGGGCAAAAGATCAGTTAAAGTGGCAGGCAAAAAACATGGTCGATTTAACAGGCCGAGGTCAGTGCACGTGGAAGGCAAAAACTTGATTTATAAACAATCCATACAGTAGGCAGAGGCATCATCGGTAAACAGGCCAGAGTCCGTTAACGGAAGGTAGAAACGTGATCAATCGGGGTGATCTGCACAAGGTATTTGAAACGGGGAAATGGCAGGCTGTTAAAAATAAGAAATGAATATCTTAGGGATGTGTGATAACGTCTGAAGCATTATCTGATGCATAGGCCAGTTTGGGAGGGACATTGGGGACAATAACTGGTGTTTCTTCTAACCCCACCTCTGCTGTGTTCATAACATTTATTTTGGGGTCATCTTCCTGATTTTGTGTGGCGGGGGGTGTTTTTGAGAAAATGTTCATGAAGTCGACTCACACAATCGGAGCTTCCTGGGACGGGATCCTTGCTGGTAGATCAGGATAGTGACAATTTCTTCAATATATTTGAGGAAAGTGCTGGGTTTTCGGTTGGCTTTTGATAAATCGTGTATGAATTATACATGGCCATATGGGCGAGATGAAATGCAACTTTTTTTAAACCAGAAACTGGACTTTTGTGTTGATAAATAGGTCTGTAGCATCTGTTAGTTTATGAAGATTAAAATTGTGGATGCATTTGGGCTTTACAATGGGACTGTCTCTTCTGTGAATCGCCACAAAGGTGTCGTTCGTGGATGGTGGACAGGACATCTCACTTGTCCCTCTACTTCACAGCCAACACTTCCGCTATCCTTGGACTTGCTACAATAAGTAAATGTATGAAACTTTTAGGCTCCGTTCATATCTGGGCGATCTGAATCCCGGGCGCAATTGCTGTGATTCGAAATAGTGGCTGCCCGTGCGATTCTAGTCACTTCCAATGGCACCCCGATCGTGGTGGGATTTGGCTGCAATTTTCGCCTGACGAATTGCCGTAAAATCACACAAACAGAATCAGAGCATGCCTACCACCCAAAAGTAGCTCTTGTACTTCTTTTGGATGACAGGCGTCCAGCGATTTGACATTATTCGAAACGCGGGCAGAATGGTTGTGATTCGTATCGCTCAAATGTGAACGGCTTATGTGCTCTTTAAATTTTGGCTATTTATTTTGTTTTATTATCTTATAATTCAGGTCACAGAGGAAATGATGGATAAGGCAACTGAAAAAAAAGTAGAGGCTATTGATGCTCTGGGAGATGGTAAGTGTTGAGTTTTTGCAATTAGTTATGTACTGCGATTCTCATAAACTTTAACCAGTAGTGTATTTTTGGACAGTTCTTTTGTTGCTTGACTCCAAGCACTTTTTTTATTTTATTTTTTATTTGAGTTCATACTTGCCTGTCACTTCAATTATATTAGGTTCTCATTGTGTGGCATGCCTGGTACCATACAGCTTCCCTCCCCAAATCCTCTAAATTCAGAAAAGCACTACCCAAAATGTAGAAATAGTAGGCATTCCAGTGAGCTCTGGTGTCTTTGGCATGCATGCTAGAACCACACTGTAGAATCCAAAAGATTTTAGGACAGACTGTGGTACAAGTATGATCTAGATAGAAGA
This sequence comes from Lithobates pipiens, assembly GCF_037356315.1. Lineage (NCBI taxonomy): Eukaryota > Metazoa > Chordata > Amphibia > Anura > Ranidae > Lithobates > Lithobates pipiens. Next base: position 165,713,911 of record NW_027507785.1, read on the forward strand.
GGTAGAAAACGGTTCTGACTAGGGCTGCAACTAACGATCATTTTCATACTCTCTTAGTTAGCCGATTTATTGTTTCAATCACTCGGTTAATAACCTTATTGTGGTGTATAATTAAGCTTAAAAAAAGGCAAGTTATCCTTAAATATCTATATGCTATGGTAAATATGAATAATTATATGGTTGGGGAGAAAAATCTCTAATGCATTCTGAGAATAAACAGAAGAGATATACTGTATATACTAGGCATGCACCGAAATTTGGGCCCCCGAAACATATCGGCCAAAAATTGCCTTTTTGGCAATTTGCTGAAAGACCATTCATGCCGTTTAATGGTGCCGAAAATGGGGCGGGGCTCCGTCCCTGGTGCCACCACCACGGGGGGGTCATTCTGCAGCGCCTGTCCTTACTCTCTCCTCGTCCCCTCCTCGCCCATGCTGCAGGCAGCCGTGGGGTCTCCATGTAATGCAGGGGTTGACAAATTTGCTTGGAATTTAGGAGCCAGTTAAAAAAGTTAGGAGCCATTTTTTTTTTTTTTTTTTTTTTTTTTTTTTTTTTTTTTTGAGTGGTATGGATTGTCAGCTCCCGGGGTAAGGCCACTCATGTTCACCCCCTATCCCTAACTCACAATGGAGCACCCAGTCAATGACTCCAATGAAACGCTGTTACATCAGGGTTATGGGCTGACCAGAAAGAGTAAGGCTGGCACTGGCTGGCAAGTGGCACTTGTTGCCACTTGCAGGCACGTGGAACTGCCAGATGGCACTGGCAGGTGACACTGGTTGGCACTAATTGGCAGGTGGCACTGGTTTGAAAGTGGCAGGTGGCCCTGATTGGCGGTGGCACTGGTTGGTGTTGGCAGGTGGCACTAGTTGGCACTGATTGGCAGTGGCACTGGTGGTGGCACTGATTGGCAGTGGCACTGGTTGGCGGTGGCAGGTGGCACTGATTAGCGGTGGCACTGGTTGCCACTGGCAGGCACATGGAACTGCCAGATGGCATTGGCAGGTGGCACTGGTTTGGAACTGGCAGGTGGCACTGGTTTGGAACTGGCAGGTGGCACTGGTTTGGAACTGGCAGGTGGCCCTGGTTGGCGGTGGCACTAGTCACTGGCAGATGGCACTGATTGGCGGTGGCACTGGTTGGTGGTGGCACTGGTTGGCAGTGGCAGGTGGCACTGATTCACTGGTAGGTGGCACTGATTGGCGGTGGCACTGGTTGGTGGTTGCAGGTGGTATTGGCGGTGGCACTGGTTGGCACTAGCAGGTGGCACTGATTGGTGGCACTGAGTGGCGGTGGCAGGTGGCACTGATTGGCAGATAGCACTGGTTGGCGGTGGCACTGATTGGCGGTGGCACTGGTTGGTAGTGCCAGGTGGCACTGATTGGCGGTGCCACTGGTTGGCTGCAGGTGGTATTGATTGGTGGCACTGGTTGGCACTAGCAGGTGGCACTGATTGGTGACACTGGCGTTGGCACTGATTGGCAGATGGCACTGGTTGGCACTGGCAGGTTTCACACGGAGCACTCTGTTACTGAAATGTAACAGAGGAGCTGTTAGAATTGAGCTTAATGTCGGAATGGGCGGGACCCGGCTGGGGTGGGCAGGGCCCGGCTGCGTGGGCGGGACTCAGCAGCTATCAAACACCAGCCAACAATTGGGCTGCTTAAGAAAAGGGGTGGGGCCACATACACGTAGCGGCCCGCCCAGATCCCATTGGCTGGTGTTTTGATAGCTGCTGGATCCCGCCCACCCCGACATCAAGCTGAAATCTGACAGATACTCCTCTCTCTGTTGCTTGTCAGTTTCACACACTTAGCGCGGCGCCGCTGAGTGTGGAGGAGGGAGGAGGATGGCAGTTAGTACGCTGCATGTCTGGGGCATCAATAGTGAGTGGGCTGGTGGCAGCTAGGGCGCCATGTTGCGATTTCTGGTCGCATTGGCGACCTGGCGCCTGGGGTTTGTCGAGCCCTGATGTAATGTCCCCCTCTCCTCGAGCGGTGGCTGCATATGGATCCTCAGCCGATGTGTAAATTGACTGTGAAGGAGCTTGGTCGCTGTTTACTGTGAAAGTGAAAGCAAGGGAGAGATGTCTAGCACAGTGTGTGCTGTGCTCTCTGCCTCCCCCTACAGTGCAGTACCCAGCATGGCGATTGAAGGTACAGAGCTGCAGCTGACAATTTAAAAAATAAATAAAAAAAAGTGTGTGTGTGTGTGCGCGCGCACACACTCACTTCTATTTATATAAATATAGTGTGTATTAGAGGTCGACCGATATGGGTTTTTCTCTGGCCGATGGCGATATTCAGAAATCATGGCGGCCGATGGCCGATATGATGCCGATTTTTATTTTTTTATTTATTTTTTTTATCCCCCTTCATCTCATAAAACCTAACAGACACCTTTCCCTCCTGGGGGTTTTTTCAGGTGCTTTTGGGCTAAAAATAGCGCCTGTAAAGTGCCTGCAAAACGGCTCCCCTGCAGTCTGTGTGAAAGACCGAGGCGATGTGCTGGTAGGAGGTTTAAAAAAAAAAAAAAAAAGTCCTGTAAGCAGCACGTTTGGAGTGGTGCATAGCGCTCCTCCACCACTCCTGCCCATTGATATTAATGGGCACCACTGCCGAAGCGCATGCAATGCGATTTGGCAGCGGTGCTTCACGGGCGCATTTAACCTCTTCTTCGGGCCACTAGCTGGGTTATATGTGTCCCACTAGCAGCCGAATAGCACCGATAAAATGATGGTAAAGCGCTGCTAAAACTAGCAGCATTTTACCATCAACGCCTGCCCGCTTTTAAAGCAGCCTATAAAATAAACAGGTAGTCAAAACTATTGGACGAAAAAAAAATGGGCTAACTTTTACTGTTTTAGGTATTTATTTATTTTTTTTGAAAGACCTCTGCGCAAAAGCTGTGTGACATAAAATATTGCAACAACCGCTATTTTATTCCCTAGGATCTCTGCTAAAAAAAATATATAATTTTTGGGGGGTCTAAGGGATTTTCTGGGAGAAAATACAGGACTTTTACTTGTAAGCAACAAGAGTCAGAAAAGATTTAGTCTTTAAACTGAGAACTTTACACACTGAGTTGAGTTCATTCATTCAAGTGTAAACATTGTATCTTTTTGCTCTTTTCTTGGCAGACTGCCCAGAGAGGAAACAAGTCTCTTCTATGAAGACTCAGGCAACTTACACTGACTTCTATTACAGAAGTCATTTCCAAGTCACGCTGTTCTAAATCAGCCTTTTTATCAGCTCAATCGGCCGATGCCGATTAATTAAAAAACGGCACATATCGGCCGACCTCTAGTGTGTATGTTTATATGCACTGGTGAGGCACAGGCTGCATGACGGGCACTGGTAGGCTGCTGGGCACAGTGAGGCGGCATATGATATGACCATTTGCTGTACCATAGTAAAAACAACACAGGGTGCTGGCGCTTAAAAAATCAGATGTCTGACAATACAATTAAAATAAGTCTAATGTTTAAGAGTTCATTCTCAAAGTTTAAAAAGTACTTTAACACTAACACTATAACTGGTCCAATTAGTTTCACTTGCTGGCTGTAATGGATTTTATATCCACCCTGGCTTGCACCCATTTTGAGGTGCCGGACTGATTGTGGCCATCAACTCTTACCTACAGTGTATGACAGGAGCTTACTAGGGGTAACCCTTTAACAATTAACGGTTGGATATATTATACCTCATTATCCTTTAATTTATTATTATTTGACTGAACTATTGAATACTTCTACTTGATATTTATTGCATATATTTGAGAAGAAAAAAGGAAAAAAATGTAAAGGGACAGTGTAAAAATAGTACAAACTTTTATTTTATTTTTTTTCAAAGCGCCCCATCTCCCTATTCTCATCTTCAAATGTGAACACCTCCGTAGAGTGCACTCGCATATGTAAATGGTGTTTGCACCATTGCCTTTTGTAGCTCTAAACTGCTAACCTTTAAAATAGTTAAACTATCACCTATGGAGATTTTTCAATATCGTACAGTGGAACCACGGATTGCGAGTAACGCGGTTAAAGAGAGCTTTGCAATATGAGCAATTATGTTTTTTAAATCCTGACTCTGTCTGTGAGTGTTGTCTCGCGAAATGAGCAGGGTTCAAGCCTCTGCGGTGTGCAGTACTGCATTTGGCCAGAGGGTCGGGGTTTACCGGTGACACTCTGAGCCGTTGGGATCCATTCGGAAATTCTCCATTCTTGAGCCTTTCCGAGGGTTTCCGAGTGCAGCCAAGCGATCTCCGAATATATTCCCGAGTCTTTCCGGCACCCCCCCCCCCCCCCCCACCCCACCTCTGGCCACATGCAGTATTGCATGCAATAGACGTCAATGCGGAACGAATTATCTTACTTTCCATTGACTTCTATGGGGAAACTTGCTTTGATATGCGAGTGCTTTGGATTACAAGCATTCTCCTGGAACGGATTATGCTCTTAATCCAAGCATGCACAATTTTAAAGCCTGACATGTCGGATACTGTTTACTTAATGTAACATCTTTTATATTTTACCAAAAACTTTGGTTATATATTGTTTTTGTGCAATAAAATTCATTAAAGTGTATTTTTTCCCCAAAAATTGCATTTGGAAAAACTAGTATGACAAATTGCAATGACCGCAAGAATGGGGGGCTGATGGTTCTCAGAAGTTGGAGGATAAACGCCATGAGGCGTTCATAAAGGTGACTGCTCTATCACTGACACCAAGGTACAAGACATGGGGGCAGCTGAACCAGTGTGCTCCATCCTGCATCCTTCGCAGCTTGATACAGCTACATGAACACATTACTTTCCAAATGCTGGTGGAGGGTAAGGATGGCCTTCTAGGCAAAATAATGGAGGCTGGGTACCTGACACCATGATGTAGCATAGGCTATAAACTCTCATGGAAGAGGGCCAGTTTTATTTATTTTTTTCTTCTGCTCCAGCAGCTGTGGACGAGACCCCTGACTGGTGATGCATGCTGATTCCAAAGACTGCTTGACTGCTTATACAGTGATAATCACAGTACAAGCAATCTGTCTGTATAGAACAAATCCTGATAACCCCCAGAGCAGTACAATGTCTACTCTAGTAGCAGTATAAGAAAAAATATTTACACACTGTCACCAGAGCAAGTGCAGCGTCACTATGGTGATGATCATGTACAATGGCTGGCTGCTCTGAAATCACCACATGTCAGTGCCACTAGCCATGTCTCTGATCACTATCACAGCAGTACAGTGTCACCAGACCAGTGCTGCCAGTCAGTTATCCCAAATCATTGCTGCCCATTCATTGTCCCTGATCACCGCCACTCCAGGCCTGGTCCCAGCCATCCCTTGTGGACAGCTGCACTCCTGGAGCCACGGGAATTATTTTATTCTTTGCAGTGGCGGCTGCAATTTGTGGGGGCAAAAACAAACTGAAAAAATGCTGAAAAAAACCCCATCGATTGCAGCCTCGCTGTGCCCTGTCAAATGTAGCCATGGTGACCCCCCCTCCCGCTGTCTGCCCGGCACATGCACCATCTTAGTGGTAAGATGTGAGACGACTCCTGTGTCCTCCATGCTTCCCCCCCCCCCCCTCCTCTGTTCTTACATTTTGCTAGGCATCCAATCGGAGCGCCTCTGCCTTCAGCAAATTAGGTAATGGAATTTAGACCCATGCTACCTGATTGACGGAGATGCGATTCAGTGTTGGAAAAGCAAATATTCATTTGCTTTTCGAATACATTTGGGTGGACTGCGAGCGCAATGCTTTGCACTCACAGTCCACCTTTTTTTTAAGCCTATGGCTCTAATCTGGTGCTTAAAAAAACACCCCTGTCGCTGGAATTCAGGCACCCGGCGTCCGAAAAGGCTGAATAGGGGGTGGCAGCTGCGGCCATGGATAGATTCATGCTATGCATGAATCTATCCATTAGTCATAGAGGGGGTGGCTGGAAAGAGGGGGACGGTGCCCATGCGCCCTTAATTGAAGGATCACCCCTGATTCTTTTTGTTCAGCCTCCTGTACTTTCTGGCTAGCGGCCATGGCATTTTCCGAGGCAGCCATGTACCAGGAGCTAGGCTTACTTGGGCTTTAAGAACTTGGACTCCTATAGGTGGGGCTTCACTAAGCTATGTTCCCTAATAATATAGATTTGCTATAGTAATCACAACAAAGTTTATCAGAATTGCTTCCAACAGGCAAGAGAGGAAAGACCAGCACCCAATATCACTGACTCTTACCACCAGCACATTAGATATGCGCTATGAATTGTATGCAAAATTGGTCAAATCCTGGATTGCTTCTCAAATGGTACACTGGATTGCAGCAAGGAGTCCTTGTTCCACTGACCCACCAAATGTATATAATCATATATAATATAGACGCAAAAGGAAAGCATCCGCCGCTTCCTACCAACAAAATGGCGGCCACTCCTCTGTCCACAGCACTGTCACTCATCCCCTATTCACCCAACGTTTTGTCACAAACATGCCCCTGAATATGCCAACCATTTTGTTGGTAGAAAGTGCTGGATGCTTTCCTTTTGCTTCTATTTTATATATGGTAAATCCTGCGGTGGGGGCCCCTAAGTCTGCAGCAGCTAGGAGGGTGGGATTGTGCACCTGTCCTAAGTCCCCAAGGGTGGCAGATGGGGTGGGTCAGCATGGCTTCAGAAACTGATGTTTCTTCCCCAGAACTCCCTGCAATTGCAACCGGCTCGTCTGCAAACAGTGCAGTGCCTTTGGATGCTTTGTCGGTGGTCCTTGAAACGTTCGTTGCCAGAGTGGAGGCGGTGTGTGGGCGCAAAGGTGGTAAAAAGCGACCTCTGTGCGCCCCCCCTCCTCTGGGGAGAGCTCTGACGCAGACTTGGGCCCAGCTGAAACTGGCGGCCCCTGCTCTGTTTCAGATGACGCTGAGCAGGACCGATCGGACAGTGAGGAGGATTCCCCGTCTGGGTCCACGCAGGACAAATCGCTAGTTGGTGCACTTATCACAGCTGTGCGCAATACCCTGAAAATTCAGGATACAGCAGGGTCTAAGTACGTTTGACACGGCCCTGGATATGCTTCCTTTGCTCTCCAGAGCTTCAGTGTCAGCGGTGGAGCGGCAGCGCCTGATTTGGCTAAAATGCTGGTCTGCGGACCAGGCATCTAAAAAAAAAAAAAAAAAAAAAAAAAAAAGCCTTGACGGATCTACCCTTCCTTGGTGACCGGATTTTTGGAGCCTCGTTGGATGACATTATTTTTTTTTTTAACAAACGTTTTTATTGATCAAAGCAAAGCAACAGTACAACTTATGCACAGTTCTCAATACATTCATATTGAACAGAGTTCGAACCTCAATCTTAGTGTATGACAAGGAAGGTGTTACAATTAGACAGTAAGAGAGTGGGCACTCAACCATGGATCCCAGATACCGCTAAATTTCTTGGGGCATTTCCGTCCCATATAGGTAAGTTTATATAGTGGCAGCACTGAGTCCACCATCGAGTGCTACTGGGAAACTGTAGGGGGAGACGACTGCTTCCACATCTGCAGGAGTACTTTCCTAGCATAAAAACAGAGATAAAACAGTAGGAGACTTCTATGAGTATTCTGAACGACATTATCCGTTATGCCAAGGAGAAGCACCTTAGGATCCGTGGGCACTGAGAGACCAGTAACAGCATTGATATCAGCAAGTATGTGTTGCCAATACCCCTGAATAATTGGGCACTCCCAGGTGACGTGGTAGAATGTACCAGTCGCCTGCTGACACTTAGGGCAAAGTTCCGACTGGGTGGGATAAATCCTAGCCAACCGTTGGGGAGTGTAGTAGGCTCTATGTAAAAATTTTAGCTGAATGAACCTATCTCTTGTGGAGATTACCCTTGGGAGGTAATTTTGAATAGCGGAGTCCCACTCCTCCTCAGAGAGGGACGGGATGTCCCCTCTCCAGACTAAAAGTAGGGGTGAATCCTCACCCGGGCGCTCACAGGTGAGGCGTAGATATATAGAAGAGAGAATCCTGTCCACCCCACGGGAGGCGAGAAACCTCTCCACCCCGTGAGGCTCAACCAGGACCCTCCCTGGGAATTGGGCCTGCGAGGTATGTTTCAGCTGGAGGTATCGGAACAACATCCAGGAGGGAAGATCATAGACCTCTCTAAGGTCTGGAAAGGGAATGAGAGTCCCATTAGGCATGATATGTGCAAGGTTGATTATTCCAAACCTGGACCATAGGCCAGGGTCTGGGATAGAGCCAAAATGCCGAAGTTTGGGGTTGCCCCATAGCGGTGTATGAGGGGAAACTGAGTCAGCAGCCTTTACAGTGGCAGCGACTCTGTCCCAAACTTGGATAGTAGTTCGCATCGGGATCGTTACATGGGGACTAGACTTAGATCCTCGGTAAACCAACCCCGCCAAAGCTGCGTATGAGCCCAGGATCGCCGCCTCTAACGTAACCGCCGGGTTAGATTTAGGCAGAGAGAACCACCAGCGAACTGTGACTAACACCGCCGCCCAATAGTACCGCCGGAAACAGGGTAGCGACAGTCCCCCCAAGGACAATGGCATCTGCAACTTGGCCCTAGAGATCCTCGGAACCCTACCACCCCATACAAAGGAGGAAACCACCCCGTCCAACTTACGGAAGAAAGTGTTAGGTATCGGGACGAGGGTATTACGGAACACATATAAAAATTTAGGGAGAAACGTCATTTTAAGTAAATTGACCCTTCCTACCGGTGTCAAGGGCAACATCTGCCAGATTTGACATTTCGCTAATAAGGCATTCAGGACTGGGTATAAGTTATCCGCCAGGAAATGGGAGAGGTCTCTGGAGATCTCAATCCCCAGGTATCGGAAACGGGAGACCAGCTGTAGAGGGGACGAGGAGGGTGGGGGGGTGTAGAATCGGAGAGCAAAAACAGACTGGATTTACCCCAGTTAATCCGGACCCCCGAGAATCTACCATACTCGTCAATTATGGATAAGGCCGACGTAAGCGAGTCCGAGGTATCCCCGAGGTACAATAAAGCGTCGTCCGCATAGAGCGAGACCCGCTCCAACAGGGGGCCTACCCTCAACCCCTCCACTCCCTCCGCAGAACGCAGGAGAATCGCCATGGGCTCAATGGCCAGGGCGAAGAGTCCCGGAGACAGAGGGCAGCCCTGCTTAGTGCCCCTACCAAGACGAATAGGGGAAGAAAGGACACTACCGGTGCGTATGCGGGCCCTAGGGGAGGCATACAGTTGTTGTATCCAGGCCACAAATTTAGGACCAAACCCAAAGCGGTCGAGGACCTGCCAGAGAAAGCCCCACTCCACGGAGTCGAAGGCCTTCTCCGCATCCAGAGAGGCCACCGCTCCCGCACCCTCCCCCCTCCCCACCCACGCTATATTCGTGAAAAGGCGGCGCAGATTAATATCAGTGCCTTTCCCGGGCATGAAACCAGTTTGATCCCCATTGATTAGAGCCAGTATTACCGTGTTCAGCCTACCAGCCAGTATCTTCGCCAGTATCTTAGCATCGACGTTTAACAAAGATATCGGCCTGTAGGATGAACACAGCTCCGGATCCTTCCCTGGCTTTGGTATTAACACAATGACGGCCTCCGAGAAGGAGTCGGGAAGTACATCCATCTCCAAGGCCTTGGTGAGGTTAGCATGATAATAAGGGACCACCACTTCCATATTAGCTCTGTAAAACTCAGAGGGGAGTCCATCAGGACCTGGAGTCTTCCCCGCCTGAAGGGACTTAATTGCCCGCTGAACCTCGAGTACATAAATAGGACTCTCCAGGGCCAACGCAGCCTCTCGGGTCAGGGCAGGGAAAGCCACCCGGTCCAGAAAGGAGGTCAATTGCCCCTGGGAGTACACCACCTTGGATTCATACAGGTGGGTATAGTACTGCTCAAACCTAGCATTAATTTGAGTAGGGTCAGAAAGGAGAGAACCATCAACCTCTCTAATGTTGGCTATGCAGGGGCTACCCGTCCGCTCCGCGGCCAGCCAAGCCAGCAACCTCCCCGGCCGTTCGCCTTGCTCGAAAATCCTTTGCGTCTGGGAGAGGAGGAAGCGACGGCAGGAAGCGGTGCGGAGTAACGCCAGCTCCCTATATGCGGTGAGCATATCCCCGTGAGAGCTCGGGCTAGGGGAGCGGGCGTAGCGGTCTTCTAGGGCTATTGCTTTACGCTCTGCTTCCGATAGCGCTAGTCGCGAGGCCTTTCGGATCTGAGCAATGTTGAACTGGTACCTGCCCCTGGCATATGCTTTGAATGCATCCCAGACCGAGGCCGGCGATGCCGAGCCATCGTTATGGGTCCAATAGTCTCCCAGCTCCGACAACATCAGCGGGGCCACCTGTTCATCTGTAATCCAGTATCTGGAGAGTCTCCAGAGCCCCATCCCCGCCACCGAGTCTGTCCGGAGAGTCAGCATTACCGGGGCATGATTGGAGATACCCCGCGGCAGGATGGAGACCCTCTGCAGCAGAGGGGTACTCGCATAAATCAAGTCTATGCGTGACAAAGTGGCATGCGTAGCTGAATGACACGTATATTGTTTGGCTACAGGGTGTTTCCACCTCCACAAATCGTGCAACCCGAATGTTGCAGCCCATCTGTCCAGACCCACATCCGTCACCCTCCCGGCCGCGAGCCTGTCGACACTCGGATCCGGGGGTATGTTGAAATCCCCAGCGAGAACCACGTTAGTGACTGGGGAGCCAGCCACTATAGCAAGGATCTTCCGGAGTATCGAGAGGTCGTTGGATGACATTATTAAGAATGTCACAGGTGGGAAGAGTACCTTGCTTCCACAGGCCAGGAAGACTAAGGAGCCATGCCGTAGGCAATGGCCCTCCTTTTCCACGCGAGGCTTTTTCGTCCGTCCAGGACTTCGGCTAAACACTCCCAGTCCGACAGGACGATCTCTGAGGGACAAAAGCGTCCTTGGACCCAAACGCCTGCGAACAAAAGTGCTACTGCATGAAGGTTTGCCCCTGCCCATCACTCTGGTGGGGGGTCGCCTTCGGGAGTTTGCAGCCCGGTGGACCTCTCGGCTGTCCGACCAATGGGTTTGGAAACTGATTTCATCTGGCTACAAAATAGAGTTCCTCTCTTGTCCACCAAACACATTTGTCCCCTCCAGCATACCCTTACTTCCGGCTCGTCAGGAGGCCCTGTTGGGGGCAGTAAGGACCCTGCTAAACCACGGGGTGATGGTACCTGTTCCGGAATCGGAAAGGTTTCAGGGGTTCTACTCTCCAATCTGTTTGTAGTCCCCAAAAAGGAAGGGGTATGTACAATCTTGGACCTGAAAGCCCTCAATTGCTTTGTAAAATTACTGAGGTTCAGAATGGAATCAGTTTGCTCAGTTATCGCTGCACTCCATCAAGGGGACTCCCTGGTGTCTTTGGACATCTAGGATGCGTACCTGTACATGCCCATATGTCCCAGGCATCAGAGGTTTCTGCGATTTGCAGTAGGGGAAGCCCACTACCAGTTTGTGGCTCTCCCTTTTGGCTTGGCATCATTAACACCCCCCCCCCCCCCCCCCCGAGTCTTTACCAAGGTATTGGCTCCAATTTTGGCGTTGTTGCGACAATGCGGTATCACAATCGTGGGTTACCTAGATGATCTCCTCCTGAGAGCATCTTTTTTCACTCCAGTTCCTATGTTTTCATGCATAGGACTTGGAAACGAGGCTAAGCGACTCTCTGGGCATGCTCTGGACTGATGGGTCCAAAATTTTCAAATATTTGCCCACTTCTGCCATGCCTCAGTTTTTGGCTAAGACGGTTGGATGACTTTCTTCAACTTTGCTCTGGGAAAACAAATTCTGTTTTTTATATTTTTTCACAAGAATTTTGATATATATATATATATAACAACAAGAAAACAATGATTAACAGCTCTAATTCTATTTTTGCTGACTTTTTTTTTTTTTCTCTTCTTTTAAGATCATTACACTATGAAAGTACTGTATTTCTGTGCTATATTCAGACAAGACCTCATGTAAGCTGCTTGAGCTAGTCATCTTATGATGGCTATTGTCCAACAGTTCTGGAGGCCGTACCATGCTATGCTGAAATGTGATCATCAAGAGCTAGGCTCTTTTTGCCATCTTCCAGACCTTTGTACTGTTTTAGGGCATTCTCCAGGTCCACAGCCTCCGTTTTTAAATATTCATTCTATGAAGAGTTCCACAGACAAGGTGACAATTGGCTAATTTGGGACTGTTGGGCATTGGGCTCTGCATTGTGGTGCTTTCCATATTTGGGATAATGTGACATTTGGCTGCAAAATGCTTTATTCAGATCCGTGGCACTGCCGCTGGTATGCCCAGTCTGATGAATTGTAAATAAGCCAGTGGATTTTCTAGACTCTGTACTGTATAAATGCAAAGCTTTTTATTTTTTTATTTTTTTTCCCCCCTCTGAATTCAAAGCAGTGGCATTGGTGTGACCCAGTCTGAAAACTTTATTCACAAAGTGAGAAAACCTTTGTAAAGATAAAGGTCTATACCTTTTTCGTACATCACGGGACACAGAGCACCATAGTAATTACTATGTGGGTTACACGCCACCTATAGGTGAATGGACACTGGTGCACTCAAAAAAACAGAAAATCCTCCTCCCTATATAAACCCTCCCATACTGGGAGCACCTCCGTTTTTTTTTTTCTTTCTCCGGTGTCTTCAGTGTCGGTCATGGTTAATGAAGTGCTAAGAAGAGCTCCACTAAGAAATCCCTGACAAGATCAGGGGGCTATGCAATCACATCCATCTAAAGTGCCTGAAAGAGCCAAACGGATGGTACCCAAGCCTTGTGGAAGAAGAGCGAGGTTTCTGCCTGTAATGCAAATTTTTGGAGAGCTGGAGCCCGAGTTCCGGAACCTTGGTGACGTGAAAACTATACCAAAGAGTTGCTTTGGCAGAGTGCTGTACAGGTCCAGGGGAGTGGACTCAATACAAGGAGGACCCGGTCCCTGTAGGTCTGTCATGACAGCTTGCTGTGATGAGTAAAGATTGGACTCCTGCAAATTCTGCAGTTAGGAATGGTGAGCCTGCATTTGTTTTCAGTTTCTTTTTTAAAAAGAGAGCGACAGTCAGATTTGTGTTTTTTTTTTTTTTTTTTCTCCTGTAGCCACTGGGAGCAGCATGAATTATGCTATGTACTCTTACTCATATGGGCTGCTGTTTCTTCTCCAGCCACTAGAGGGTGCAGGTTTGCTCAAACCTAGCCTTTTTTTTTTTTTTTTTTTTTTTAGGCAGGAAGGGGAGGTGGTGACAGGTCAGATAGATCTTGGAGACAGAGCGGCGGCCCGTGAGTGTGTGAGTACTTGCTTTGGAACTGGGTGCCAACAAGTCATAATTACATGCTGCATATTTTCTGCCTATCCAAGGGGCATGTACATCTGTAAAGTAGATACACCTCTGGATGATTAGCAGTTGACTTTAAAAATGTTATTTTCTGCTTGTGGGCAGGAACAGCAGAATATACGAACTTGCAAATTCATTGCTTAATTGCATATTTTTAAAGTACATGTTTGAAAGACATGAGCGTGGGTGCGTTTTTAGGGAGTTGTATCTCCAATATAGTGCATATGTGCTTGGTATCCTACAGGCCTAAAGTTATAGGACCAACTGCAGTTGAGCAGGTGCTTGTTTACAAACGTGCTGAAATGCACAGTTGCTGAAGATAACGGTTTTTACCGGTTCACATGTTTGCATAAAGATACAAGATTGTGGGTATACAAAATGCATGTTTGTGGAAAAAAAAAAGTTGATCACACAAAAAAGTGTTCGTATAAGGTGACAGGATCGCTTAAGGATATAGTAACATAAAAATGCTTGATAACATAAAGATGCTTAGTTGCATAAAAAATGCTTGATCGCACAAGGATGCTTGGTCGCATAAGAGAGGCTTGATCACATAAAGATGCTTGATTGCATAAAGGTGCTTGATCACATAAAAATGTTGGATCGCCTAAGGATGCATGATCACCTAAAGTTGCATGGTTGCATAATGAGGCCCGTTAATACATGTTTACGTAAATATACGTGTTTCCTCATCGCATAGAAATACATGTTTGCATAGATACGTGTTGCGAAATGTTGCCTAACACATTTCATAAACCCACACACAAATTCATGTAGCACATGTGCCATGGAATAAGCATCTATGCAAAGCAAGCGTGTGTGTGTGTACAGCACACACTTTTCGTATTCTACATAAAAGCATATTGCTCATGCTAAAACCATGAATGCACGCTCACATAGAGGCATATTGCTTTAACACGTTGCCGCATGCATTAAAGCTGTATACATATGCTTGTTTTGACTGGAACTATTTACCTATGTGTTTATTTGCATAGGACTGCAGAAATGCCAGAGGGCAAAAGCCTACAAAGCAGAGACCCAAGACCTCTTTATGAAGGGACAGCCCCACTCGATCGAGTGGGGGGGAAAGACTTTGGTGGTTTTTAGAAACTTGGCAAGAGGAAATCCAAGACAAATGGGTCCTCTCTGTGGTAGCCCTAGGCTACAAACTAGGGTTCCAAGAGTTTTTGTTTTCTAAGATCGAACGTTCCCAAGGACCCAGTAAAAAAAAGTCCTAATTTCTGGCACTGGATGTCTCTGGGAGTAATAGAGATCCCCTCAGAAAAGGGGGACATGGGGTTTTATTCAAATCTCTTTACGGTACCAAAACCTAAAAGGAGATGTCAGACCCATTTTAGATCTCAAGGATCTGAATCGCTTCCTAAATATCCACTCTTTTCACATGGAGTCAATCCAGTCAGTCGTATCCACACTACGGGGAGGAGAAGTTCTAGCATCAATAGACATTAAATACGCGTATTTACATGTGCCAATTTGTCCCACTCACCAGAATTTTCTGCGGTTTGTGGTAGAACAGCACCACTTTAGTTCATGACCTTGCCCTTAGGGTTAGCCACTGCTCCCCTGGGCATTTACAAAGGTTCTGACCCTAGTACTAGCAAGACTAAGACTTTTTTGCCTCAGACAAAAGTCAACGCTCTGAGAGCTGGTCCAGGTGGTCAGAGCAAGGAAGGGTCCATCCATTTGTTTCATTCAAGACTGTTGCAACACAGTATTCTGTCTGCTTGGAACAAGCAGATCCAAGCCTTGGATTATCCAGTGCCCCAGAGTCTCAGGTGGTTGACCAGGAATTTACAGAAAGGAAAATCCTTCATACCAGTTTCCTGGAAGGTACTAACAACGGATGCCAGCCTATGGGGCTAGGGTGCAGTTCTAGAAGAGACCACTGTTCAAGGGAAGTGATCAGAGTCTGAGAAGACCTTGCCCATCAATATCCTAGAGATTTGGGCAATACGTCTGGCCCTAATAGCCTGGATGTTCGGGTTGCGGAATTCTCCCACCAGGATGCAATCTGACAATGCCACAGAAGTGGCCTATATCAATCACCAAGGGGGCACCAGAAGTCACGCAGCCCAGAGGGAGGGGGGGGGGGCATATGTCGTGGGCAGAGAATAATGTTCCTTGCCTATCTGCATTCTACATTCCAGGAGTGGAAAATTGGCAGGCAGATTTCCTGAGCCAGTTCCCGGGAGGAGTGGTCTTTACACCCTGACATCTTTCTGGCCATGTGCCAAAGATGGGGTACCCTGGGCGTAGATCTATTTGCGTCCAGGTTCAACAAGAAGCTGGACAACTTTGTGGTAAGAACAAGAGATCCACTCACGCTCGGAATAGATGCGTTAGTGACCCTGTGGCATCAGTTTCACTGATTTATGCATTCCCTCCAGTTCAGCTGCTACTGCGGCTTCACAGGATCAGAGAAAAGGGAAAGCCGGTAATTGCAGTAGAACCAGCATGGCCCAGGAGATCCTGGTATGCAGAGATCATGAGGATGACAGTAGGGGAGTCATGGACTCTTCCATCTCTCCCAGCCCTGTTGTCGCAAGGGCCGATATTCCATCCTGCCTTACAGTCACTAAATTTAATGGTGTGGCTATTGAAGCCCACATTCTAAAAAAAAATTGGGGGCTTTCAGGTTCAGTAGTAACCACCCTGATTAATGCCAGAAAGCAGGCCTCCGGGACCATCTATTTTATGGTTTGGAGGGCTTATGTCTCCTGGTGTGAAAACGAGGGTTGGCATCCTCGAAAATATGTCAAAGGAATAATTCTGGCCTTTCTACAATTGGGAGTAGAGATAAAGCTAGCCTTGAGTACGATCAAGGGTCAGATTTCGGCCTTGGCAGTGTTTTTCCAAAAGCCGCTTGCTTCGCATACTTTGGTCCAGAGTATGTGTTTCCATCCTATCTAGTCTGTGTGTATCATTACAGGCTGATGCCTCATTGGTTGGCATGGTGTGGCTCTGATTGGTGGTCCTCTCTCATCCTGGGTAAGGACTGGCTACAGCTCCAATCCCTATACTTTCCATAAGTCACCCCCCTTGTATGCAAATCCTTGTCCCGGACTATTTTGAGCAGGAAACTTAAACTTGTAAGTAGATTACATTTTCAGCGAAATTAAGTATACATGACTGACTTGCCACGGCCCCTTGTATATTCAGATATGGGATCCTTTGAAGTATGTGTAGAACAATGAGGTTTCGTCCCATTTGTTTGTATACACAAGCTTGGGCACCAAATTGTCTAACAGACACTTCTGTGAAGCTATGTTACACGTCCTCCATAGATGTAAGCAAATAAATGAAATATATTCACAATTACAATATTTTACAGCTATTAATGGAGATTTCACATAAACTCATAAGGCAACATAGTCCCCTGTTTTTCTTTCATTCCACATTGAGATTTATTTTCTATATAGAAGTGAAAAAGTATGATGTCTGCCTACATATATTTTGCAACTTTTGTCTACCACAGAGATTACAACCTATGATCACTGGGACATTGTTTCAAGCGTGTATACATCTGTGGAAAAGTCTCTTGTTTTACACTGTTACATTGCAATTATCCCTTTCCCGCCGAGCGTACGCAGATCTGCGTACTCGGCTTCCGGGGGTTATACCGGGATGATGCCCGCACCTGCAGGCATCATCCGGGTACCGTTTTTTGCAGCAGGCGATTGGCTATCCAGGCATAACAACCGATGCGGCTAAAAGCCGCTCGGCTGTTATGCCGGAGGAGTGGGAGGGGACGTCTCCCCCTCCCGCCGCCTCTCGCCGCTGTTACCGGTGCTCCCGCTCGATCGGGAGCACCGATTCGCAATCCGACGCCTCCGGCTGCTGCGGAGGAACTGGAACGAAGCCGTAATCGGCTTCGTTCCAGTCTCCTCATCGTAAACACGGAAGCGACGTCATGACGTCGCTTCCCGTTTACTCGGCTGCCAATGGCGCCGGTTTAAAAAAAAATATCCGGTATTCAGAATCGCCGTTTTCGGCGATCTGAATACATTGAAGTGTAAAGGAGGGGTGGGGGGTCTTTTAGACCCCCGATCCCTCCATAAAGAGGACCTGTCACCACCTATTACTGTCACAAGGGATGTTTACATTCCTTGTGACAGCAATAAAAGTGATCAAATTTTTTTTTTTTTTTTTTTTAAACAATTTAGTCATTTTAAAATAAATAAAATAAATAAAAAAATAAAACAATTTTTTTTAAAGCGCCCGCCGTCCCCGCGAGCTCGCAAAGCAAAGAAAACGCATACGGAAGTCGCGCCCGCGTATGTAAACGGTGTTCAAATCACACATGTGAGGTATCGCCGCGATCGTCAGAGCGAGAGCAATAATTCTAGCACTAGACCTCCTCTGTAACGCTAACCTGGTAACCGTAAAAATTTTTTAAAGCGTCGCCTATTGAGATTTTTAGGTACCGTACTTTGTCGTCAATCTACAAGTGCGCGCAATTATAAAGTGTGACATGTTTGGTATCTATTTACTTGGCGTAACATTATCTTTCACATTACGCAAAAAAATTGGGCTAATTTTACTGTTTTTTTTTTTTTATCATGAAAGTGTCCCTTTTCTCAAAAAGTTGCGTTTAAAACACCACTGCGCAAATATCGTGTGACATAAAATATTGCAACAATCGCCGTTTTATTCTCTAGAGTCTCTGCTAAAAAAATATATATAATGTTTGGGGGTTCCAAGTAATTTTCTAGCAAAAAATATGGATTTTAACTTGTAAACACCAAATTCCAAAAATAGGCTTAGTCATGAAAGGGTTATTAAAGATTCTAAATACCAGCAAGAATAAGTTCTTACATTTTAAAGAGCACCTGTCATTTCAGGTCAATGACAGTGCCTGTTAGCGGGCATCCACTCACCTGCCGCCATGTCCATCACCTTGTGTCACCTCTGTATCACCAGCCATCCCATTAAAGTGAATGGGACTGTCTGTGAGTCAACAGCGGGTCAGAGGAAGAGCCGCTGCAGCACAGAAATGAGTTGCTCTGTTAAAATTATGATTTAAATAGTTGATTTTAAATCAAGCCTTTTTTTCTAGTAATTTAAATCAAATCCACCTTGACTGGTAATATTTAAACATTTTATTACTTTTTGTGTCTCACTTTTTCTTGTTCATTTCCTCTGTAGGTGACTTCCAGAAAGCCATCGATTTACTAACAGAAGCCATAAAATTGAACCCACAGATTGCCATGTTGTATGCAAAAAGAGCAAGGTGAGGTGTGAGTTTAAAATTGATTGAAAGAAGACTTTAAAGTGAAAAAAAGTGGGGGAGGGGTATGGAATGTAACAGGCAAAAGCCTGTGGGCACCCTTGTTTATAGCACTAAACTTTTTTTTTTTTTTCTTTTTTTTCCTTGGTGAATAGTTTAAGTTCAGAAATATAATTGGGCTGCCTTGCATGCACTGTATATGTCTGGTGAGCATTTCTGGAAGTATTTTATTGACTTATGCAGTGCTTTGTATACTCAGCCACATTTAGCCCTAAGTTTCTATATTGACAATTTCTTATACAATTTCCATCTTACCCCAAAAGCACAATTTTATGTTGTCCCATCATGCTTAATAGATTGCAAGACTTTACTTTCTTTTCAGAATGTTTTATTTTTGGTGCAATATATTTTAACCACTTCTTGCCCGCCGGCCGTCATAGGACGTCCTTGAATTTGTTTCGAGTATATCTGAATGATGCCCCCTCCGGTGCTTCTACCTACTCACCGCTGCCATCGGTGAGTCAGAGATCAGATCTGCCGGCCTTTACCAGAGGGCTGTGCCTCTGGTAATAACCCCTCAGCCTGCTTCCTGCAATTCAGTACGTAAACTAATAGGAGGGGAGGGTGCTGTGTCCGTCAGTGAACTTCAGAGAAAAGGATTTTACGGTGAATACAAAAAGCCTATTTTCTCTTTCGTTCATTGACGGACACAGCTCCATTAATCTTGACCATAGGGACATCCCCAAGCAGTATCATAACGAGGGGTGGGAACAGCAAACATAACTTCACCCAGAACCAGAGGTGCTCCCACCCATCTTGTTCCAAGCAGAGAGGATTCTGTTTTGCAGCAATCTTGAATGTAACTGGGCATAGGGGACTGCTTTAAATGAAGCTACCATCTTTCCTAACAACCTCATGCAAAGGCGAATTGAAGGATTTGCTTTTGACCTGACCATCCGTACCAGCTCTTGTATGAAGCTGATCTTTGCTGGAGGCAAGAACACCCTTTTCTGGGCTATATCTATGATCACGTCTAAGTAATCCAGCCTTCTTACTGGTTTTAAGGAAGATTTCTCTAGGTTGAGGACCCAACCAAGACTTTCCAGGTAACTGGTTGTAATGCGTACACTTTGCCTTAAGTGAGTCACTGACTGGTCTATTAACAATAGATCGTCTAGGTACACCAACACTGTCATGACCTGTGCCGTCAACCTGGCTAGAGGTGGGGCCAGTATTTTTGTGAATACCCGTGGTGCTGTGGCTCGCCCGAAGGGTAAGACGGCGAACTGAAAGTGCTGTTGTTCCACTTCAAATCGCAGAAACCTTTGGTGAGCGGGAAATATAGGGACATGCAGATATGCGTCCCTGATGTTGATGGGTGCCAGAAGTTCTCTGTCTTGTAGGATGGAGACCACTGACCTGATCGAAATGAGCGAAATTTTAGGAACCGATTTCGATTAATTTTTTTTTTTTTTTTTTTTTTTAGATCCAGGATGGGCCTGACAGCTCAAGTTTTGGTACCGTAAACAAGTTTGAATAGAAACCTAAACCTTGTTCTTCTGTGGGGATATGTACGATTACCCCTTGTGTCAATCGGTCTAATGCTTGAAACAAGGATTGTCTTTTCCCTGGATCCTTCCCTTTGATCTCAGAAAGTGAGATGGAAACTCCCGAAAGTTTGTATCCTAGAGTCACTGTCTTCCTCCCCCCCCCCCCCACCTTGGTGATGGGAGAAGCCTCTTCACGAAGAGGTCTTAGTATTCTGCTTTGTAGTCTTGCGGCTCCAGGTCTTCCTTTGAGCCTGACCTTGCGATTTTCCTCTGGAATCTGACGGTGGAAGCCATCGCCACTGCCTAGAGAGAGAGTCAGTTTAAAATGAAGGCAGTTTTATACTTTCTTTTGACTGGCAAAAGAGTACTTTTTCCACTGGAAATTGTCTGGATGTATTTATCCAAATCATCGCCAAATAGTCGCTCCCCATGAAATTGGAAACTATACAGTAGGTTTTTACAGGGTTCTTCGCACACCAACCCTTTAGCCAAAGGGTCCTACGCATGTGTACTAGCACAAGTGCAAAGCGAGACGCCTGGTGAATAGAATCCTTTATAGCATCTACAGCAAAACATAATGCTTTTGGTAAATTGGCCAACTCACTGGCCTGTTGTGCAGGGAGCTCGTTAAGGGCCTCTGAGCTGGTCTTTTAAGGACTGACAGATGCCTATAGCTGCAATTGCAGGCTGAGCAACAGTACCTGCTAAAGAAAAAGAGGCTTTTAACAGGAATTCCAATTTATCTGTTGGATCCTTTAGCATTTGTGCATTGTCCACTGGACAATTTAAACTTTTATTCACACTGGAAATCGCAGCATCTACTGCTGGAACTTTCCATTCTTTGGTGAATTTTTCCTCCATAGGATAGAGAACTGAGAATCTCTTTTGGAGGGAGAAAATGCTTATCTGGATGATCCCATTCAGTATAAATAAGCATCTCTAGTAGTGTGGACCGGAAACGCATGTACTGGTTGTGAGGGTTTCAAGGAACCCAAAGAAAAAAACAGACTTTCAGCGGACTCTGTTAGGGGTAGCATGAAAATGGAGCGAACCATGTCCTTAAGGATTTGTACCTCAGATTGTGAAGCTGAAACTTCAACTTTTTCCTCCGCAGAGGAGTAATCTGTTTGTTTTTCCCGATCGTTTGAGGGTAATACCTCATCCTGTCCCCACTGTTCCCTGGTAAGGGATTTGGAGTGGGAGAGGGGGATCTAGCATGCTTCTTATCCACTTTTAACCACTTGCCCACCGCGCCATAGCCAAAAGACGTGCATCAGAGTATCAGCTTTAAGCTTTTTCAGGTGTGAGCCTGATTTTCTATGCGCCACGCCCTTTCCTGTGCTTTAGCAAGAGTGACTTCGGGGGGGAAGGGGATTTGCACAGCCTTTTTCTCAGCTTTTCAGATTTATGCTTGTTTTAAACATAACATGTATCCCTATCCACTCCGTTTCCACATCTAGGGGGAGAGGAGTGGTGACGGGATGGATCCAGTTGTGGAGACTTTTTAAATCCAGCATGGATCCCTCCTGGAGCTCCGCAGAGCACATCTTCACTCGTGTCAACACCTTTAGACACTGGCGAAAAAACTTCGGTAATCCTGGAAAGAGGAGGGGTTTATATAGGGGAGCCAACTTCCTGTATTGGGTGTGCCAGTGTCAACACCTGAAGGTAGCTATAACCCACCAAGTAAATACTTAGGACACAGAGCCTTATGATGTATGATAAAGTATATTGGCTTCTTTTTAGGCAGATTACAGGCATTTTTCTGTTTTTACATTGGCCTTTTATTTTTATTTAAATTTTACTTTGGGGACCCCCTGATGGCCTATGTGAAACACTGCCTGTACTGGTTAACCCACAAAATGTGCATCTGTTCAGTATGGACAGATGTCACCACCAAATAAATTGTTTATGCAGAAACGTTTGCAGTAAAATGAAAACCTACAGATAAACAAATTCATCGAGTAACATCATTCTGAGTTTTCCTACTAAAAAGAGATCGACTTATATCTGTCAGTATATAGATACCGGGTTCCTCCCGAAAATAAGCCTGGGTCTTATATGAATTTTGGCAACAAAAGACACAGTAGGGCTAATTTTCTGGATAAGTCTTACCATGTAATGTGCTGTCTTCTCTTCCCCCCCTCCCTCCCTGCCAGGAATTCCAGTGTGAACCAAGTTAAAATGCTTGTAAAATCCCATAATTCACTCTATTACAGTGGTATGGTATATAATGTACAATGTGTGCGTCTCAGTGATATAATTGTGCCAAATACCTTCGTTCTAGCGGCACTCAACGCTCCCGTGACCCACCGGAGCTCTCTTCCCTGCTCCGAGCACTGCGCGGGGGGATGCTGAGATCCCCTGCTGACAGCTCGGAGAAGAGGAGGAGAGCAGCATGAGGTCAGCTGAGGGCCAAGCGGCACAGTAACTAAGGCATTTGGCACAGTTATATTACAGAAACACACATTGCGCATTATATAGTACTGTAATAGCGTGCCTTATAGGATTTACAAGCATTTTAAACTAGGGTTTATTTTTGAGGTACGGCTTATAGTGAAGCCCCCTTGGAAAATTACAGTAGGTCTTATTTTCAGGGTAGGTCTTATTTTCAGGGTAGGTCTTATTTTCAGGGTAGGTCTTATTTTCAGGGTAGGTCTTATTTTTGGGGAAATACAGTGTATAGGAAAACTTTGGACAATCCTAGTTTTATCATGTTTGATCATTTTCTCTAGTAGTGTTATGGTTTGTAAGATCCCAGGAGTCTAATTCATCAAGATTGCCATGTTAAATCTCCCCAAAAGTTACCAATTATGCAGTATGAAGGACTACCTGATTAGATAGGAATTAAATGATCTACTTTGGTTCTGGTACTATGTTTCTTGGTAAATAGGCAGCACAGTGGCTAAGTGGTTAGCACTTCTGCCTAAAGGAGTTTGCCTGTTCTCCCTGTGCCTGTGTGGGTTTCCTTTGAGTATTCCAGTTTCCTTCCACCCTCCAAAGACATGCTGGTATGTTAATTGGATCCTGTCTAAAATGGCCCTAATATATATGTGTATGTATGATTGTGTGTTAGGGACCTTCGTTTGTAAGCTCCTTGAGGACCGGGACTGATGTTTTAGGAAAGAAACCAGGCCCTTTTTAAAGCAATCTACTAAGCTGGCCAGAGTCTATTCCACATTTTCACAGCTCTTACTGTAAAGAAACCTTTCCGAATTTGGAGATGAAATCTCTTTTCCTCGAGACTTGGAGTGCCCCCTTGTCCTCTGTGATGACCTTAACCACTTAAGCCCCGGATCATTTTGCAGGCCAAAGACCAGAGCACTTTTTGCGATTCAGCACTGCGTCGCTTTAACTGACAATTGTGTGACGTGGCTCCCAAACAAAATTGACGTGCTTCCCCCCCCCCCCACAAATAGAGCTTTCTCTCGATGGTATTTCATCATCCCTGCGGTTTATATTTTTTGCACTATAAACAAAAAAAGGGACAGTTTTGAGAAAAAGCATTATTTTTTTTAGATTTTGCTATAATAATTCCCCGAAAATATATAAATAATAATAATTTCCTCAGGTTAGGCCGATGCGTATTCTTCTACATATTCTTTGGTTAAAAAACTTGCTATAAGTGATTTATTGGTTTGTGCAAAAGTTATAGCGTTTACAAAATAGGGGATAGTTTTATGACATTTTTATTCATAATTAGTTTTTTTTTTACTAGTAATGGCGGCGATCAGTGATTTGTATGTTGACCGACATTATGGCAGACACATTGGACATTTTTGGGACCATTGCCATTTATACAGCAATCAGTGTTATACAAATGCACTGATTCCTGCGTAAATGACATTGGCAGTGAAGGGGGTAACCACTAGGTGGCAGTGTAGGGGTTAAGTGAGCCCTGGGGAGTGTTTCTAACTGGAGGGGGGCGTGGCTGTGTATGGCACGTCACCGATCTCTGCTCCAATCACAGGGAGCAGAGATCAGTGACACTGTCACTAGGCAGAATGGGGAGATGTTTGTTTACATTTGCATCTCCCCGGCGGGTATCCCCATGGCGATCGAGTCCGCGAGACCCGCGATCTGACTCACGGAGGTCCTGACTAGCGCGCACGCAATGGCACAGCAGCAAACTTAAAGGGACGTACCTGTATGTCCATTTGTCCGTGCCATTCTGCCAACGTAAATTGGCGTGCGCCGGTCGGCAAGTGGTTAAAGTGTTACTAAACCCACAACAGTAAAATCAGTCTGTATATGCAGCATAACATTCTTATACTCGCTGTGGAATTTAAGGAGTTAATCCTTCTGCATTGTGTAAAAAAACAGTTTTATCCTGTATGCATAGATCCTTCCTTCCCTGCACTGTCTATCTGGGGAAGGCCAGCTAACACAGGCAGAGTAGCCAACCTGCACGTGCTTAGTTATGTCTTTTTATGCTGTAGAGAATATTTCCTTGTTGAGCTGAACTAGCCAAGTCACATGATATTGACATCACGGATGTGGGCATGTATACAGGCTGCAGTGGAAATCTCCTCCTACCTGAACTCAGCATTGGAGGAACTGTGCAGTCCATCACTGACCGTGGTAAACAGGTCAGCCAGAAAGGTATATAGTGGCAATATTTTAATGTAAAAGGGAGATTTATAAGCTGGGCACTGTGGGGGGATGAACTATTTTCATATTACTGGGTTTAATAACACTTTAATGTAAATCACTCCACACCAAGTTCACTATATGGAACCCTTATGCATTTGTACATGTTGATCAATGAATGGATCACTCCTAAAATTTGTACTCGTTCAAAAATCTTTACTGAACTCTATCCAGTAGAAAAAGTTCACAAAGTGGGCTATTCCTGTATTTGTTCCTGCCATCTCTGTCCTAAACAAACCTCCCAGTGTACCTAGTGAAGATGTTCCTCCTTTCAAAGACTCTACAGATAGAAAGTTTGACATGCTCTTAAGGCTGGGTTCACACTGCTGTGGCTAGGAGAACCGGATGTGATTCGCACTGCAGTGCAAATCACATCCGATCTCTGTGCGATGCGAGTTCAGCCATACAGATAGTATGGCTGAATTCGCATCGCACCCACCACAAACTCGCACAGGACCCTTTTTTTTTGTCCGCAGCAGAATCGGATTGCATGGGTGTTCACACCATGCGATACGATTCCTGTCCGAGTTTGCAGATCGCACTGCGATATGCGGACTGATCTGGGGGTGTCATTAAGGTTTCACTGACACTCCCAGCAGTCCGCATAGGGCAGTGTGAACTGCCGGCGGGAGGCATGCGATGCGGGAACCCGCCGCGTATTCGCTGCGTTCCCGCATCGCTTCAGTGTGAACCCAGCCTTAAGCTCTATTTAATCCTGCAGGCCCAGCCTTACAGCCAACGCTTGCTACAGTTTTTAGTATGTCACACTGCAGCTAACTGGACAAGGATAATCCACGTGTTTTTCAGGATTGTTCTGTTAAACAGCAATTACCTTCAGCTCTGCTTTTTTGTGTAGATGTCCTAGAACAGTGATGGTGAACCTTGGCACCCCAGATGTTTTGGAACTACATTTCCCATGATGCTTATACACTCTGCAGTGTAGTTGAGCATCATGGAAAATGTAGTTCCAAAACATCTGGGGTGCCAAGGTTTGCCGTCACTGTCCTAGAACATGTCACAAGGCAAATTTCCAGAATTGCTCCAATGTCCATTCCCATGTACAGAATCTTATAGCCTTAAAGCTTGAATATCTGAAATTGCCTGCAAAGGTGCCTCATATGTATTCCTTTCATAGAAACAGAAGTAAGGCAGGAGCCTCTAGCTCCTTAAAGTGCAGGGCACCTGTCAACTCTAACCAGGCTTCAGTTTCAAAACCCAAGTTCAGACCTTCATTTTGGTTCAAGGCTTGGCCCACAAAGGTCACCAAGCCTTCCCCAAAGCCATTTTCACAATGAAGGGGCACCCTCACTCAGAGTATAGAGGGGGAATGTCTGTTAGAGTTGCTGGGTTACAGACATCCCAAGCTGTAAGTTCGGTCAATGGTTTCAGAATGGTACAAAATAGTTCAAAACGCCACCTCATCATTTTCTCCTTCAAAAACTGCCAAGGAAATTTATTTTGCAAAATTCTATGAACCACCTCTTTACCCAGGGAGTCATTGTGCCAGTATCGCCACAAGACTGGTTCAAAGGATTTTACCTAAACTGAGTGTGCAATGTACAGGGATAGGGACAATTGTAGACACTCACTCAGGTTGAACTGGGTGGACTAGTGACTTTATTCAACCTTACTAACTATGTAACTATGTTTGTGGTACCAAAAACCAATATTGGCATTTGTCCTACTCCTGGATCTAAAATCTCTCAATGAATTCCTTCAAATTCAGAAATGTGGTATGGAATCTGTAAGGTCCAGTGATTGCCTGTCTGACTATTCCCATGTACAGGTTCCCAATTATCCACCTCATTAGCGTTTCTGGCAGACAACCACTTCCAGTTTACCAAACTGCCCTTTAGTGTATCTTCTGCTCCCAGAGGTCTTAACACCTCTATGTGCACTGCTCAGAGCATCCAAGCCACAGGCTATTGCCATGACAACCTTCTGAAGGACAACTCTCTTGCAGCTATGAGAAAATTGCCACAAGTCAACTCTGATTTATGTTAAAGGGACATCGGTCCCGAAGAGGAAGGAACACAGGCACCTTATCTGTGCCAATCACTACCCCCTGCCAGTGCCGCCTGTTATTGCCACATGCCAGTGCTCCCCAGTGGTGCCAATCAGTGGCACCTATCAGTGTAAGCAATCGGTGACCATCACTGCCGCCTCATCAGTGTACATGAAGGAGAAAAATTACTGTTTGCAAAATTTTATGACAAAACGCATAATTATTTTTTTTTTTTTATTGACTTTTTACATTTTTTAACAAAAAATAAAAACCGCAGAGGTGATCAAATACCACCAAAAGAAAGCTCTATTTGTGGGGAAAAAATTATAAAAATGTTATTTGGGTACAGTGTTTGTATGACCGTGCAATTGTCATTCAAAATGCATCAGCGCTGAAAATTGGTCTGGACAGGCGGAGGGTTTAAGTGCCCAGTAAGCAAGTGGTTAAAAAAAAAAAGAAAAACATCCTTTTTAGAATTTAAACAGTGTAGGTAAGTTGGAGACAAATGTGCTTCAGCCTGACTTTTTTTTTTTTAACTTCTCTCCCTTTCGCTCTGTCTAAACAGTGTTTATGTGAAGCTACAGAAGCCAAATGCTGCAATTCGTGACTGTGAGAAAGCTATAGCCATCAACCCTGACTCTGCTCAGCCATATAAATGGAGAGGCAAAGCACATAGGTAAGTGTTGAATAACAGAGTGGTTTAAATTTGCTGTGGCTGTTCTTGAATTTTATCTCAGTGTTTTAAATAGATCAATCTTTTAAATATGCTCAGGCTTAAGTTCCTCTGTTTCTGTGAGCAGGCAGGCTTTTTACAGTGTCTCTTCCACAATAAACTACACCTGCCTGCTCACAGCAACTCCCCTGATGTACACTGAGCTGTGTATGCATGCGTGATCCCCATCCCACTGAAGATGGCTGACAACTGGCACACAGGAGAAGATGCCAGCGCTGGCTAGGGACTGTTTTAAACCTTTGTATTGATTTCTTTAGTTCTTCTTTAAAACAGAATATTTAGTATTGTAGCTTGTAATACAAAAGGAAAAACAAGCAGCGCCAACCTAAGTACAGTAGTACAATACATGTTTTATTTGGTTGTTGTCAAAATTCACTCACTCTATTGGTTAAAAACAGGCACTTCTTAATGATGAAGTTCAGGTGGGCAAGTATAATGGGTGATGTGGCTTCAGAGAAGGTGATCCTATTGCACTGTGCAGTCCCATCTGGCAGCACCGGTGTCTTCCAGTGTCCCAGGCTGAGGTTGGCAAGGAGCAGCGGAGGATCGTCAATCTGTAGGGGTCCAGATCGTGTTGTGATAATGCTAATAGCATGCACGTGTTCGGAGCATGCATGCTCCTTCGTCAGGCATAGCATACTCCATCTTTGAAGTGGTAAATAAAGGGAAAGACGGACGGACGGGCCAGTGAAACCAGGGCACGCCCCTATCTATATTTCTCTCAGTTAATTCGCCCTGGGAAGCAAGGGGACGGGATTATGACTTCAATCATTGTGTTTGGGAACAGATAACATAATATTGTAAGGGAAAGAGAGAGAAGTGAAATGGAGCTGTAAACGTGGTACACACACATAGCACACAAGAAAGAATGGAACTATGCAGATGAGGAACACATGAACGATGTGGAAAGGGATAACAAACCATAACACGATAGAAGCAATGGCAATAATTTTATGATTCCATAAAGGATATACGGTATGTATATGCTTGTATTAAAAATATATATGTGTGTGTGTGTGTGTGTGTATGTATATATATATATATATGTATTTATTTTGTTATCTTCACACATATATACACATGGGTGCGTACACAGGCTAACGTGTACGCAGAAATCGCACATGTGTGTGCATGAAAAAAATAATTATCCAACCTCAATTTATGAGAATACAGATTCCAATCAAGTTAGGAAAGAAAGGGGAAGGGAAAAAAGATTGTGTTTTGGGGGGGGGGGGGGGGTGTCATTTTTGTAGCTTTTAATACATGGGAGTTAAAAAAATAAAATAAAAATCCAGCCGCTCTATTTGATACAACACTTGGCAAATAATTATTGTGGATTCAGTTTAAAGCAGTATTGAACCATTAAAGTGATTGTAAAGGCAGAAGGTTTTCTACCTTAATTCATTCTATGCATTATAAAAAAACTTTGTGCAGCAGCCCCCCCAATTACTTAATGTTGCAAGAAAGTCTGGCTATCCGGGACTCCCCTCCTCATTTACTGAGACAGCAGCGAAGCACTATTGGTGCCTGCTGCTGTCAATTAGTCAGTGAGCCAATGAGGAGAGAGGGGTGGGGCCGGGCCCCAGGTCTGTGTCTGAATGGATAGCAATCTGCTTGCTGTGGGGGGCACGTAACAGGGAGGGGCCAGGAGCGCCAAAGTGGGACCCTACAATAGGAGAATCAGGTAAGTATAACATGTTTCTTTGTTAATAAAAAATAAATAAATAAAAAAGAGCGAGAGAGACTTTAGTATCACTTTAAAGCAGAACTTGTACCGCATTCTTCCCAAACTTCCAGTAGGTACTGTCTTGTGCACAGCATTAGGGGCTGCTGGTGCAGGGAGCTGCTCTTGCATTGTTTTTTTATACTTCAAATCTACCAAATCTTCTAATCACAGAACCAGCAGTCCCCTAATATGCATGCGCAAGGTGAACACAGTGCCAGAGCCTGCTAAGTCAGAGAAGACATTTCCTATTCACAAACCAATAGATTAGTCAATTTATGATGATACACTTAACCTTGAAAAGATTTTCAACCCTCCATGAACCATTGGCAAACTCCATTAAGTGAAAAAAAAAGTTAATTAAAAAGTGATCTGTTTTGATAGTAGACCCTGCCGTTTCAGCCTCTTATTGTGCCTAAAGAAGATGGCATTCATTATGGGCCCATTCACACAAGAACTTGGTGTGGGAAACCCTTGTTCCATGCATGTTTCCTGCACCACATTCAAAGTTGAGATCTGCAACTGGTGCCAGTACAATGTTAATGACACCTGCTGCAGGTTTGCGAATGCAGTGCTTTTGCCTGCCCCAGATCTCATAGTACAGAAGTACCCGTTTATGGGCTGAACAGAATTGCATGCAAATAGTACATGAATGTACATTGCATTCCTGTGCAATTCCTAGTGGGAACCTGCCTTTTAAAGATTCTGCTGATAAAAAATGTAGGGCTGCAACTAACGATTATTTTCATAATCGATTAGTTGGCCGATTATTGTTGTGATTAATCGGTTAATAATCTTTAAAAAAGCCCAAAATCCTCTGATGACAGTGATTAAGAACCCAGATCCCAAAAAACGAATCTCAGTTTTATGTTATCTTGTCGCTTCCTTCCATGACCGTGGCTGCCTACGCACTAAAGAATAGATGGGAGAGGGAGATGGGGCCTATTACAGATGATGAATGGAGTGATGCATTGGACACCTGTAAACTAGCATCGCCCAAACTCTGACCGACTAACCCAAGTTTTTATAACGCATAGAGCATACCTCACACCTCTTACAATTTCAAAATATAACCACACCTATTCTAGCACCTGCCGTATGTGTACACAAGTACCTGGTACTTTTTTTTCATCTCTGGCAATGCCCTAAAATTCAAATGTTCTGGTCGCAAGTGGTGAGATTCCTACATGACACGATGGGCTCCCCCATAACACTTCAGCCGAAACCGTGTCTTCTGGGAATCTTCCCAGATCCTGATTCTAATACATATACTAAAATATTCTTACATGAAATGCTATTTTCTGCACGGAAAGTTATTGCCAGAGTCTGGATGAGACCTGATCCCCCCCCCCCAACTGTCTCACAATGGGTCGGAGAAATTAATAATGTACTGCCGTACAAGAAACTTATATACACCCATAGGGGTTGCCCCTCCAAATATCAGGTTTGGGACAGATGGCTTAAGAACTCTGCAACATGCACGCAATAGTCTGATTTCAGATGGGTATTGTTCTATACTCTGGTTAAGTATATGGGGGAGTTGGTGGGATGGGGTGGGTGAGGGGTGGGTGGGCCCATGGAGGTGACTCTGATTCGAATACTATGCACTGATGTACCTATTTCTGTGAAGAGCATATTGTAATTGTGTATAAGAAGTTAAACTGAGACGAACATATGTTTCCATTTTGATACCCTTTATTTTTTTGTATGTACCACACTTTTTTTCAATAAAAAACTCCTGTTTAAAAAAAAAAAAAATCTTTAAAAAAAAAAGTGGTTCAAATTGACGTTCATTTTCAACCACAGTGACGGGAAAATTTGGAAATAGAAAACTTCTTAGTCAAAGGAATTTTCAGACAGTGTATGTGGTTTTCGTTCAGAAATTACATTCATTTTAAAAACAGAATGTTAAAAAACAAGTTAAAATTTCAAGCAAAATTCTTTCATTCAGTGAATGTAGAAAGATTTTTTCATCTGAATATTCTCATCTGAAAATCGATCTGTGTGGCCAGCATAAGGCTGGGTACACACCTATGCAGTTTGCTTTTGATCTGTTTCTGCAGTGCTTTTTGCTGTGCGTTTTTGATTTTTGCACATGTGATTTTACTGCAATTTGCATTTTTTTTTTTGTTTTTTTTTTTGGGCAGATTAAAAAACACAAATTGCTGCAAAAAATGCATTACATGCTTTTCTGCAGCTTCTCCATTGAAGTCCTGTATATTGAACCAATAAAGCACCATTTTGCGCTAAGTCGCTGACCCTTTCAAATGTGAACGTGTTCCATAGCAAACCATGTAAATGAGCTGTAGTGTGTTTCTGCAAAAAGCACCAATAAACACATAGATGTGAACCAGGTCTAAGGGTCCTTTCACACGGGACGGATCAGGGCTGATCCACCCGTGGATATCCGCTTGCTCAGCGGGGATCACCGGAGTAATCTCCGCTGAGCAGGAAGATGACAGGTCCGTCCCTGCAAAGGGACGGACCTGTCACAGTGCCGCTCTTCCCTTATTGGAGATCGGGTGACGACGGACTGCAGTGTCCGTCGTCGCCCGATCCGATAACGGATGGAAAAATAGCTTTTTCCTCCGTCACACTTTTTCGGAGCGGGTCGGATGTCAGCGGACATGTCACCGCTGACATCCGACGCTCCATAGAGCTCTATGGAGCATCCGTTCAGGTCCACCTGAAAAACTGACCGGCGGATCTGAATGGATCGGTAGTGTGAAAGGGGCCTAAGACATTTAGTAGCATAATGGGGTTAAATGAGCCCTTTTATAGCAGAAAAAAGCAGATAATCGCTACTGAAAGGGGTTCATTTTTTTACTGTAGAACAGTGAAAGTAATATTTACAGTAGCGATTTGCTCTTTTTGTACCATAAAGGGCTCATTTTAGTTTTTTATATATTACTGGCCAATTGATTATGAAAATAGTAATCGATTAATAGTTGTTTCAGTCCTAAAAAAAATTGATACCCTTTTGTAAGCAAAAACTTAATGGGTGCGTGGTATTGATGCATTTTCAGTGCATTTTAATGGGGAGGTGTGATTTTGGTACAGTGTTTTATTATTATTTTTTTGTTTGTTTTTTTTTGTTTTTTTACTGCCCAAAAATGCAGCAAGCAAGATTTTTAACACAACAGAAGCACTACAGATCAGAGTGAAGACATAGAATTTAAAGGGATGGGGGCGTGGCCTGGACATGGCGGAGTAGAGAGGTGTTTGAGTGAAGCTCCCGGCCATCTCCTACCTTCTCCGGATTACTTAGCTCCCTTGTCAGCATAATGCTCTCCTCTCGTAAGCGCACATCCAAGAAGAACAGGAGAACTGAGCATCGGCTTCCCTCGACCTCTTCCCGGGGGGGCGAAATCCAGCGCTTGTTTGGGGCAGCCCTGCCGAGCTCCGCGGACACCAATATGGCGGAGGCGCAGGCCCCCCACGTGCAGGACTCAGAGTGCACGACTCAAATGGCTACCCCTTCGAGATCCCGGAGCCGGCCCCGGACTTCCCCCTTGCCTTCTCCTCACCTCCGGGGGGTTCACGACGGCCACCATGTGGTGCTGATGAGGAGCTGAGAGACATCCTGCGGGCACTGCCAACGAAGGCAGATATTGAGGACTTGGTTGGTCGAGTGGAGGCAGCCCACCGCAAGGAGCTTAACGCGGTTAAGCAGGAGGGTCACTCACTGGCGGATAGGCTGACGGTGGGGGAGACATCCCTATCAGTACTGGACCGCAGGGTGACGGACCTGGAGGCACACCATCGCGCGCAGTCAGAGCGATCGCTGGGTCTGCAGCTCCATATGGAAGAAATGGAGGACAGGAGCCGCAGGAACAACCTGCGGCTTCGAGGCCTCCCTGAAGCAACTGGCCCGCAAGATCTGGAGGCGACCGTGGCGGATATCTTCCGCAGAGTGGCGGGGGACCAACTACAGGGCAGACTGGAGGTCGATCGTATCCATCGTGCGCTGGGTCCGAGATCTGAGGACCCTGCTAGACCACGGGACGTCGTATGCCGCCTGCACCACTATGCTCACAAGGAGCTTATAGCCCGCAAAGCTTGGGAGGCTCAAGACCTGGAACTTGACGGGGCACCACTCAAGATCCTCCCGGACGTTTCCAGAGCTACGCTTCAGCGCAGGGCGCTATTGAAACCGTTGCTGGATCTAGCCAGGAGAAGAGGAGTGACCTACCGTTGGGGTTTTCCCCTTTCAGTTACCTTCCGGAGGGACCAGCGGTCCTTTACACTTCGTTCCCCCGATTCCCTGCCGGCGCTTTTCTCCTTTCTGGGGGCGGAGCCAATAATGTTGCCCAACTGGCTGGACTATCTCCCGGACTATCCAGGGCACAGGAGCCGTGTCGCTGCGGGCGGAGGTTTGCCTTCCGGAACACAGAGGGGTAGACGACGATCCAGAGCGCCATCCCCGGCAGAGAGGTGTGATGTTTCCTTCTGTGTCCTTCTCTTTCATGGTGACTGTTTTGCTGCTTCCCCTGCGTCCCCCCTCTCCTTTCTACTGCCCGGAGGTGTTTTGGGACCCCCCCTGACCTTTAACATCAGATGATTCACCTGGCTCCTTCTGGCTTCCCCCCCCCCCGTCCTGCCGCCCGGAGGTGCTCCGAGGCCCGCCCTCACTTTCCACCTTGGATGATTCCCCTGGCTTCCCCCCCCCCCCCCCCTCTCCAGCCGCCCGGTGGTGCTCCGGGACCCTCCCCCCCCCCCCCCTGTCTCCTGACTCCTTTTCTTTGAGGGTTTGGGGTGGTGGGGGGGGGGTCGGTCCGCATACCAGGCGGAGCGCGGCGGCTGACACCCACGGCCCCTTGCTTGCCGCCCACAGTTCTGCTGGATGCCTGGGGGTGCGGGATGGGGGTTGCTCCGAGGACTGCCTTCCTTTTATGAGCCGTTGATGCGGTGGACACCCCCCTCCCCGCCGGCCTGCCGGTTCGGTGGATAAGACCTTGATCTGGCCTCGGAATGTGTGGTCCAGACAGTACAGGGGTGGAAGCCGGCCGGTGGGTACTCGCCAATTGGAACCTAGACTCCTCCGCACGGACGTTGTCCCTAATCTGAACGGGTCGTGGACACCTCATCAAGCTGTGGACTGTAGCCTATGTGGGGCGCCGGGATGTTGACTGGGGTGCCCTCCTGGTGGGTGCTTTGTTTTGCTGGGGGTGGGGGGGGGGGCTGGGGTGGAGCTGATGGGGTCCCCCCCCCCGGGTGACCTGGACCTTGGGTGCTGGGCGGGGGGGCGGTGGTGACGGTGTGGGGTTCTTGGGCGGGGGGGGGGGCGCTGGGGAGGTGTGTTATGTTCGGATGTTCTGTTCGCTACGATGTTGTTTTATTGTATTGTAGACTCTTATTTCTGGGTTTGTTTGCACGGACCTGTGGCCCTGCCACGGATTCCCCCCCCTGTTTCAGGGGGCTACACCTCGGGTCTCCATGGGAATCTGGTAAAGTGCTCTGCATTGCGTACCTCTGCCTCATATTGCCGCACTCTGTTTGGGAATGCTCTATATTACTTATCACGTTCTGTTATCTTTCTCCATTTTTTGTGTTATCCCTCTCGAGGGGTTCTTGCTAGGTTAGTTATTGTTGCCGCTTACGCTGGTACAGTGTAGTCCTGGGGAGGGTGGGAGGACGGGGGCTCCTCTTTCCTGCCAGAGTCCAACCCATCCCCCAAATAGGCCGGCACACACCCCCGGATTTCTGGAGGTGACGTGCCTTCTCAAGGTTAGTCTTGTTTAGATATTTGTGGGTCCCCCTTCCTCCAAGACCCACCCCTTGCAACTTTCTTTCCCGAGTGGGAGGGAGGTCTCTGATCTTATATCGGCCTGCCCTTCCACCCCCCCCAACCCTCTTTCTGTTGTCTTCTCTCTCTCCCTCTCCTGTCTCTCGCTTCTCCATAGTCTCTCTTCTCCTTCCCCCCCCCCCTCTGTCACTCCCCTGCCTCCCCATTCATCAGCCAGGGGAGATGGACTCCGTCAAGGTGGTCTCATTGAATGCACGGGGACTTAACATCCCCGAAAAAAGGCGCATGCTGTTAACGGACTTAAGGAAATCCCATGTGGACATAGCGTTTATCCAAGAAACTCACTTTCAAAACACTAAAGTCCCACTCCTTCAAAACAGATTCTTCCCCACGACGTATCATGCTACCAACCCTTCCGCCAAAACCAAGGGTGTCTCAATAGTGATCTCCAGTGGCATTCCCTGGAAATGTCAAACCGCCCTCCGGGATGCGGAAGGTCGGTACTTGTTTCTTAAGGGGTTGGTGGGGGACGTGACAGTCACCCTTGCGACAGTATATGCACCTAACGAACATCAGCACACCTTTATTGCAAAAGTCTTAGATAGCTTGGACGACTTTAAGGAGGGCCAGTTGATATTGGGGGGGGATTTTAATCTCCCTCTAATTCCATCTTCCGATACCTCGTCGGGTTCCTCATCGGTCCCTGTAGCCCACAGGAAACGAGTGGCTCAGTCCCTTCACAAGGCCCACCTAATTGACGTTTGGCGGTTACAGCATTCGGGCGAACGGGACTATTCCTATTACTCGAACACTCATAAACTATACTCCAGAATTGACTTTTTTTGATCCCTCACAATCAACTACACGCAGTGGTGGATTCCGCTATAGGTCACATTACATGGTCAGACCATGCCCCTATTTACCTTACATACACACTCACTGGTCGTACGGCGTTGTGTTCGCGGTTCTGGCGGCTGAATGAGGGCCTCCTCCAATCACCTGAAATTCTAACAGAAGTTAACAAAACACTGGAATTTTATTTCCGGGAGAACGACACCCCCGACTGTGATCCAGGATCGCTGTGGGAGGCGCATAAGGTGGTCATTAGGGGGCTCTTGATCAGCCACGGGGCACGTATAAAAAAAGAGAGATCCACAACTCTGCGTACACTTCTAGACACCCTGGCCTCTCTGGAGGCACGACACAAACACGCCCCCTCTCAGACCTTAGAAGCAGACTTGAACATGACGCGCAAACAGATTACGGACCTGCTTCACTACAGGGCTAAGGCGGCGGTGCAACGTAGCCGGCAAATTGCATATGAATCCGGAGACAAATGCGGGAAGTCGCTAGCTAGAACGATTCGGGTACAAAAACAGGCAGCCTACATTCCTTCTATCGTGGGCCCGGACGGCCAGAAGGTGGCCCTGCCGCAACATATCTCGGCGGCTTTCCGTGACTATTACACCAATTTATACAACCTCCCACGTGCAGGCCCTTCCCAGACTGTGCTTGATGCTTACGTAGCATCTTCCCAGATGCCCTCTCTCCCCACGGCAGTTAGGGAAGAACTTGAAGCACCGATAACTTTAGTGGACCTTCAGACTGCCATTAGTGCTATGAAGCCGGGGAAAGCCCCGGGCCCGGACGGATACACCACTCAATATTATAAAACGTTGTTCCCCGTCCTGGGTCCACGTATGGTGAGATTCTTTAACGCCGTGGGGGCAGACACGGCCTTACCGAGGGATCTGCTAAACGCACATATTTCTTTAATCCCCAAGGAGGGTAAGGACCCCTCCGGATGCGGTAGTTATAGACCCATCTCCCTGTTAAATACGGACTTAAAATTATTCACTAAAATTCTAGCGACACGCCTTGCCCGCCACCTGCAGACGCTGATCGACTTAGATCAAGTCGGCTTCATACCTGGAAGGGAAGCGCGTGATAACACTATAAAAGTTCTAAACCTACTTCACGTGGCCAGTACTAAAAAATCCCCATGTGTGTTTCTTAGCACAGACGCTGAAAAAGCGTTCGATAGGGTGAGCTGGGCATTCCTGTTTTCCGTGCTCCGTCATATTGGCCTCGGAGATAGAATGCTCACCTGGATCACCAAATTGTATTCCTCCCCCACGGCACAGGTGAAGGCTAATGGTATCCTATCAACGCCCTTCCCTATCACAAACGGTACGAGGCAGGGGTGTCCTCTTTCACCCTTACTCTTTGCGCTCTCCCTAGAACCCTTCCTATGTAACATTAGAAGAAATCCTGACATTCAGGGTGTTCAGGTGGGTGCCTTGCACTGTAAAATATCGGCGTACGCGGACGATTTATTGTTCACTTTGACCAACCCCACCATCTCACTGCCCAACCTCCTTAAAGAATTCGAGGTGTATGGGGAATTATCGAATTTAAAAATCAATTATTCCAAATCGGTAGCCATGGGTGTAGCCGTTCCCCCATCAGTCATACAATCTATGCAAGCCCACTTCACCTTTAGATGGACGAATGTGGCTCTGAAATATTTAGGGACTCACATTCCCATGGACATAACACGGACATTCGAGTTGAATTTCCCACCTCTCTTGGTCACCATCCGCTTACTCCTGGATGGTTGGTCCAGGGGTCTCCATTCGTGGTTTGGCAGGTGTAACCTCCTTAAAATGTGTATACTTCCTAAGATCCTCTTCCTGCTCCAGGCTCTTCCAATACATCTCCCATTAGCATTCTTCAAGCAAACACATAACCTTTTCATAAGCTTTATCTGGGCCGGCAAAAAACCGAGGATTAATAGACACCAAATGTCCCTCCCCAAACATCAGGGCGGTCTGGCAGTCCCTGATATTAAGCGGTACTTCCAGGCGACGCACTTGGGTCGTTTTCTGGACTGGAGACGGAACGGTGGAGTTAAACTATGGGTACAGTTGGAACAGGCTCAGACAAATGTCCCACTGAAAGGCGCGCTATGGTGCTACGACTCCCTCCCCTTGGACACGAAACAGCACCCCCTCCTGGGGACCACGCTGCGACACGGTAGACAGGTTGCGGTACAACACGCACTAACCTCGCTTGCGTCCCCTCTCTACCCAATACTGGGCCACCCAGACTTCGCGCCGGGCCTTCATCCCAGGGAATTTGTTGCCCTGCGTAACAAAGATTTTGATCATGCGGCCAAATTTGTGACACAGAACCGTTGGCCTACTCTTGCGGAATTATCCGACGGAACGGGTGAGTTCCGCCTAAATTTCTGGAAGGCGGTGCAGTTACACCACTTCCTGCACTCGATCCCTGAGCTCCAGGACTTCGGTCGTCCTCGGACAGTATTTGAGGAACTCTGCGTAGGCACTGAACCTTTGACTGGTACGCTTTCCAGTATGTATGTACTACTTAACTCACCCGCCGCTCAACCACGCCTGCTTGGCCTGGAAAAGTGGGAGAAAGACCTAAATCGAACGTTCTCAGACACACAAAAACAGAAGATGATTACCTGCGCGGTTACAACGTCCGTATGCACCAGAATACAGGAGACAAACTATAAAGTGCTTTATAGGTGGTATCTCACTCCTTCAAGACTTCACAAATGTTTCCCTGACGCTTCGGACCGATGCTGGCGATGTGGCGAGGAAGAGGGAACCATGCTCCACATTTTCTGGACTTGCTCCAAACTTGGAGACTATTGGGGAGCTATAAGGCGCATTGTTCAGCAGTTTGCGGAATACACAATTCCAGATGACGCCGCCTTCTTCCTCCTACACCTGTCAGCTATCCCCCTAAAAAAATATAAAAAGTCATTAGTACGCCATCTCTTAAATGCAGCGAAGTCATGCATTCCACTTAGATGGAAACAACAGTCCCCGCCCACTGTTACAGATTTGGTTGCGCAGAGTGGAGGAAATCAGGAAATTAGAGGACTTGGCCCTTACGGCACAGCATAAGAGTGAGCAATTTTCGGCGACGTGGGCAATATGGATTACCTTTATATATTCGGAGGAGGGGACTGCCCTCCTGGGTTCGTAGTGGACTTGCGAAGGTGCGGGCCCTAGGATGGGGATGTCCATCTCCCTGGCTGATACCCACCCCCCTTTCTCTTCATTCCCTCTTTTCTTCCCCCCCCCTTCCCTGAAGAGTATATGGAAAATGGAAGGGAGGTTCCCGTCTTGGACATGAGTGATTACGGTGGGATGATGGGTGGCTTAGCGCATTATCCCGGTTTGCTGGCAGTTCACTGTGAGACGCCTGGTTCTGTGACCTTGCTAGTAATGTTTTTAAGTCACGCAAGCGCTTCATATGTTTGTATCTCTGTATTGATTGTACTGTCGGGATATCTCCCTTTATGTGGTGTTTAATAAAATTTATATTTGAAAAAAAAAAGAATTTAAAGGGATGGATTTTTCTTGAGCTTTCCTAAAGGTGCTGATAATGGGTGACAAATTCATATTAATTTAAATTTGTGATGTTAATTAAAAAGTCGAATATATTAGAAATATTTATAATCTTTTTCGACACTTAAATTTTCCTTTCGGTGTACCTTCTAGTTTCAGTCACTCACAGTTCAGGGAATATGGTCACCCAAGGAAGCCAAGCTAATTTTCAACATCTTAGAGCACAGAGAGGAAAAACTAGCTCTGGCTCATTGGACCCCCTTCTGCAGGGTCACCTGATTAAGCGTTCAATCATGCATCTCTATGGCTGTGGATTGTCTCAACCACCAGCAGGGTAGCAGGAGTCAGACAATATAAATGGGAGGAAGTCTGATCTTAGGTGCAGAAAAAACACTGTCCAGCCCTCTCTGCTGTTCATATCCTAAGGCTGCTTTCACACTGGGGCGGTATTCAGGCGTTACAGCGCTAAAAATAGCACCTGAAAAAAAACGGCCCCTTTCCTACCGTCCTGGAGCGATGCGCTGGCAGGACGGTGAAAAAAGTCCTGCTAGCCGCATCTTTGGAGCGGTGAAGGAGCGGTGTATTCACCGCTCCTATACCGCTCCTACCCATTGAAATCAATGGGACACCGCGGCAATACCGCCGGCAAAGCGCCACTGCAGCGGCGCTTTGCGGGCGGGTTTAACCCTTTTTCGGCCGCTAGCGGGGGTTAAAACCACCCCGCTAGCGCCCGCAGACCGCCGCTAAAACGACGGTAAAGCGCCGCTAAAAATAGCGGCGCTTTACCGCCGACGCCGCTCCCGCCCCAGTGTGAAAGCAGCCTAAGAGTGGACAATTGAAAGGCGGAATACTTCAGTCGCTACCTCCTGGTCCAAGAGCAATGGGCCCTTTTATCTCAACCTCTTCAATTTCTTACAGTACATCAGAAATGGGGAATTACAATTCTTAACCTGGCCTCCAGGTACAACAAGTTAATTTGTCAGGACCAAGAATTCCCTAGCACTGGCATTGGGGGATCTGATAATTCCCTAGACACTGTTCACTTCATATATGCCTTTCTTCCAGTGCAAATTCTGCCTTGACTGCTCCTCAATAGAGCAAAAGCAAAAACTGACGATTCTCACTGCACCAAACTAGCCCAAGAGAACATGGTACACAGACTTGCTCAAACGAGATGATTCTTGTCATCTTCAAAACGAGACCCCCTCTGTGCTTCTCAATCCTTAGCTTTGCCGGTGTGGCTGTTGAAACCCAGGTTTTTAACTTGTTTCTGGTTGCCATTCCCACATTACTTAAAGCCAGTAAAGCTACTTCCACAAAAATAGTTGTATCTGGAAATTTTTCTTTGGTGCGGACCCAAGCATTTTAATCGCAGAGAATTCTTTGACCTGCACTCTGGTCTTCCCAATTGGGATTTTACCATTTTGGCCTTTAAAATGGTTTTAAACTCAAAGACAACCCAATTCTTAAATTTTAAATTGAATTATTTTTTCCCTTTTTGGGTTTTTCTTTTCACCTAGTGATTTATTCAGTAAGTTGTTTTTCAACAGAACATGCTGTCTTACAGATATAGCAGTCAGGGTTGAGACAAACCATTTACCGCTGACGGGTGTTTTACAATTATCAGCATTTATTTATGCAAGATCTTGTTTTTTGTTCGAAAAGGAACAAAACTGTTGCTACAACTGCTTAAAAGCAGAGCTGGAGTTTAGCTTCAATTTGTTAGTGTATTTTAATCTGATAGTACATCTAACACTCCTCTCCCCCCAGACTGACAATGCTGCTATCCAAAGGTGATTCTGTTGCTCTTCCATCCAGAATGTAGGCACCCTAATACAGGAAGTTTTCTACTGACCAGATCAGGTGAAGTCAGAGTGGAAAAAAAAAACTAATGTAGACACCACATTGTGGGCAAAAGCTGCAGCCACATAAGTTTGGTTGGCCATCTAATAGAGCTATGAGAAGGAATGAACTGAAGACCAGATGGCAGCCTTGCAAAGCTGGGCAACAGAGGATTGATGTCGGAATACCCAGGAAACACCCACAGATTTAGTGGAGTGAGCACTTAAGAGTGCTGGAGGTGTCTTTACTTTTAGGGTGTAAGTTCTTGAGAGCAGTTGCCTTATCCACCTGACAATAGTGGATTTTGAGACAGGATGTACTTTAGGTTCTTTTTACCAGACAAAGATAATTTGTCTTTGTGGCTTTTAGATCAACTCTGATATCTCTGAGCAATGTCCTGACAGTAAAGAGGACATTTGGAGTAAGGCACAAAAAGGAAAGGACTTCCTCGAGGAGAAGTTCGGATTCAGAGTTGTCCCTAAGCCTCTCCTATGTTGTCTTAGTTGTGTTCTTAGAATTGTTTTGTTTGGAAGATGAACCTGTGGCCCAGTCCGACGTCCTGAGCACTGGGGAACATGGTTTTCATTGAGATATAAATCTCTGTACTTTGCTCCATTACGCTTTTCCTGAACCATGACCAGCTTTCCATTCCCTGCTGCTGAAAAGAAAACCCACAGCATGATGCTGCCACCACCACTCCTAAACCAGTCCAAAGATGCTCCTTGCACGACTTTTTCTAACGACCTGCAAGCTCACCACTCCAGTGTGAAAGCACTGGGGCTGCAGGGGAGGTGTTTTTTCAGGTGCTATTTTTTTGGCGTTTAGCACTTGAAAAATGCTTGTGTGAAAGGGATCTTGCCAAGTCCCTTCTCCCCTGTTTTTGCAGTTTTATTGGGCGATAAGCTCTTGGAAGAGTCCTGGTTGTACCAAATTGCTTCCTTTGAAAATTATGTGCATATCTGTGCCTTGCAATAATCCTGTCTCTGAGCTCTGCAGGCAGTTCCTTTTGACCTTTTATGGTTTTTGCTCTCAGAGGTGTGTGCCTTTCCAAATCCTGTTCAACCAACTTAATTTACCACAGGTGGACTCCAAACAGGATAAAAAGTCACTCAAAATTGTTGCCGCCACGGCACTGCCAATGTGCATGACAACGTCACTTCTGGTGCATTATAAACCAATCCAGTGTAGAAAGGATTTTACAAATTTCACATCTTAATTATTATCAGATGAAGCAGTTAAGGTCTACTTCTATGTTTAAACCCATTAAGCCGTAAACAAGCTCAAATATGCAGAAAGTTTATTTTTTAGCGTTATCTCTAACACTTCCAAACCCTCTCCAATGTTATCTCTTATCAATTTCTTAGATCATTTTTATCTTTTTTTTTTTTTTTTTTTTCCTATATAGTACTTGATACCATTTTCTCAAACACTTCTGCATCATAGCCCTTATCTATAAATCTTTGTTTAATCGTATTCGACTGCTCAATATAATCGGACAATTTTGAACAGTTCCCCATAATGCAAGTGAACTGTCCTTTGGGTACATTAACCACCCACCTGGGGTAATGGCAGCTGGAAATAGGGATGGGCCCATTCCCACTCTTGAAGTGGGTGAGAATGGTTAGATCTAAAAAATAAAATAAAAAAATTCACTTCCCGTACACCCACTAAACATAATCCCATAGTCCTTATTGTCCAAAAATTTAAAGAATCCATACTGCCTTCCCAAACCACTAAGATATACCGTCAAACCTCCTCCATGTTCTAAGTCCCTCTCACTCTATCAAAAATGGCTTCTTTTTTTCCCTTTTGGCCATGAAGATGTTTGTTTAAACTGGGTGCAAATTTTGCTTCCTTTGCGACACTTTCTGGATATAATTACCCCCGCACCAAAAATAATTTCTTGACACCCTGAACTAAATCGCCTGAATGATAAACTTTCTTTGAATTCTCTTCAGAGTAATATCTTTTTTTAATTACCGTTTGTACCCCATCATGATGTTTAATTTACATCAATGGTCGCTAATCTCACATTAGACCCAACTTCCCTTCCTTAGCAACTTTATAACCTCCTGTCCATCTTGGCAGTTCAGTGACTAAAATAATTTGATCCCATACCAGCCAACAATAATACTGGCTACAGTATGTGCTCATGTGGTACGCAGCTTAGTCCTGTCAATTTTAAGAAGGTGCTCCTTACGACAACTCGTTATGTGTATAAAAGACACCTGTCCACAGAATCTTCCTCTTCCATTTTAAAACTCACCATGGGCAAGACAATATAGCGGTCAAAGGACATCACGGACAAGATTGTAGACTTGCACAAGGCTGGAATGGGCTACATGACCATCGGCAATAAGCTTGATGAAAAAGACAATTGTTGGAGCAATTCGGAAATGAAAGAAATGCAAAATAACCATGGTGGCAGTAGCTTCTCTGCAGAGCCTACATCCTTGACTGATCTCTTCTTACCTTTTTTTATATTCACTTTTCCTTTATGCTGCTTCATCTTTTTCTTCTTCCCCCCCCCCCCCTTACTTTTTTTCTCCCTCCTCCCCCCTCCCTCACACCCTGGGAGTCAAAGCAACAAAGGGCGCACATTGCATTTATCCAAGAGGCTCACTTTACGGCAGACAAGATATCCAAGCTAACAAACACTTCCCGATGGCCTATCGTAGTCTGTCCTTGTCCTCTAAGTCTAAAGGGACGGGTATAATGTGGGCGGCACAGTGGTGTAGTGGGTAGCACTCTCGCCTAGCAGTAAAAAGGGTCACTGGTTCAAATGCCAACCATGACACTACCTGCCTGGAGTTTGCATGTTCTCCCTGTGCTTGCGTGGGTTTCCTCCAGGTACTCTGGCTCCTCCCACACTCCAAAGACATGCAGGTAGGTTAATTGGCTTCTGTCCAAAATTGGCCCTAGTATAAGAATGGGGACCTTGGATTGTGGGCTCCTTGAGGGTAGGGACTGATGTGAGTGTGCAATGTACAGGGATAGGGGCAATTGTAGACACTCACTCAGGTTGAACTGGATGGACTAGTGTCTTTTATTCAACCTTACGAACTATGCAACTATATATACTCATCTTTTAAGTCCCTGCACTGGCAATTTCTTGACAACCAAGAGGGCAGATTCCTGCTTCTAAAGGGGAAAATGTATTCTCACGCTTTCACTTGCGAACCTATACCTTCCAAACTCCAACCCACTTCCCACCCTTGAGG
Source organism: Lithobates pipiens (assembly GCF_037356315.1). Classification (NCBI taxonomy): domain Eukaryota; kingdom Metazoa; phylum Chordata; class Amphibia; order Anura; family Ranidae; genus Lithobates; species Lithobates pipiens. Next base: position 165,758,365 of record NW_027507785.1, read on the forward strand.
CTTTTTTGTCCACCCTCGACTCCTTCCTCGAGGGTGGACAAAGGAGGAGATTTCAACTTTAACTTTGGACCCTCATAAAGACTTCTCCTTGAACTTGTCTTCCCTTCCACATGGAACTCGACTTCACCACAAAGATATTTTGCACTCCCATCAGCTAGTCGATATCTGGAGAATAGTCCACTCACAAGAGCGGGACTACACCTTTTACTCTGCCGTCCATGGGTCCTACTCCAGAATCAACCTTTTTCTCCTAAAGCACTCGGCAATTCCCTTGGTCAACAAGACCATATAGGCCACATTGCACTCTCCGACAGATAGTGACAGATGTGGCCGTCTATTGGCCAATACTTTACGTGCCAAGCGTTCTCAGACGTACCCTCTCATCTCTCGTCATCGGGCTCCAAAGTTCATTTGTCCCCAGAACTAGCGGAGTCTTTCTGCGCCTTCTACACCAAATTATATAATTTGGACCCAATTTCAACCTCATGGTTGATGCCCCAAAACGCTCTAGATATCCGCAATTCTCTTCAAGAAACCTTCCCACGCTGATGACGGAGGAGTGAGAAGAACTGTCTAAGCCTATTACTACGGAGGAATTCGCTTCCGCCATAGCTGACAGCCAGTCACCCGGACCTGACGCATTCACCCTCCCTTACTACAAAATGTATCAGGACTCTCTGGCGCCTTCCTTTCTTGTGGCTTTCAATTCTGTGGTCTCCCTACAGACATGCTGCACACCACCTATATCTGTGATCCCTAATCCGGGTAAGGACCCACTACTATGTGCCAGTTACAGGCCAATTTCACTTCTGAACTGTGATGAGAAACTATTCACTAAAATCCTTGCCTCTAGGTTGAATGCCTTATTACTACACTGAATTGTAACAGATCAAGTCAGTTTTATCCAGACTAGAGAGACACCATTCGGACACTAAACATTATAGAAAAAGCAAAACAATGCCGTGTACCCCTGCTGCTCCTATCCACAGATGCCGAGATGGCCTTTGATGGGGTGGACTGGTCTTTTCTCCAGGAGACACTTAAATTCATAGGAATGCCAGATCCCATCCTGTCATGGATATCTGCCATCTCTGATCCCACAGCGACAGTACGGATAAATGGCTACGACTCCAGCCCTTTCCCCATCTTGATTGGCACCAGATAGGGCTGCTCCCTGTCCCCAATGCTATTCGTCCTTTCCCTGGAACCTTTTTTACTAATGTGTGTGTGTGTGTGTGTATATATGTGTGTGTGTGTATATATATATATATATATATATATATATATATATATATATATATATATATATATATGTATATAATATATTACACTGCTCAGAATAAATGCATACACTCTTTTTGAAGTAATATTGTAAGCAATATCTCAATGTACACAAGAACAGTTTCCAAATTGAGCCCTTATAGGGCATTTATTTAGCTCATTACATGAAAGTAAAGTTACAAATATAACTTGGATTACAAAATCTTCCGTTTTACTCAAATTATTTGATATAAAAATGAATACACCACCAATGTTCCCTTTCCAATGGAAATCAAACACTCTGAAATACCTGGGCATTCATCTAACGCCTAACCTCCACATCCTGTTCAGGGAAAACTACATCCCTTTCCTTAACAATATTAAGATGGACTGTAGACATTGGGCCCCCCTCCTACACTCATGGGGGGGAAAAATTTATATCATTAAGATGAATGTCCTCCCCCGAGTACTCTTCATCTTTCAGATGTTGCCAATGGGTGTTCCCATAGGGTTCTTCTCAATCTTGCAAACCCTGGTGTCCCGTTTCACTTGGAAGGGCAGCCACCCCAGAATTGCCCGAGCGACCCTTTTCCATTCTAAAAATTTGGGTGGCCTTGCATTACCAAACTTTAAGGCATACTATCATGCCATCATACTATCTAGGATAGCTGATTGGAAATACACAATCAAACCAAATCAAAAAGTAAACTGTGGGTTCAACTGGAGAGCGACCTAAGTAAAACAAATTTGTCTATTATACCACGGATTCCTCGCTCCACTAGAGCCCTCTTGCCCAACACCTTCCCAATAACTACCTCTACGCTTGCAATATGGGACGCTATACACAAAAAATTTTCATGGGATTACAACTCCCCTTTACTACCAATAATACTTAATCACAATTTCTTCTTACCCGGCCATATGGATAGTGGTTTTAAATACTGGAACACGGAAGGCCCTCTTCTCCTCCACCATCTTATGCGCTCAGACAGCCTCAAACCCCTAACAGACCTAGTGGACCCTGAGAAGATCACCTTCATGGACAGATGGAGATATAAGCAATTTCAACAATTTCCCCCCCTCTCCCACTCCCAATACGAAACCTACAGGAACTTACGCCAATGGAACTCCTACTCTTACATAAGGATGCACCCCCGACACGGCATCTCACAATTCTATAAAGCCATTATACAGCTGCAAAACCCTGGATATCCCGAATTTATCAGAAAATGGGAGTCAGACTTACATTCCCATATAGATGACCAAAGAGATAAAATCCTGCAGCTAGCTCATGTATCCTCCTCCACCTCCAGAACAGCCAAAATGAACTATAAATTGTTCATGAGGTGGCACTACACCCCAGCCAAACTACACTGCAAGTTCCCCTCCAGTTCCCCATTGTGCGGGAGCTCAGCGTCTCGCACATATCTGGTGGTTGTGCCCAGTAATTCAGCCATACTGGGACTCTCTATAATACGCCTGGCAAACCAAATAACGGGCTCCTCTCTAACCTTAGACCCTTGGGCGGTCCTTTTTCATTGCACTAAGGAAACAGTAGGCTCCTACAAGCGGTCTCTCACGCTTCACCTACTGAACGCGGCCAAATCACTTATTCCGACCATATGGGGTCAAGCCGATGCTCCTTCCCTGAAATCCTGGATACTGAGGGTTGAGAACACTTGCCTTCTGGAAGAACTCGCCTACATCGCCAGAGACAAACTCAGCCACTATACCGTGACCCAGTCCCAATGGCTTGAATTTAAAACTTAAGTTACCTATAAATATATCATGAACAAACTTCACGGTCACATGCAGCTTACCTTCCCTCCTCCTTCCTGAACAGTGGACGTACATAAACGCTGCTCAAGCCACATGTCTTGTACACCACTAATTAACTTATCTAGTGTTAAACTGTGTTATGTGATCCACCGCCTACCAGTGCCTTCTTACTCTCTCCCTACCTCCCTTCCCCATCTACACTCCCCCCCCCCCCCTTTAACTTTTCCCCCTTCTGCTTCTCTGCTCCCCCTCCTTTTTTTCTCTCTCATCTTCACCTACTTACTATCCTATATTAGACTGGTAATAAGCTCATACATTCCTGTTCAAAATGCACTTCCCTAGACCCAGATCTTTATATAAGACTGTTTATTGCATTAATGTTATCGGCCCTGATTGTCCATGGGCAATATAGCAATTGTAAATATATGCACATGCCTTTGTTATACGTTTTGTAAACTGTTTTCATTGTTGGTCTAATAAACAAAGATTTAACAAAAAAAGAAAAATTAATACTCCCCACAAAAAAAAATTAGGTTAGCGATGTCTATTTTTCCGTTCTTCAAGAACGACCTCTTTTAGAGCCTGTATGCTGGATGGAGAGTGATGCTCAACTTGCCTCTTCTGAACCAAATCGAACATCTATGGGGAAGTCTGATCAGGGGCCCTACTTGGCCACTGAATCACTTTTTCACCCTGTTGTTCTTAAAGCAGTTTTGTACAGAAAATTGCAAGTTCATCTTATTCAAATGGCTTTGGAACATAGATGCAGTTATGACCATTGAAATAAAATAATATGCAGTATTTACCTTTTTTATTTTTAATGTTTATGACGACTTCCGGGCTCTCCTCCCGTGAGAGTAGGCGTGTATCAGCTTCGCAATGGTCCCTGGGAACTTTTTTAGCTATTTCCCAGGAATCAGTGGGGGACACAGTCATGCCGAAATCTCGTGAGATTTCGGAAGGAGGACGCCGGTCACGTGACGAGGGCATGTCCGAAATTGCCATTTTGAAAGTGGGCAGGCAGCTCTGTCTGCCATTACCACTATAGAACAAGAGGCAAGAGTTAGGAAAACAAAGAGGACACTCAATGAGCATGTGTGAGATGGAGCGGTGGATGCTGGGAGCTCAGCATCATCGCATCCAGGAAGTAAATGCCTGTGGGCTTCAAACACCCACAGTGAAAATGGAAACCGCCGGACTGCTTTTTTAAAAGTTTTCCTTAGCAATGCAATCGTCACACCGGGGGTTAAAAAGACGCCGATCGTGACTGCAAAGACACCGTAGGAATCGCCCACCAGTGACACAGGTAAAAAAAAAAAAAAACGGCAGCGGAATCCCGCTTTAAGAAATGCAACAGTGAACTTGGAAAATTGCATGACAACCAAGGGCACGGATTGATGCTAGCCTCTTTCAGTATAGCAGTACATCTGTGAATTCATGATACCTTCAATGAAATGCAGCTCCCCGAACACCAGCAGCCCCACAGAAGGACATTGCTACCACCATGTTTTACTGTAGGCACCATGCATTTTCTTTTTTCTTACATCAGGGGACACAGAGCCATAGTAATTACTATGTGGGTTATATCGAATCGACAGGTGCTGGACACTGGCACGCCCCTAAGGCGTGTACTCTCCTATATAACCCCTCCCATTACTGGGAGTCCTCAGTTTTTTAGCCAGTGTCTAAGGTGTTGGTCATGAGTAAAGATGTGCTGTGCTGAGCTCCACTGGTAGTAATCCTTGCTGGGGCTAGCCATGCTGACCGGATCCGTTCTGATGTCTTTTCATGGGCTAAATGAATGGTACCCGTGCCTCGTGTCTGAAGAAACAAGGTTTTGCTTGCGAACGCTTCAGTTTTGAGAGCTGGGCCCTGGGATACAGTACTACTTCGTAGTGAGGCCATAAAGTTTTTACTGGCAGGGTGCTGTTGCAGTTCCAGGATTGTGGATAACTCGAGGTTCCCCAGTTCCTGAAGGTTTCCTAAAAGGTCTCTGAGCCCACCGTGAAGGGTGAACATTGGGTTTTTATCTCTGATAAAACCCTGTTGTGAGGATAAGGTCAGGGAGATTTTCCCAGGAATTTCTCCTTCTCTGTATAATGTTGTCATGCCTATGTGTCACCACTGGGAGCTCTATTAAGCACTCACCGTCCTGATGCTGGAAACGGCAAGAAAGCCTTCACTCTCCTCTCCTCCAGCCGCAACAGATCCTCTGGTAAGAAGGGGGGGGGTCTGGTCTCCCCCCTGTGCCCCCCAAATATTTTTATTTTTTTTTCCAATTCAGGAGACAAGGATGCAAAGCAATTGCTTTTTAAAAAAAAGGGGGGGTTAAGACCGCAGCCGCATCAGCGGAGGATTTACCCCCCCCCCCCCGCCATGCCCAAAGGACCACAGGACGATGCTCGCACGGGAAAGCACTTTCCTTTGAAAAGAAAGGAGGGGGGCGTCAGATGCTGGCCCCACATGGAGGAAGCTGGTCTCAGCGCTATGTATGTGAAAGCTGTGGCAGGCTGTGGAGGGACGGAGCAGGTGGATGGCTTGGTCAGGTTAGGGAACACAGGCTTATTCCTTTGGCACATTATACTTTACTGAAGCTAGGGTTAATGGCAGCTAATGGTGCTGAAAATAGCCTAGCAATGTACATTCTTTTACATAGTGCCTCTGCTTTATGCTTCAGGCTATGAATGGTAATGGGACCTGGATCCTAATATGGAAGGAGTAACATCACAAGTCAGGTTGCTTGTGTACTCCCTTACTCAACCCTTTTGTTGCCTGCAACACAGGCTCTTGAGTTATCTACCTCTAATTGGGTTCATTAGAATCTCCCCCACCTGGGGATGTTTTTTCCTATTCATGCATAGCTTAAAAAAAAAAAAAAAAACTTGTGTATTCTGAATGGGAACATCCAGATAAACAATATTATCCTCCCAAGAAATTCTCCACACTTTATCTATGAAAGAGGATGTCTATGAAGAAAATGGCGGGGGGGGGGGGGGGGGGGGGGGGGGGGGGGGGGGTTCCATCAATTGATGCTGCAATCACCTCAGTGAGCAGAGTCTCACATGTCAGGTGGATAATGCACTGATGTTAAAGGATCCAGCAAATTTAAAGTTGAAACTTCCTTTTAAAGACAAGATGTCTTTTGCAGTTCAGTAGCGCAGCCGGTTCTT